>NC_134356.1:159300340-159652340 GCF_048569485.1 Anomaloglossus baeobatrachus
TACAAAACATGCTGTTCTCATGGAAGAGTTGGCGCTCCCACATGCCCAAAAATAGATTCGCATAAGATGGTGCGCATGCTGCCCCCATGGCGGTGCCACGTCGCTGGAGGTAATATCTGTCTTTAAAAACGAACACATTGTGCGTCAGAGCGAATTCAAGGAGCTCCACTATCAAACCACGAACAGCGCTACCCCATCCACTACTCCTCAGGAACAGTTGAGCAGCCTCCAGTCCATCCTTGTGCAAAATGCACGTATAAAGGGACTCCACATCGGCCGTCACAATCCACATATCCTCATCGATGTGAAGTCCCTCCATTTTGGTTAGTACGTCAGAGGTATCTCTGACGTAAGATGGCAAATCCTGGACCAGAGGTTTTAAATAATGATCCACGAACCTACAGATAGGATCGCAGATGCCACCAATCCCCGAGACGATGGGACGTCCAGGGGGATTGGTGGCATCCTTGTGGACCTTGGGGAGTAGATAAAACGTTGGGGTCTTTGGATGTTTTACAATCAAACCATCCATAACTTTTTGGGGGATAACTCCATTGCGACATGCTCTATCTAGTATCTCCTGCAATTCCACATTAAAAGCTGGAATTGGATTTTTATCCAGTCGTAGGTATGTAGTCCTATCATTCAACTGGCGGAAGGCTTCACGTTCGTATTTATTAGTTGGCCATACCACCACATTCCCGCCCTTGTCGGCGCTCTTAATTGCAATGTCCTTCATGTCCCTCAGTTCACTTATTGCCGTTCTCTGGGCTCTAGACAAATTATCACCCTTTGGAAACCTTTGAATGGCCCTAAAATCTTCCAGAACCAATTTCGTGAAAATTTCCACCTGAGGGCACAAGGACAAGGGGGGGAATGTGGTCGATTTTGGAAGAAGCCTACCGGGGAATCCGCTCAGGGAATCAGTTTCCTGCTCCCTGAGCAAATCCTCCAAATCCCTAAGGGCTTCTTGTTCAATTGTGGACAAAGATACCTCTGGAGTGTCACGTTTATGATGCAGCTTCCCCAAAATCAATTTACGTGAAAATAGATGTAGATCTTTCACAGATGTGAAATAATCAAATCTATTATTGGGGACAAAGGTCAGGCCCAATTTCAATACCTGACATTGTGCATCAGACAGCTTATATGGTGATAAATTAATTACCTCCAAGTTATTCTGTTTTCTTTTGGTGTCCTGGGCGCCATTTGGGGAGATTTCCTTCCGTTTATTCCCGTTTTTTCCTTTATAACTTCGAAGTACTCCCGGTTTATCCCATTTCTGGCGGTATGATGAACCAGGCCCACCCTTGGCACCATCAGCTTCTGACTCCTACCCAGAGGTAACAGAGGAAATAGAGAAGGATCTTGATCTATTTAGACCACGTAGGGGAAATTTCTTTTTATTCCACCTATAGACTTGATTTAATTGAAGATCAGAAAGATCCCTTTGGAATTTTTTGCTTTTAGTAATTTTTAATTCGTTTTCCCACTTGATGAAGTCAGCTTCCAATTCAGCATTAAATTTTTGTAACTCACTTGCTGGGAGTTCTTTATAAACGAATTCTTGTAGGGTCTCAATCTCCTTCTCAATTTCTTTCAGATTTTCACCATTTAATTTAATTAGCAGTTCCATAAATTTTAATGAACATTGGTTGGCACTTTCCTCCCATTTATCTTTAAACCATTCCTTATCAATTAGAAATGATGGGAACACCTGTATGCGCAGGCCCCGTGGGATTAATCCCTTGGTAACATATTGTTCTAAGAACCCTTTGTTCCACCAAATTCGTGTTCTGCGGTGAAGTAACTGTTTAAGATTACGAATATGCAGTGTAAGATCCTTGCGACTCTCACCACCACTCCCCAGGGAATCCTCCTTGAAAACCTCATTTAATAAATTAAGCCACGAACTGTCTCGGGCCTTATAATCCATGTCCTTGCCACCACAAGCTGTGAAAAACACAGAAATAATCACTACAAAATATAGCATAGACGAATAGGGGAAAATCTCATAATATGATTTCATCCTAGTGGATTAAATATAAAACCCCAATCAAAAGGATGTCATATAGGATGATTGTTTGATGTGATTATCCGTTCACATTATGTGCTTTTAGCACTATTGCACTTGCTGTTTATCTATGGTCCCTATACTATGATGGGCTGACCTGGGTGGTTCATTGATGGGTGGGTGAATATTAGAATCCACTTACCTCATACTTGTTTGCATGTATAATGATTTTATCTTCTTTGGTTATATTGATATTAATAAAATTTGATATTTTTGAATAAGTCTCCTATACGTGTTTTTTACACGATTTTTTGAGTCGATTTTGGAGTATATTCTATGACATCCTTTTGATTGGGGTTTTATATTTAATCCACTAGGATGAAATCATATTATGAGATTTTCCCCTATTCGTCTATGCTATATTTTGTAGTGATTATTTCTGTGTTTTTCACAGCTTGTGGTGGCAAGGACATGGATTATAAGGCCCGAGACAGTTCGTGGCTTAATTTATTAAATGAGGTTTTCAAGGAGGATTCCCTGGGGAGTGGTGGTGAGAGTCCCAAGGATCTTACACTGCATATTCGTAATCTTAAACAGTTACTTCACCGCAGAACACGAATTTGGTGGAACAAAGGGTTCTTAGAACAATATGTTACCAAGGGATTAATCCCACGGGGCCTGTGCATACAGGTGTTCCCATCATTTCTAATTGATAAGGAATGGTTTAAAGATAAATGGGAGGAAAGTGCCAACCAATGTTCATTAAAATTTATGGAACTGCTAATTAAATTAAATGGTGAAAATCTGAAAGAAATTGAGAAGGAGATTGAGACCCTACAAGAATTCGTTTATAAAGAACTCCCAGCAAGTGAGTTACAAAAATTTAATGCTGAATTGGAAGCTGACTTCATCAAGTGGGAAAACGAATTAAAAATTACTAAAAGCAAAAAATTCCAAAGGGATCTTTCTGATCTTCAATTAAATCAAGTCTATAGGTGGAATAAAAAGAAATTTCCCCTACGTGGTCTAAATAGATCAAGATCCTTCTCTATTTCCTCTGTTACCTCTGGGGAGGAGTCAGAAGCTGATGGTGCCAAGGGTGGGCCTGGTTCATCATACCGCCAGAAATGGGATAAACCGGGAGTACTTCGAAGTTATAAAGGAAAAAACGGGAATAAACGGAAGGAAATCTCCCCAAATGGCGCCCAGGACACCAAAAGAAAACAGAATAACTTGGAGGTAATTAATTTATCACCATATAAGCTGTCTGATGCACAATGTCAGGTATTGAAATTGGGCCTGACCTTTGTCCCCAATAATAGATTTGATTATTTCACATCTGTGAAAGATCTACATCTATTTTCACGTAAATTGATTTTGGGGAAGCTGCATCATAAACGTGACACTCCAGAGGTATCTTTGTCCACAATTGAACAAGAAGCCCTTAGGGATTTGGAGGATTTGCTCAGGGAGCAGGAAACTGATTCCCTGAGCGGATTCCCCGGTAGGCTTCTTCCAAAATCGACCACATTCCCCCCCTTGTCCTTGTGCCCTCAGGTGGAAATTTTCACGAAATTGGTTCTGGAAGATTTTAGGGCCATTCAAAGGTTTCCAAAGGGTGATAATTTGTCTAGAGCCCAGAGAACGGCAATAAGTGAACTGAGGGACATGAAGGACATTGCAATTAAGAGCGCCGACAAGGGCGGGAATGTGGTGGTATGGCCAACTAATAAATACGAACGTGAAGCCTTCCGCCAGTTGAATGATAGGACTACATACCTACGACTGGATAAAAATCCAATTCCAGCTTTTAATGTGGAATTGCAGGAGATACTAGATAGAGCATGTCGCAATGGAGTTATCCCCCAAAAAGTTATGGATGGTTTGATTGTAAAACATCCAAAGACCCCAACGTTTTATCTACTCCCCAAGGTCCACAAGGATGCCACCAATCCCCCTGGACGTCCCATCGTCTCGGGGATTGGTGGCATCTGCGATCCTATCTGTAGGTTCGTGGATCATTATTTAAAACCTCTGGTCCAGGATTTGCCATCTTACGTCAGAGATACCTCTGACGTACTAACCAAAATGGAGGGACTTCACATCGATGAGGATATGTGGATTGTGACGGCCGATGTGGAGTCCCTTTATACGTGCATTTTGCACAAGGATGGACTGGAGGCTGCTCAACTGTTCCTGAGGAGTAGTGGATGGGGTAGCGCTGTTCGTGGTTTGATAGTGGAGCTCCTTGAATTCGCTCTGACGCACAATGTGTTCGTTTTTAAAGACAGATATTACCTCCAGCGACGTGGCACCGCCATGGGGGCAGCATGCGCACCATCTTATGCGAATCTATTTTTGGGCATGTGGGAGCGCCAACTCTTCCATGAGAACAGCATGTTTTGTAAACATGTTGTTCTCTGGTTGAGGTATATAGATGACGTGCTGTTCCTGTGGCAGGGGGCCAGGTCAGAGCTGGAGGACTTTATGAGAGCTATTAATGTCAATAATTTGAACATCAGACTGACACATTGTGCGCATCAGAAGCGGATGGAGTTCTTAGATATACTATTTGAAGTGGATAGTGGTGGTGTGTTGCAGACGGATATTCACAGAAAGGACACTTCTGTGAATTCCCTTCTGCACGCATCATCAGCCCACACTCGATCCACGATCAGGGCTGTCCCTACTGGACAGTTTCTGAGGGTCAGGAGAGTGTGTTCCACTGACCAGAGATTTGAGACGCAGGCTGAGGACCTTGGGGAGCGCTTTCTACAGAGGGGGTACAGTAGACGGAACATCAAAAAAAGTTACCTGCGGGCTAGACATACACGAAGGGAACAGCTCCTTTTCAAACCGACTCCCCCGGAGACTACTGATAATGCACTAAGGTTTATTTCAACCTTTAATTGTAGATGGGGTGAGATGAGAGACTCTTTGTCCAAGCACTGGTCGGTTTTACAAACTGACCCGGTCTTGGCGGGTCTTATCCCAAAATTGCCCCTTATGACTTCTCGGAGGGGAAGAAACCTTAAGGACATGCTGGTGGAAAGCCACTATGTGGCTAAGCCAGGTAATCTCTTCGGTATCTCTGAGAGACTTTCGAGGAGAGAGGGTGGCTGTTTTCCGTGCGGGGATTGCCTGGCCTGTAGGGAGAGAAATATCATTAGGGGTCTTGATTTTTGCTCTGCTAATGGTAAAAAAACATTCAAAATCTTGAAACGTATCTCCTGTAGTAGCACATACGTCATCTACCTGGCAACGTGTCCGTGCCAAAAGTTATATGTTGGACTTACATCACGGCAGCTGCGGACAAGAATTAGAGAGCATGTTCGTGACATTTTGAATTCAAAACAGTGTCTAGATTTATCACTTCTTAGAACCCTTCCACGACACTTCCATGTTCACCATAATTGCGACCCCTCAGGGTTAAAGGTCAGAGGGATTGATATTCTACACTGTGGCATTAGGGGGGGCGATCTAAAAAAGCGGCTGGCCCAAATGGAGTGCCGTTGGATTGTTACTCTAGGCACTATGGCCCCTATGGGGCTTAATGAGAAACTAAGTTTCTCCTCCTTTTTATGAGTTTTCAGCCATGGGTTTGCCCCTCCTGAATGCCTCTTAGACATGTTGATTGCATGTGGAAATATTTATGGTTCTGTCACATGGAGGTGTCTCTGTGAGTAAAATCTTTGATGTATCTGATTGAGATGTATGGGATTAATCTTTATGCAGTGTTTTTCCTGGACTCTTTTTTAATTTGTGTTGTCTTTATGTATTATTTTAACAGTAAATTCCATATACATTCTCCTCATTGTTACTCTGGATGTTTGATGATGAATAAGGAAAATGACCAACTGACAGGAAGGATGGATGGACCATCTTGACTACAGTATAAATTGCCATTCCATCGTGGAACCTTGATTTAAATGCACGCAGCAGCAAACATATGACATGAACTTCGGATTGGATATATTTACGTGGCTCGTTATTGATGCTCTATCTATTTTCATGCAATGATGTGTAACTGCTGGTTAATTATGTATGGTACATTTTTATATGGATGGCAATCTATTTATTTATATAGTGGGGAGACATTTGGGATGTATAATATGATGGCAACTTGGTTTGAGTTATTAGGTATATATTGATAGAATACTCTCATATTCAATGTATATATTGTTTTGTCATTATATTTCCTCTCCCTTTTCCCCTTTGTCTTTCTTTCTATCTCTCTAATTATTGTTAGTATTTATCCCCCTGTCATGTTTCTATGAGTCAGACCCCTTGTATATACCTGTTATCGGTTACTATACCAAACATTCCCTGAGTGTGGATGCTGCTGCTGCGCGTGCGCGCGGGACGCGGCCCCCGGATGTCGCCGCGCGGCGGCCTCATTATTCCCGATGCGCATGTCTGGTGACGTCACTGAGGGGATTCCCTCTGACGTGCGCGTCGGGGATGAGTGCTGCCGTGTGGTGACGCTACTTCCGGGTGCCCCGTCCTGCGCGCATGCGCTGTATCATCGGCGGTCCACACACATGGAGAATGGCACCTGTAATCAGGGCAGCTACGGATATAAATGAGGAGCGTACTGTGTTATTATCCATTCGCCTGCACCCCGCTGATGAAGCTTTGGCGACACGCGCGTCCAGGTTGAAGGGTATTTGCCTGTCCACCTCTGAACCACCCCTGTCTGGCCTACTCTCTTTACACCATGGGTAAGTTCATATAGGATGATTGTTTGATGTGATTATCCGTTCACATTATGTGCTTTTAGCACTATTGCACTTGCTGTTTATCTATGGTCCCTATACTATGATGGGCTGACCTGGGTGGTTCATTGATGGGTGGGTGAATATTAGAATCCACTTACCTCATACTTGTTTGCATGTATAATGATTTTATCTTCTTTGGTTATATTGATATTAATAAAATTTGATATTTTTGAATAAGTCTCCTATACGTGTTTTTTACACGATTTTTTGAGTCGATTTTGGAGTATATTCTATGACATCCTTTTGATTGGGGTTTTATATTTAATCCACTAGGATGAAATCATATTATGAGATTTTCCCCTATTCGTCTATGCTATATTTTGACAGCAGGAGGTTGCTGCCCGCACCCAAACAGAGAAGGAGCACTTGAGAAAAGCCACCTACAGAGTCAGAGGGCCACGGTACCGGGGCCTGGTGCAGCCTTTTGACCCTGTTCAGAGCTGGGGGTTCATCAACGAGGCGGGCCTCCAGGCTGGGGTGTTTGTGTCCAGAAGAGATGTGGAACAGCACCTCCCCACAGGCCACCTGGGCCACAACCTGGACCCGGGAGATGTAGTGTCCTACACGCGGCATTGTGGCGAGTGGGGCTGGTATGCCCTAGATGTGAAGAGGCTATGGTCAAAGAGGAGGTCAGGCCAGCCCCTGCAGTAAATTATGAGCGGTAAAGATAGCGGAATTTCGGCTATCTATTTATGCATAAATGTTGATTTATATGCTTTCTTTTGTTATTTTTCTAAGTTTGTTATTTTTCTTGAAAAATGATAAGTAATGTTTATGTGAAAAATGATCATTTCCGTGCCCTAATTAACCGAGTACCTCACCTGATTTAAAAGTTTATAATGTTTGCACCCGGTGCATGGATTCCGTCGTAGTTTCCCGTATTTTAGTATTAGAAACGGACCATGGCTGCGGGACTGGTAGCGGCCAGCACGGACTTGTGCTTTTGTATACAGTTGCACCTCCTCTGCCTACCAGAGTCGTCCTTTTAAATCCGGGACTTTAACCCTGTCAAGGACCCAAGTAGTAATGCGGCAGGTCAGGTTTGTTTGGGTGGCAGGTTAATGGGATCCGGGACATTGGAACTGGACTGTCGCAGGAAGGGGCTGTAACGGAGCAGGTTGAGTCCCCGCTATCACTACAACCGGTAGCGTTCCATAGGTTTTCTAAAGATGAACTCTAAAGGCCCCATCACACGCTACGATATATCTAACGATATGTCGTCGGGGTCACGGAATTCGTGACGCACATCCGGCATCGTTAGAGATGTCCTAGCGTGTGACAGGTCCGAACGACTGTTAACGAGCAAAAATACTCACCTTATCGTTGTTCGTTGACACGTCGTTCATTTTCATAATGTCGTTTCTCCTTCTGTGCACTGGATGTTCGTCATTCCCGAGGCCGCACACATCGCTACGTGTGAAACCCCAGGAATGACGAACACAGCTTACCTACGTCCCGCCGGCAATGAGGAAGGAAGGAGGTGGGCGGGATGTTCCGGCCGCTCATCTCCACCCCTCTGCTTCTATTGGGCGGCCACTGTGTAACATCGCTGTGACGCCGAACGTCCCTCCCCCTTCAGGAAGAGTATGTTCGCCGCCCACAGTCGTTAGGGAGGTAAGTACGTGTGACGGGGTTTAACGACATTGTGCACCACAGGCAATGAATTGCCTGTGACGCACAACCGACGGGGGTGTGTGCGATCGCCCATGTGATCGCACGATATATCGGAGCGTGTGACGGGGCCTTTAAGAGTTTAGTTTGAAACGTTTAAGTATGTGCCTCCCTTATGAGGGATGAAACTGTAAATTATAGTGTTATCTTATTCTTCTATTACAGAACCAGTTAAAATAAAAACCTCTGTGTACTGTAACTCGGGGACGAGCTACGTTTAACCAAGGGGGAATATGACGCCCCTGGACTATTCAGGGCATCACAGGGTACTGCACACTCTTTATCCTCAGTGCAGGACTCAACCCCCCATTGTTCTGGGTTCCCATCTTGCAGTACTGCCTCCACCAGCACTCAAATCCTAGCCACACCTCACACTGCACCCTGTCAGGCACAGTGGGTTGCTAAGCTGCAATATAACCACCCACCTAGGGATCAGGCAGGCTGGTGGGAGGGAACAAGTTAGTGGGCTCCAGGGGAGCAAAGTGAGAGGTAGTAGAAAGTGAGCTCCAGGGGAGCATAGTGAAAGAAGGTAGAGAGTTAGCTCCAGGGTAGCGAAGCAAGAGGAGTCTAGGAGAGGCCCTCAGTGAGTGAGGAGCCGAGGGAGATGGAGCTCCATTCAGTGACCGAGTTTAGGTCACAGACTGTGGTCCAGGACCAGAGGAGTTGGAGACCCGGTCGCAGGGTACTGGAAAAGGGTGCCCGGCCTAGTTTAGGAGAACAGGCGGCACAGGAGTACTTAGTAACCGGTCCGGGACCGAAGGCACATTGGGGTACATAGACCCTAGGTCGGGGAGAGGCTTCAAGCAACTCGGCAATTAACCTGCGGAGACAGGGCCAATATGGACTGTTCCCAGGAAGATCAGAGATCGGGGGCACTGGCGCAACGAGGGGGATAGGGCTTTCCATGCAAAGCAGCCCACTGAAATCCCAAGCGTGAGCTCTTGAGAGCAAGCTCCTCTGCTACTCTTAGCAAGGAGCGGGGCCCGGAAAGCTCCAAGCTGACGGGCCATTTGGACACTCTAAAATTACTGTGCCAAGAGGCAGGCCACAGACCACCAGGCAGTGCTGCAGGGGACGGGACCCGGACGAGCTCCCCAAGAGGACAGCGGCACCCAGAGACTTGGTTTACTACGTTGTCAGCGTCTGCCTTCTTCCTGAGTGAGTACCTGGTTGCCCCCTGCCCTTAGCCAGCCTGCACTCCTCCACAACCCCACCTTGCAGAGTCCCCGGGGTCTTCCCTACAAATGGAGGGAACTCCATCTAGCTGCCCTTGCTCCATCGCCCCAGGTACTCCCATCGGCAGTGGCGGTACTCCCTTACAGCACACCATGGGTGGCGTCACGAACTCTAAATTCCCTGTAAATACCCCCTTCACATTTGAGTTTCCGCAGGACCCCGAGTCTGGAGACCCTCGAGCCACAGCGAACCCGGAACCAAGCAGCTTGGCTGCTTTTCAGGGGCGGTACAATACCACTCTTATCTGTGTGGCGCCCCTGAGGCTTCAGTCGCCACAGAGATACTGCATCTCAGCCAGAGATGTGGTGCCCCATCCCTGTGTAAGGAAGAGGTCATCTTCCGGTATGCACACAAAACACACAACATTATCATCAGCAACACTCCATCAGGCCAGGGTTGGTGACCAGTTGGAGGGTGGAGTCTAGTTAGTGGGAGCAGCCTGTTGAAAGTTAGACAGTCAGAAGGAGCAGTGGAGGAGCGAAGACCTGTGATCTGGAGCTGGTGCAGCTCGGCCCAGGCACAAGAGAAAAGGGGTCCTAGAGCCCATGCCAAGTGCGCCATACACCCGTGGTCTTGTTCCACATGCGACATATTGGAGTGGAGCGACTTGACGAGGCTCCGGTCCCTATACTAGAGGAGAAGAACCAACGTGCTCATCTAGTAAAACCGGAATTTAAGGATACAGCTAGGACCGAAGCCAACCCCACATATGAATCTGCTGGAAGGTGACCACATAGGGCCAAGGGATAGAGCTTCAAACCACCCGACAGGGTCCACGGACACCGGCTCAGGGCACTGTGTGCGTAGGCTTGGGACAGGCGGGCGAGAAGTCAGCGCAGGAAGATGAACGGGGATGGAACAATTGAATTTATTTCTGTTTCTGTTGTCATTATATTTTTTCACCACACTGATGAAAGTCCATGTTGGGCCAAAACGTCTGTGCTGTTTCTAGTCTGAATTTTCTTAATTAAATCAGTTCTTTCCTCAATTTGAGTGGCAAGTATTACTCTTTGTAACCTAGGCTCTTCTAACATGTACCTTTGGTACACAATATTTTTAATTGGAGGAGATTGTGTTTGTCCATTGTCTAAATTTTTGGACTTTTTAAGGGTTTTAAAAAAAAAATTATGCACCTTTAGTCTTTTGAATAATTACAAGATTTCACAGCAATTTGCACTTCATACACCTTTTACATAGTATTGCAGACTTTCGGTTCTTTTGGTGCCTTCTATATACCACTGTTTCATCAGTTTGTATATCTTCAGTGTTGTCTTATGAAAAGATATAATAAAATATTTACAAAAATGTGAGGGATATATTCACTTTTGTGATATACCGTATTTGGAGGCACACTCAGGGAGTGTGATAATAATAATAATAGTAATAATAATGCCTCTTGAGCTTCCACTATAAATGTCAAAAGTGTGGCAAGGTCTGAAGTTAAGTGAAAGCCAAAAGGTCACAGAGCATTGTGGATTGCAGATCCGCTTTAGTGCCTGCTCACCATTTTTCCTGAGTTGGAGCATATTTAATGCCATCCAGCTCTGAAGAGGTTAAGGTTTATTTCTATCCTGCAGTGTTCTAACAGGTAGTTGTAATCTCTGCTGCAGCCACTCCCTTCTGCTATAAACATCTGCTCCTCACTCCTTCCTATGCTGGCTGTAAGTGATACTTATCCTGACCATGTTAAATGAGCTCATCGCTGTATAGCAGTGGTGTCATTTATATTGCAGCTGTGAAGTTACTTAGTGAATAAACCTTGGAGAGCTTGTTGTTATGTCTTTTCCCACTTGTTTGTCTTACCCAGCTTGTGTTGTCTTATTGTAGTGGCAAAAACAGCGTCTCACTGGCCTTCACTAGCCAAGATGAGTATAGGGTCAGTGAGGGCCAAGGCACATGATCAGCACATGGGGGGGAGGAACCCTTTAGGTATGTTAGGGACTGCACGGTTCAGCCTCAGGTAAGTGCTAGGAGCTGACCCTGCTATCCTCTTCCTAGTGTGAGGGCCTACCATTGTACTGTTTTCCAGGTGTACCCTGTGTGTTGCATCACTTGCCAGGGGTCCTCACCTCGCCAGTGTGGCACTTCCCTGGTGATCCCACGGTGTCGTGCCACTCGGCAGGAATACTCCCATGACCAGGCAAGAAACTTGCAGTCACATCATGACAATAATGATAAGAAAACACATGGAGTATTTTTACTATTGGAGGGACATTATTATAAGGGATGAAGGGGGATTATCGATGCACAAGGGAATTATTATAAGGCAGTGCAGGGGGACATCATTACTGTATGGTGCTGTATAGCTGTAATGAGAAAAAGAGGAGCATTATTACTAAGAGAAAGTAGAGAGAGTATTATTACTGTGTGTTACGGCCAGAGCTGCTGTGACCATTATGGCAGAGATGGCTGTGTGAGGACCACACAGTACAGGCTTAACCTTAAGGGATGGGACTAAGTGGATATCTGGTCTTCTCTAGAGCCTCAGATGGTGAGGCTTGTGCTGCAGGTAGCAGCCAGGTATCTGCAGCACAAACCAGGTGCCAGGTGCAAGCAGCCAGGGCGGTCAACGAATCCGAAGTAGCCTGACCTGAATAGCAGCTGGTGAGACTGAGTCAGAGCTCCAGGCAGGAGTTTGTATTTGTGTGGCGGGCGGAGGGGCCGCGCTCGCTACGCTCAGGTCCGGGGCTTCTGCTGCTGCTCGGTGGCTCGAGCGGTGGGGCCGGACCCGGGTACTCAAGCAGCGCTCCTGCGCCCACGAGTGAAAAGGGGGTGGTTTGTTTGGGGAGATAGTTCGTGACGCCACCCATGGGTCGTGGTGATAATGGGCACCACCGCTGCTGGTGACGGGGATCCCGGGAGCGATGGCAGGGAGCAGCTAGGATGTTGGTTCCCCCTCCGTGGGTAGGGGTTGGTGATCCCGGGGCCCGGTGGTGATACGGGGAGGCAGGGTATCTGGGGTGCACTGGCACTGTTGTACTCACTCAGGCACAGATTCACAGAGTCTCTGGTAAACCAAACGGCTGGATGGACGGTCCCGCAGCCGGCTGCAGTGTCTTTGCTCTCCCCGGACCGGTTGTTGGTGGCTGTCTTTCCCTGCACCTTTAGATTGCATCAACCTAAATTACGGCCTTATCAGTAGAATGTTTTGACTCCGATGGTTTCCCACTGGTAGTCCGCTCCCCGGCGTATATGTACCGAAGGAGCCCGTTTTGCCCACAGGCGCTGGCCCTTGGATCTCTAGCCTATGGCGGTGGCTTTTTATCCTCACTGTGTGGACGGTTGCCTTCTGTCAGGTCTTGGGTGTTAGGGAACCCCTGGGGTTCTGGTCACTATCGGATTTGACCGTTGTCGGCGGCTCCTAGCCTGGTCGGGGTCTGATGGCCCTGCCTTTTTGTGCTTGGTACAACTCTGCTCCCCGGCTTGGTAACAGCGGGCCACCGCCCGTCCCCGGTCCTATGGTTTTGCTGACTTGCACCACCTTCTGCAGACGGCCACCACCGTCTGCCGACCTTGCTGACAGTGCCTGGGCTCCTACCCAGACACTCACAGTTTCTGTCCTCTCACTTCCAACTCCAAACTGAACTCTCTTCACTCCTGAACTCAACTGCACTGAACTGAACTAACTGCTTTTCCCGCCTCCAGGCCTGTGAATTCCTCGGTTGGTGGGGCCAACCACCTGGCTCCGCGCCACCTGGTGTGGACTTCAGACCCTGGAGGGAGGCAACAAGGATTTTGTTTGACTGATGTAGACTATCCAGGGGAGGGTGTGTGTGTGGTGTTGTGTCTGTGACTACCTGGCTAGTCCAGGACGTCATATTCCCCGTTGGTGAAATGCAGACCGTCCGCAGGCTGCCTGTCCATCACCGGTTTTATTTCTGAAAAATATAAGTTAACAGGGGAAAAACATAGAACAATAGGCATATTTTTAATTCTTCCCTTGCAGGAGGCTTTCCTCTTTAACGTTGCAAACAATATATAAAACACTTTTATTAATAACAGACGAGTCCATGTTCCTCCGCTTTCCCACCCAAGCAACCTACACCTTGATGCTGCCCCTAAGAAACGGGCAGCACCCCTCTTCCCCAATCCGGAAGCAGGAACTCGGTTCCAGGTCACCCAAGCGGGAACGGGTACGGTGTCTCGGAGGATGGTCACCGGTCCTGGTGGTGACCGGACCCCAGCCTGCTCTGCTGCGTGTCCTTCCTCCAATCCACCTCTCCGGAGGCAGTGACGGAAAACAGCCCACAAATTATTTACAAGACCACAAGTTCGTGGTTGGCCTGCAAGTTCTCGGCCTTGTCTCTGGAAGAGGGTTAGTGGAAACACATAAAGTCCCCACGGGGACAACTTTCTTTTTAACGGACGGTAATCAGGTGAGGTATTCGGATTATTGGTGTTCATTCAGATAAAACTTAAAACAAGAACAAGGTGCTGATGGTCCCAACGGGGACAACTGGGTTGCAACGGAGGACCGCTGCCTTACTTGAGGTCGCCTTCCTCATACGCCTCCTCCAACTATACATCCGGATGGTACGGTAGGGGAGGGGACTGGGACCGCATCTGGACACCGCGGCCTTCCCTCTGCTTCACATCTAGGGCAAACCAGCCCCTCTCCCCGCAGTGTCGGGTGTAGATCACCAGGTCGCCCGGTTGCAGGTCACGACCCGGGTGGCCCGTTGGAAGGTGGGAGTTTACATCACGGCGAGCCACAAATATTTCGGCCTCCAGGCCCAGCTTGTAGATGAAGTCATATCCACGTTGAGGGTCAAACAGTCTGACCTGGCCCTTGTGAATCGGGCCCCGCACCCAGAAAGTGGCATTGCGGAGATTGTCCTTCTCCCTTATGGTGCGTGCCAGCACTTTGGCCCTCTGCTGCTCCCTGGCGGCAATCTCACGGCCCAGCTGGCTCAGCTCTCTGTCCCAGTAAGGGGCGTCTGCATGCCCCTGCGCGCGGGTCGGGCCCCGCTGGACCTACCCCACATCGGCCACGACCGGTATCCTCTTTGGGGGGTCCTGCGGTGACGCAGCCTTGGATGCTGCCTTGCAGCGGCGACCCGGCGCAGCCTCAGCCGAGGCGTGGGGTTTAGGGACAACAGGCCTCACCTGCTGGGACTTCCTGCTCACGGCTTCCACTTCTTCCGTAGCCGGACGGACTGCCGGAGCCGGCACTGTCTTGGGTGCGGCCACTTCCGGGGCCGACGGCTTCTTTTCGTCGATGGGCACCTCCCGAGGGACCTTCCACGGTAGCGGGATCAGTGCGAGTCGCTCACGGGCAACGCCTACAGGCTGGTCCTCTAGGGCGGACGGGTTGAACTCCGCTACCGGTATTGGGGGCAGCGGACCTAGTGGCGGGGCAGCAAGAACCGATGCGGATGGCGGGGGAGGCAGCAGGGTGAACGGATGCAGACCGGGCCCCTCAGCCTCAGTGACCAGTCCCTTCAAGGACACAGGGACGTGGGTCGCTTACCCGCCCCTCCAGCACTGTCTCCACCTCGCGTCTCCGCACGGCTGCCGCTACTTCCTCCATTTCGGCCACCCATTGCTCCATTAGGAATCGGACTTGGGCCTGCAGGCGGCAGCCCATCTGCGCGGTCCGGGCCTCCACCCACACCGCTGTTCCTGGGGTGGGCTCCGGGATCTTAGCATTGCCGGACGGGACGGAAATACTGGCGCTTGTGCTTCCAGGAACCGGATGTGTAGCAGAGTCCTGGCGTCCCTGCTCTTTATACCTTCGGTTACATCAGGTACACCTGCACCCAACCCCCTTGGTTCTTTCCAGCACTTCCTTCTGCTGGGGGCGGGGCTTCACTTTCGCACCTTCCCTGCTCGGGGAAGACGCTCGAGCGGGAAATCTTCGCGCCAAAGATGGCGGAACTTCAAATTTTTCGGCCGGACGCCACCGGCGGGAACTGCAAGGCGTACTTCTACCAGTAGGTAGATCGGTTCTATCCTATTCATGACACCAAGTTGTCGCGGGCGGAGGGGCCGCGCTCGCTACGCTCGGGTCTGGGGCTTCTGCTGCTGCTCGGTGGCTCGAGCGGTGGGGCCGGACCTGGGGACTCGAGCAGCGCTCCTCGCCCAAGAGTGAAAAGGGGGTGGTTTGTTTGGGGAGATAGTCTGTGACTCCAATGTCGCGGGCGGAGGAGGTGACGCTGCGCTCTCCCACTGCTCGGGTCCGGCTGCTACTGCTGCTGCTGCTCGGTGGTGGCTCGAGCGGTGGGCCGGATCCCGGGGACTCGAGCGGCGTTCCTCGTCCGTGAGTGAAAAGGGGGGTTGATTGTGGGGATTTTAGATATTGTCCGTCACGCCACCCACGGTTGTGGTGATATTGGTGACACCACCGCTGCTCTGGACGGGGATCCCGGGAGCGGTGACAGGGAGCAGCTTTGATGTTAGTTCTCCCCTCCGTGGGTAGGGGGTTGGTTGTCCCGGGGCCCAGTGATGGGGTAGGTAGGGATGGATGGCAGGCGGGTTGCGGGGCCTGGTGAAATGCAGGGTCACAGGGGCAGCGCTGTGCCGCACGGCACGGTGGTACTCACTCAGCCAATGATGAGGACACAGTTCTCAGTTAAACACACGGCCGGATGGACGGGTCCCACCGATGGCTGCGGTGTTGTTTCTCCCGGCAGGTTGATGGTGTCTGCCTTTCCCTGCACCTATGTAGTGTAACGGTTCCAATGGGTTCCCACCGGTAACCCGCTCCCCGACTTGGATATGGGCCGGAGGAGCCCCTTTTGCCCATAGGCTCTGGCCCTGGGAACGGTAGCCTTGGTGGTGGCTGTGTTTCCCTCTTTTGGTTGGACTGTTGCCTTCTGTCGGGACTTGGCTGCTGGGAAACCCAGGAGGTTCCCTTCGCTAACGAATTTGGCAAATTCACGGCGACTCCTAGCCTTGCCGGGGTCCGTAAGCCCCTGCCAGATGGTGCTGACTTCTCTTTGTGTACCGGTCCGGTACCGCCGGGCCACCGCCCATCCACGGTCCTTGCGGTAAACTCCGATAGGCCACTCCTGCAGACGGTCACCACCGTCTGCCAACCTTGCTGCTTCGTCCGGGCCACACACCCGGACCAACTTCTCCTCTCAAACTAAACTCTCCTCTCCTCCAAACTAAACTGAACTCACTGTTTTCCCGCCTCCAGGACTGTGAACTCCTCGGTGGGTGGAGACCAACTGCCTGGCTCCACCCCCTGGTGTGGACATCAGCCCCTGGAGGAAGGCAACAAGGGTTTTGTCTGACTTCGGTGTGCCTGACCGGAAGTGTGGGGTGTGTTGGTGTTGTTCTCTGTGGCCCCTGGCTTGTCCAGGGCGCCACACCACCCACGGGTCGTGGTGATAATGGGCACCACCGCTGCTGGTGACGGGGATCCCGGGAGCGATGGCAGGGAGCAGCTAGGATGTTGGTTCCCCCTCCGTGAGTAGGGGTTGGTGATCCCGGGGCCCGGTGGTGATACGGGGAGGCAGGGTATCTGGGGTGCAGGGTTGCGGAGGCAGCGCGGCGCGGTGCCGGATGGCACTGTTGTACTCACTCAGGCACAGATTCACAGAGTCTCTGGTAAACCAAACGGCTGGATGGATGGGTCCCGCAGCCGGCTGCAGTGTCTTTTCTCTCCCTGGACAGGTTGGTGGTGGCTGTCTTTCCCTGCACCTTTGTAGAATGTTTTGACTCCGATGGTTTCCCACTGGTAGTCCACTCCCCGGCGTATATGTACCGAAGGAGCCTGTTTTGCCCGCAGGCGCTGGCCCTTGGATCTCTAGCCTATGGCGGTGGCTTTTTATCCTCACTGTGTGGATGGTTGCCTTCTGTCGGGTCTTGGGTGTTAGGGAACCCCTGGGGTTCCGGTCACTATCGGATTTGACCGTTGTTGGCAGCTCCTAGCCTGGTCGGGGTCTGATGGTCCTGCCTTTTTGTGCTTGGTACAACTCTGCTCCCCGGCTCGGTAATGGCGGGCCACCGCCCGTCCCCGGTCCTACGGTTTTGCTGACTTGCACCACCTCCTGCAGACGGCCACCACCGTCTGCCGACCTTGCTGAGAGTGCCTAGGCTCCTGCCCAGACACTCACAGTTTCTGTCCTCTCACTTCCAACTCCAAACTGAACTCTCTTCACTCATGAACTCAACTGCACTGAACTGAACTAACTGCTTTTCCTGCCTCCAGGCCTGTGAAATCCTCGGTTGGTGGGGCCAACCGCCTGGCTCCGCCCCACCTGGTGTGGACATCAGACCCTGGATGGAGGCAACAAGGATTTTGTTTGACTGATGTAGACTATCCAGGGAAGGGGGTGTGTGTGGTGTTGTGTCTGTGACTACCTGGCTAGTCCAGGGCGTCACATTTGCATAGGTAAAAAGGAGGTGGAGCCACAGGCCAGATAGGAACAGGTGCAAGTTCAGACAGGTACAGGAACAAAGGCTGAACAGGTACAGGAGCACAGGCTGGATTGGCACAGGAGCACAGGCTGGACGTAGACAGTAGTCAGTATCACAGACTGGTTGGGTACAGCAGCACATGCTGGATGGGTACAGGAGCACAGACAGGACAGGTATAGGAACACAGATAGGACGGGTATAGGAACATAGGCTGGAAAGGTACAGGAACACAGGCAAACAGGCTGAACATGTACAAAAAAACAGGCTAGACATGTACAAAAACACAGGCTGGGCGGGTACAGGAACACAAGCTGGACGGGTGCTGGAACACTGACTGGAAAAAATATAGTAGGTTACAGACACTGTAGACCCTGAAAACAAATGTTTTCCCAGTGCCTTTTAGTGATATGCTGGGGACACTCAAGGAGTGTGGAGCGCGTGCACACCCTTGGTGCATTACTAGGAGATCTGTGTGGGAGGCACAGGCTCTGGCAGCAGAGAGCCACAACAGAGACAAGAGCAGAAGTAAGACAAGAGAGAACACTTGGATGGCCGTGGTGTTCAGTGCGTCGGCGACTCTGCCATGTGGGAGCAATGGGACAAAGCAGATACACCAGGATTACAGTGTCCCCATTCGGCCCCCTCTTCAACAGGCCTGAAATAATTCTTTTTTTCCTCAAAGACATCTTCAGAACTGGCAGGCATATGAACAGGGTGGAAAGAGAAGGCTGGATGGCCATTGCTTAGGAGCTGTGTTCTGTACACATGAGGGACAAGTGGAAACAAACTCCAGAATATTTCCCTGCATGGAGTGCCATGAGTACTGCTGCGAGATGAGTTGAATGGTCTTTCTATGCCCTGGCATGGTTGGTTAATTTGGAAGAGTTTGCACTCTATCACCCTCTGACATGAAAGTCCTTCCTGGGAGAACTTGGGTAGAATCCGCTGGAGCTTTAGCCACCATCTTGATGGAAATCATGACAAATTGGGGTTCCTTATTCTTTTTGACAAAGACATCAGCATGTGACCAACAAGCAGGATCGAAAGGCAAGGTGGTGAATCAGAAGAGCCAGGATGGAAGAGAATTTACCAGCCACCCCTCATGTCAATACTGACCCCAACAGAGCACCTGTCAAGATCTTCAGTCAAGGACAGATTCATGGGTATGGAACCAAGGCAGTCACAGGAGGAGTGTTTCCCATTTGTGTGACGCCCTGGTGCCGCCAGGTGGTCACAGAAAAAATACACCCCACAAAACACCTTCCCACACCAGGTCCCATCAGCCACAAAAACCTAGCCACCCCCCCTCAGGGTAAGAAGGACACACCAGTGGGCAGGACCAGGCAGATTGGGAGCGCCCACCTTGGGGTCTTGAGGATCCGGGGGAGGGAACAAGTCAGTTTCTAGTTGGAGTCTAAGTTTGGAGGTCGTGTGGAGAGGAGTGACAGTGACAGACTGTCAAAGGGAAAGCTGAGCTTAGTGAAGGGTGGACAGGGTAGTGGCCCTGGTTTAATGGCTAGGTGGCAAGCAGTGGATCGTGTCCAAAGGCGACGGGAGTCCGGTCGCAGGAAATCCAAAGTGGACCAGGACAGGGTTGGAGCCCGCTGGTACCGACAGCGGAGATCCGGTCCGCAAACCGTGCACAGGCGGGGTACCTGGACCCTAATTAGAAGACGGTTGCAAGCCCCTTCTCTAATTCACTAGGCCGGGAGCAAGGTTACAGACATTGCTTCAGAAGTGTGAGCCCAGATAGAGCGAAACGGCAGCCCACCAAGGGGGATAGGGTATCCGCAAACACCCACTGAAATCCCAAGGGTCAGTTTTCGCGGGCACGTCTCCCAACCAGAACATACCGGGACCGGACTTCCCCATTCCATATGGAGTTGTCCAGAATTGAGGAAAATTACAGAGTGTCGGAGGAAGGGACATCGATACACCAGCCGGGTGTGGGACCTGAGTACACCTGAACGCGGCAGCCGGCCACTGACACCTTGGTTTACCAACAGACTTGTGTGTAATTATTCAACAGTGAGTACACAAACATCTTCCGGTCCAGCCCGGCGCGCCACCTCCAGCCTACATCACTCCCTGTGTCCTGGACACTGAGCCTTGGGGCATCCACCTCTACCTACCTTTTTATTTTATTTTTTTAGTTGGTTAAGCTGTATTACAATGCTGGCCAAAAGTATTGGCACCCCTGCAATTCTGTCAGATAATACTCAGTTTCTTCTTGAATGATTGCAATCACAAATTCTTTGGTATTATTATCTTCATTTAATTTGTCTTCAATGAAAGAAATAAAAAAAAATTGACAAAGCCAAATTGGATGTAATTCCACACCAAACATAAAAAAAGGGGGTGGACAAAAGTATTGGCACTGTTTGAAAAACCATGTGATGCTTCTCTAATTTGTGTAATTAACAGCACCTGTAACTTACCTATGGCACCTAACAGGTGTTGACAATAACTAAATCACACTTGCAGCCAGTTGACATGGATTAAAGTTGACTCAACCTCTGTCCTGTGTCCTTGTGTGTACCACATTGAGCATGGAGAAAAGAAAGAACTGTCTGAGGACTTGAGAATCCAAATTGTGAGGAAGCATGAGCAATCTCAAGGCTACAAGTCCATCTCCAAAGACCTGAAAGTTCCTGTGTCTACGGTGCGCAGTGTCATCAAGAAGTTTAAAGCCCATGGCACTGTGGCTAACCTCCCTAGATGTGGAAGGAAAAGAAAAATTGACAAGAGATTTCAACGCAAGATTGTGCGGATGGTGGATAAAGAACCTCGACTAACATCCAAACAAGTTCAAGCTGCCCTGCAGTCCGAGAGTACAACAGTGTCAACCCGTACTATCCGTCGGCGTCTGAATAAAAAGGGACGGTATGGTAGGATACCCAGGAAGACCCCACTTCTTACCCCGAGACATAAAAAAGCCAGGCTGGAGTTTGCCAAAACCTACCTGATAAAGCCTAAAACGTTTTGGAAGAATGTTCTCTGGTCAGATGAGACAAAAGTAGAGCTTTTTGGGAAAAGCCATCAACAAAGAGTTTACAGGAAAAAAAAGAGGCATTCAAAGAAAAGAACATGGACCCTACAGTCAAACATGGCGGAGGTTCCCTGATGTTTTGGGGTTGCTTTGCTGCCTCTGGCACTGGACTGCTTTGACCGTGTGCATGGTATTATGAAGTCTGAAGACTACCAACAAATTTTGTAGCATAATGTAGGGCCCAGTGTGAGAAAGCTGGGTCTCCCTCAGAGGTCAAGGATCTTCCAGCAGGACAATGACCCAAAACACACTTCAAAAAGCACTAGAAAATGGTTTGAGAGAAAGCACTGGAGACTACTAAAGTGGCCAGCAATGAGTCCAGACCTGAATCCCATAGAACACCTGTGGAGAGATCTCAAAATGGCAGTTTGGAGAAGGCACCCTTCAAATCTTAGAGACCTGGAGCAGTTTGCCAAAGAAGAATGGTCTAAAATTATAGGAGAGCATTGTAAGAAACTCATTGATGGTTACCGGAAGCGGTTGTTCGCAGTTATTTTGGCTAAAGGTTGTGCAATCAAGTATTAAGGGGGCTTTACACGCTACGATATCGTTAATATTTTATCGTCAGGGTCACGCCGTTAGTGACGCACATCCGGCGTCATTAACGATATCGCAGCGTGTGACACTTTTGTGCTACCTAAAACGATCGCAAAAGTGGCACAAATCGTTTGCCATGGAGAGGTCGTCCTGAAACCAAAAATTGGTCACCTCTCATTAGCGATGTTGCTCCTCGTTCCTGCGGCAGCACACATGGCTGTGTATGACACCGCAGGAGCGAGGAACATCTCCTTACCTGCATCCACCGCCAATGCGGAAGGAAGAAGGTGGGCGGGATGTTTACATCCCGCTCATCTCTGCCCCTCCGCTTCTATTGGCCGCCTGCCGTGTGACGTCGCTGTGACGTCGCAAGACCCGCCCCCTTAGAAAGGAGGCGGATCGCCAGCCACAGCGACGTCGCAGGGCAGGTAAGCCGTGTGACGGAGGAGCGCGATTTTGTGCGTGACAGGCAGCGATATGCCCGTGTCGCACAAACGAGGGGGCGGGTATGCACGATAGTGATATCGTTACCGATATCACTACCGTGTAAAGCCCCCTTTAGGCTAAGGGTTCCAATACTTTTGTCTGGCCCATTTTTGGAGTTGTGTGTGAAATGATCAATGATTTGATTTTTGTTTCATTCTCCTTTGTGTTTTTTCATTGCAAGCAAAATAAATGAAGATAATAATACCAAAGAATTTGTGATTGCAATCATCTTCAAGAAGAAACTGAGTATTATCTGACAGAATTGCAGGGGTGCCAATACTTTTGGCCAGCACTGTATATATGTGTGTCTTTCTAAAAGTTAGCTATGCTATGATTAACAGCACACTACATTCTCGAAAAAAAGTCATTGTACATTCTCCTGTCCCTGATGCTGGATTTTTATTAAATTTTGAATAAAGAAGTACAGTATCTTCTACAATTTTACTGGATGCCACAAGAGTACTAAATTTATTTCCCTTGTTTGTAATCAGCGATACCGTGTCGAGTCCATGCACCTGCTTCCTAGCTGAGCTGGCTACTTTTCTTGCATTAGCATAAAGTTTTACTGCCACCTATTGTTCATTATTTGCATGTGTACTCATTATCTAAACTGTTCCACTTGGATGGGCATGTAATCCTGCTGCCACCTATTGTTCATTATCTGAAGCTATTCTTCCCAGCTGCATATTGTACACATTATTCATATTTTGCTATTTTTGTACTTATTTTATGGATAGTCATATGCAAATGGTTTGCAGAAATTATATTTAAATTCAATCTTGTATTCTACATATGTATTACCAATTAGGGTTTTTGTTCTGTTTTATTGCTTTTTAATGATGTTTTATTGTACATAAATAAAAATATATTTTTTATGGAATTGTTACATGGAGTTTTTTTGTATATAGATGTCTGTGACAACGGTGACTTGGTTGAACTCGCTGCCGGATTGCCAGACAGTCGGATTGCGTTACATGGCCTGAGAGCAGTCCAGCAATCTGGCAGTGAGTTCAGCTGAGGTCACAGTGGGAGGTTCCCATGCTACCCTAGCCTGTGACCTCAGCTAAACTCATTGCTGGACTGCTGTGCTGTCATGTCACAGAATCTGACATTCCGGCAATGCGTCAGCGAGTTTAACTAAGGTCACAGTTGTAGTCTCACAAAGCAGAGATGGTACCGCAGGAACCAGCAGCTGTTACCTCAGTTGAACTCGCTGCTGGATTGCCGGCCTGTAGGATTGCATGACATAGTGGGAGAGCAGTCCGGCAAGTTGGCAGTGAGTTCAACCTGAGGTCAGAGCGTGGGAACCTCCAGTTGTGAACTCTGGTGAACTCACTGACGGCATCACTTCCCCACTGTCCGTAGTGTGTCCCTTAGGCTGTAGTGACTGGTAACATTTTCTGTCATGACAATGTGACGCCCTGGCGCCGCCAGGTGGTCACAGAAGAACACTACACCCCACAACACCTTCCCACACCAGGTTCCATCTGCCATAAAACCCTAGCCACCCCCCTCAGGGTAGGAAGGACACACCAGTGGGCAGGACCAGGTGGATTGGGAGCACCCACCTAGGAATCTTGAGGATCCGGGGGAGGGAATCAAGTAGTTGGAAAGTTGGAGAGTGACAGTGTCAGACTGTGGTGGAGAGTTGGAGTCTCTGCCTAGTGCAGGTAGCCAGGGTAGTGGCCCTGGTCTACTGGCTAGGTAGCAAGCAAAGGCGACGGGAGTCCGGTCGCGGGAAATCCAAAGTGGACCGGGACAGGGTTGGAGCCCGCCGGTACCGACAGCGGAGATCCGATCCAGAAACTGTGCACAGGCGGGGTACCTGGACCCTAGTTAGAAGACGGTTGCAAGCCCCTTCTCTAATTAACCAGGCCGGGAACAAGGTTCCAGACGTTGTTCCAAAGTGCTAGAGCAAAACGGCAGCCTACCGCGGGGAATAGGGTATCCGCAAACACCCACTGAGATCCCAAGGGACAGTTTTCGTGGGCATGTCTCCCAACCAAAACCAAACCGGGAGTGGACTTCCCCGTTCCATACGAGGTCGTCTCAAATAGAAGGAAAATACAAAGTGCCGGAGGAAGGGACATTGGTACACCAGCGGGTGTGGGAACTGTATACACCCTGAAGCGGCAGCCGGCCACTGACACCCTGGTTTACCAGCAGACTCGTGTGCATTTATTCAACCGTGAGTATACCAACACCCTCCGGTCCGGCCCGGTGCATCACCACCAACAGCCATCACCTCCCGTGTTTTGGACACTGAGCCCCGGGGCATCCACCCCTACCCACGGAGGGGTTAACATCCAGCTGCCATTCCATCACCCCCGGGTGCTCCCCAATAGCAGCGGTGGTACTCCACCTTACCACACACCGTGGGTGGCGTCACGAAGTATCTACAATAAATCCCCTGCACATATTACGCCCTTTTTATTTGAGTGTCCGCACGACCCCCGGGTCCGGAGACCCCTCGAGCCACTGCAGATCCAGATCCGAGCAGCTCGGCTGCTGGCATGGGGGCGGCACACCTCAAAACCTGGTGTCATGAATAGGATTGTAACCCATCCACCTACCTGGTGGAAATGTGCCTTGTTTTGGACTGTAAAGGGTACTTTACATGCTGCGATATCGGTATCGATATCGCTAGCGAGCGTTCCCGCCCCCGACGGTTGTATGTCACGGGCAAATCGCTGCCCGTGGCGCACAACATCGCTTACACCTGTCACACTACTTACCTTCCTAGCAACGTCGCTGTGACCGGCGAACAGCCTCCTTTCTAAGGGAGTGGTTCGTTCGGCATCATAGCGACGTCACTAAGCGGCCGCCCAATAGCAGCGGAGTAGGAGAGATAAGCGGGACATAACATCCCGCCCACCCCCTTCCTTCCTCATTGCCGGTGGGACGCAGGTAAGGAGATATTCCTCGTTCCTGCGGTGTCACTCATAGCGATGTGTGCTGCCGCAGGAACGACAAACAACAACGCTACTTACCAGACAACGATATTTGGTGTTTGAACGACCTCTCCAAAAGCAATGATTTGTACCACTTTTGCGATCGTTGAAGGTCGCTCGTACGTGTCACACACTGCGATGTCACTAATGGCGCCGGATGTGCGTCACAAACACCATGACCCCGACGATAAATTGTTAGCAATGTCACAGCGTGTAAAGCACCCTTAAACGGTGCTCTGTTTCAAAATTTTTCGACAGCCACCATTTTGCTGCCATTTTTGGGCGCGAAAAAAACAACAAGCCAGGCGTCTTCTTCCCCGGAAAACGGTGCAAATTTGAAGCCCCGCCCCCTGGGAACGCGGGCAGAAGTTGGTGACTCCCCAGACAGGAAGCGCAAAGGACAGTGGGTCCCGCGAGACTGCTGTCGAAAACCAAGGGGAGGACAGAAAAAGTGGCATGTGACACAAGAAGATAAAAGGCAGGGACAACAGGGCTTTGCCAAATCCCGTTCCTGGACAAGCAAGCGGCAGGATGTCTCAGGGGTCCGACAACCAGCAAGTGGAGAGGCCCGTTCCCGGGACCGTCGACTGGATGAAGTGCAGACAGAGAGGATGTGTCAGAGGATCCAGGCCCAGGCGCATTTTCTCATGACGCGGTGGACCATCGAAATGAAGGGCCTGGTTGCAGCTGTCCGGGCGTGCGAGATGGAAATGGCCTCGGAGGAGCGGGTAAGCGGTGACCCACACCCCTATGTTCCCCAGGAACTGGCCATACCGGCTGAGGGGCCCGGCCTGCACCCATCCGCCATGTCGCCTCCCTCGCCACCCATGTCTGCGGCCAGCACCCCGATCGGCCTGCTACCCCAAATAACAGCAGCGGAACCCGTCATGTCTAACAAAGAGGACCCAGCAATGGGGACCTCGGGCCCTAACTGCAACCCCGCCCCAACACTCGTCCCGGCCCCGTGCCAGACCGCAGTCCGAAAGACATCTCCTCCAGCCCCGAGCCTGGCCGCAGCATCAGTGACATCACCCCCGGCTCCGGCAGTCCGCTCAGCCGCAACTGTAATGACGTCGGCTCCGGCAGTCCGCCCGGCCGCCACTGCGATGACGTCGGCTACGGCAGTCCACCCAGCTGCAACTGTGATGACATCAGCTCCGGCAGTCCACACGGCCGCAACGGAGGCGGTGCCTGACCAGAAGCCACCCGCGGCAGGTTGCTACCCAGTACCCGGTCCCGGCTGTGGAGCAGCCGGGATGTATCTGCAGGGAAGCAGAGAAGGCCAGTGAAGCATGGGACCCTCGGCAGAGTAAAAGGCTGGTTGTAGCCGGCACCGAGGGCATCCGTGTGGGCCAAGTCCCCGAGCAGGAGGAGGAACATGGAACTCGTGCCCCGTACTGTGAGCGACAACAGCGGCAGCTGAAACAAGAGATTGCTGCCCGGGAGAAGCGAAAAGCCGAGGTGCTGGCGCGCACCTATCGAGAAAAGGACAATCTACAGCAGGCTACCTTCCGGGTGCGGGGCTCGACCTACCGAGAGCAAGTATGTAATTTTAACCCCCAAAAGGGATGGGGGTTTATCTACGAGCCGAGACTGGATTCCGAGATCTTCGTGTCGTGGCCCCTCACCTACCGACTGGCCATCAAGACAGGAATCTGTAACCCGGGGACATGGTCAGTTACACCCAACACTGTGGGGAGTGAGGGTGGATTGCCCTTGATATAAAGACGTGGGTGGTAGGGAATGAAACCCCCTGCCTCGCCTCCCACAGCTTCTTGCATGAAGATAAAGAGTAAAAGGTAGCGGTTCCCCGGCTACCCGTTAAGTGTTAAAGTTTACACCGTTTCCGGTTTATAATCATGAACCAAGACCTCAGGACTGGTGAGGTCACCCCAAAAACTTTCTTGGGTCCTGTAAATACCCATACCTACCTTCTTGTTACTCCTCACCTGCACAGCCTCTGGAAACGTAGATTGGAGGAAGGGCCTGCGGTAGAGTAGGCCGAGGCCCAGCCACTAATGAACCGGTGGCTAACCTCCGGGCCAAGGGTCTCCGGACTAAGGGCCCTTGAGATGGACTGCCGGGTAAGGAACTTTTTACCCGGACCGTGCAGGCGTTACCTGGAACAGCTTGGACTGGGGAAAAGGGGTGCCCACCATGATTAGAGGTGGCACCATGGTACCATGTTGACTGGGTAACGGACGGAGGAGGGGAATGTCAAGTTAATCCTGTTTTTGCAATGTTGAAGTAATGTGCCTCCCATAAAGAGAAGAAATCTTTTTACCTGTTATTTACCTTTTCTGTTCATTTTCAGAAAAAAATAAATAAATAAACGTTAGTGGTTGGACAGCCCGCAGACGGGCTGTATTAAACCAAGGGGGAATGTGACGTCTGGCGCCACCAGGTGGTCACAGAAGAACACTACACCCCACACAACACCATTCCACACCAGGTTCCATCTCCCATAAAATCCTAGCCACCTCCCTCAGGGTAGGAAGGACACACCAGTGGGCAGGACCAAGCAGATTGGGAGCGCCCACCTACGGATCTTGAGTATCCGGGGGAGGGAACCAAGTAGTTGGAAAGTTGGAGAGTGACAGTGTCAGACTGTGGTGGAGAGTTGGAGTCTCTGCCTAGTGCAGGTAGCCAGATAGCAGAGAGTAATGAGTTTTCAACACCGCGCCAATTAGCAAAGACGGTTGGAATATAAGATTAATGTTGCTTTATTTTCATGCCCAGGTCAACGTGTTTCAGGAGACTCAGCTCCCTTCATCAGGACTAACAAGCAAAAGAACATCAAATCTGCTGTAACAGAGACTTAAGCGGGCTTTACACGCTGCGATATCGGTACCGATATCGCTAGCGTGGGTACCCGCCCCCGTCTGTTGCGCGACACGGGCAAATCGCTGCCCATGGCGCACAACATCGCCCAGACCCGTCACACATACTTACCTTCCTAGAGACGTCGCTGTGACCGGCGAACCGCCTCCTTTCTAAGGGGTCGGTTCGTTCAGCGTCACAGCGACGTCACAGCAGCGTCACTGAACCACCGCCCAATAGAAGCGGAGGGGCGGAGTTGAGCGGGACGTAACATCCCGCCCACCTCCTTCCTTCGCATTGCAGCTGGGAGGCAGGTAAGGAGAGGTTCCCCGTTCCTGCGGAGCGATGTGTGCTGCCGCAGGAACGAGGAACAACTTTGTTACTTGTGCAGTAACGATATTTGAGAATGGACCCCCATGTCACCGATGAGCAATTTTGCACGTTTTTGCGACGATGCAAAATCGCTCATCGGTGTCACACGCAACGGCATCGCTAATGCGGCCGGGTGTGTGTCACAAATTCCGTGACCCCACCGACTCCGCATTAGCGATGTCGTAGCGTGTAAAGCCCCCTTAAGTCAGCATTATATACCACTGCATTGACATCATAGAACCACCCACATTGAAAAATACTTGGCGGGAGCATATACATTTAAAAGTAAACATGACGTATAACACCCAATTTACTGAATTTCAAAACATATCTCCATTATGTCATTTTCCTAAATTCAATGTGTATAATATAAAGTAGTAAAATTTATTATAAAAAGAATAAATATAAATATATGTGTTCACCAAAAATTTAAATCTATATAGATAATTGCCTTATTCTGTCTGTCTGTCTGTCTTGCTCCAAAATTGTGTCACTGTTACATTGTGTCACCATGACAGTGTCCTTACAGTGACAACCGTCGGATTGGCCGTTCGTCTCGGCCTGGCCCCGCCCCCCGCATGGATTAATTGTTTGGCCAGGTCCGCCCTCCGCACACGATGCCCACTAGGCCACGCCCCCCGCACGCAATTCCCGCTAGGCCACGCCCCCCGCACGCGATGCTCGCTAGGCCACGTCTCCGCACGCGATGCCCGCTAGGCCACGCCCCCCGCACACGATGCCCGCTAGGCCACGCCCCCGCACGCGATGCACGCTAGGCCACACCCCCGCACGCGATGCCCGCTAGGTCATGCCCCCCGCACGCAATTCCCGCTAGGCCACGCCCCCCACACGCGATGCTCGCTAGGCCACGTCTCCGCACGCGATGCCCGCTAGGCCATGCCCCCCGCACACGATGCCCGCTAGGCCACGCCCCCGCACGCGATGCACGCTAGGCCACACCCCCGCACGCGATGCCCGCTAGGCCACGCCCCCTCACACTATGCCCACTAGGCCACACCCCCCTCACACTATGCCCGCTCGTCCACGCCCCCTCACACTATGCCCGCTCGGCCACGCCCCCTCACACTATGCCCGCTCGGCCACGCCCCCCGCACATGTTGGGCACCTGTACACCTCCCCCCCAGGACAACTCATCCCATTATACTCCTCTTTCCCCAGGACTACTCCTCTCATTATACTCCTATTATAATCCTCCTATTATACTCCTCTCTGAGGGGTTCGCAGCATGGGGGATGGAGCACGATGGGGAGTACAGCATGGGGGATGGAGCACGATGGGGAGTGCAGCATGGGGGATGGAGCACGATAGGGGGTGCAGCATGAGGGATGGAGCACGATGGGGGGTGCAGCATGGGGGATGGAGCACGATGGGGGCTGCTTAGAATGGGGAGATGAAACACGATGGGGGGTGTGCAGCATGGGGGATGGAGCACGATGGGGGGTGCGCATCATGGGGGATGGAGCACGATATGGGGAGTGCAGCATGGGGGATGGAGCACGATGGGGGGTGCAGCATGAGGGATGGAGCACGATGGGGGGTGCAGCATGGGGGATGGAGCACGATGGGGGGTGCAGCATGGGGGATGGAGCACGATGGGGGGTGCAGCATGGGGGATGGCACACGATGGGGGGTGCAGCATGGGGGGTGGACCACGATGGGGGGTGCCCAGAATGGGAGGATGAAACACGATGGGGGGTGCGCAGCATGGGGGATGGAGCACGATGGGGGGTGCGCAGCATGGGGGATGGAGCACAATGGGGAGTGCAACATGGGGGATGGAGCACGATGGGGGTGCAGCATGGGGGACGGAGCACGATGGGGGATGGCGCACGATGGGGCGTGCAGCATGGGGGGTGGACCACGTTGGGTGGTGCCCAGAATGGGGGGATGAAACACGATGGGGGGTGCGCAGCATGGGGGATGGAGCACGATGGGGGGTGCAGCATGGGGAATGGAGCACGATGGGGGGTGCAGCATGGGGGATGGAGCACGATTGGGGGTGCAGCATGGGGGATGGAGCACGATGGGGGGTGCAGCATGGGGGATGGAGCACGATGGGGGATGGCGCACGATGGGGGGTGCAGCATGGGGGGTGGACCATGATGTGGGGTGCCCAGAATGGGGGGATGAAACACGATGGGGGGTGCGCAGCATGGGGGATAGAGCATGATGGGGGGTGCGCAGCATGGGGGATGGAGCACAATGGGGAGTGCAGCATGGGGGATGGAGCACGATGGGGGGTGCAGCATGGGGGATGGAGCACGATGGGGGGGGGCAGCATGGGGGATGGAGCACGATGGGGGATGGTGCATGATGGGGGGTGCAGCATGGGGGGTGGACCACGATGGGGAGTGCCCAGAATGGGGGGATGAAACACGATGGAGGGTGCGCAGCATGGGGGATGGAGCACGATGGGGGGTGCAGCATGGGGGGATGGAGCACGATGGGGAGTGCGCAGCATGGGGGATGGAGCACGATGGAGAGTGCAGCATGGGGGATGGAGTACGATGGGGGGTGGACCACGATGGGGGGTGCCCAGAATGGGGGGATGAAAGACGATGGGGGGTGCGCAGCATGGGGGATGGAGCACGATGGGGGTGCGCAGCATGGGGTATGGAGCACGATGGGGGGTGCGCAGCATGGGGGATGGAGCACGATGGGGGGTGCGCAGCATGGGGGATGGAGCACGATGGGGGATGCGCAGCATGGGGGAAGGAGCACGGTGGGGGGTGCAGCATGGGGGGTGGACCACGATGGGGGTGCACAAAAACACACACACACCGCCACACACGCACCGCAGAACACACCACACACACACTGGGAACCACAAACACTGCCCTACACAGACACCCACACACACACAGACAACGCCGCACACACACAACACACAAACACCGAGGCACACACAAATATATGCACATACCGCACAACACACACACTGCACAAAACATACCTCCCCCCAAAGCACACACACGCACCCCACACACACACACACACCCACATGCCTACACACACACACACCCACACAAACCGTGCAACACACACAGCACCACACACACAACGCTAGAGACACACAGTGCTCCACAAACAATGCAACACACAACGCAAGACACAAACAACACTGCTTTCACACACCCCCCACACCCAGACAACACTCAGAACATTTACAGCGCCCTACACAAACACTGGCAACTACACACAACAACATCTATATATATAACCAAAATCATACATTAACTACACAATACGTAAATTCTAGAATACCCGATGCGTTAGAATCGGGCCACCTTCTAGTAAATAAATAATTGTGTAAGATTCACTTAGAACTTCATTTATGTGTCAGAGAATGCTATTACCGAGAATATAGGAAGAATGTGTGCAGACGTGCTAACCACTGTACTATCCACCCGTGTGAGTATTGTTACAAAAAATTGGTATTGCAAGTAAAAAATGTGTATATTATCGTAAACTAACTTGAAGAAAAATGAGGGCTAAACCTTCCGCACATTTATCGCAAAAAGGAAGAAGCGGGTGCCAGATCACCGCTCGTGTTCTGAATGCCTCCCCTATGGCCTGCTAGGTATGCTTATGTGCCTCCCTGGTTGTTCAGCCCTGGACGGTAATCATGAACACCAGTCCTCTGTAGCTCCCCTGGATAAACCAGGCTGAGTAGTATCCCACCGCTGCCACCAATTGTGGAGACACGGGGGTCAGTGGGTGCTCTCGTCCGCTGGCCCGGCCGCCTTTAGAAAGACAGCATGGCCCAGGGCTCATCCCAACTGAACGCCCCAACCTCCTTAACCGTGAGCGGAACACTAATCAGACAACAGAGGGTGAGGGAATCACAATATTAAGACTTTATTGGATCCCCAAACAATTAACGCCACATAACCAGTAAAACACACAAATGTAACAGGCAACACAGTCTCACCCTTCCGCTGGCTCTCCAGGGATTTGAAGGTCCGTGCCTCAGAGCATCCAGGGCTACTTACTCCAATCCAGCAGCACCCAGCTTCCGGCGGGCACCCACCGAGACTGGAATAACGCCAGATTTAGGAAGCTGGCTGAAGTCTGCAATGTCTGTAGTCAGGTGACTGGATTGTCCCAACCTGGGTTTCTTCCTTAAGTAGTCTCAGGTATGATAATATAATCCTGGCAGCCGGAGTCGAAATCCCTAGACTGCGGTTATGGTCTCCAATCGGAATCGGAGTCCCTTGATTGAAGCCATGTAGCCAAGTGATCCTCTAGTCGGAGCCAAAGTCCCTAGGCCGAGTCCATAAGGCATCCTGGTTCTGATCCCCTAGCCAGCTCCTAAGAGCTTAGACTGGATCATGCAACATCCATCAACCCTGGTGACTCCAAGAAGTCCCGTTTTATAGCCATAGCCTTCCCTTAGGATATACTGTGCCCTTATCGGATTGGTTGTACAAGGTTGCTTCTCTTAATGGATGAATTTCAAGCTATATTCAAATATCCAGAGACAAGAGCAAGACAGATAAGTTACATCACATCTAGCAATTCACTTAGTAATACAATGGGAAGTTCGCATAATCGATTTATCTGTGTGTCTGGCCTTCATTAGCCAAGGCAATTAAATGAGTCAACAAGAGTCTTGTAAAAACAATGAGGGCTTATTCCCCGTCTATAAACAAACTATCTTCATGTCTGGCTGAATTTTAAGAAATTTAACCCCTGCTTGTCACACTCCCGACAAGTTTTTTTCAATGTGGGTGGTTCTATGACGTCAATGGAGTGGTATATAATGCTGACTTATGCAGGCGTCACACGAGACGATCTATCGTGCGATGCTTCGTCGGGCTCACGGTTTTCGTGACGCACATTCGGCATTGCTTGCGACGTCGTCTCATGTGACACCTCCGGGTGACGCTGACTCGTTCAGAAATCGTGAGTCGTGTACTCGTCATTTAATTTCATAAAATCTTTTAATTTTAATGGCGCCGGTTGTTCATCGTTCCCGGGGCAGCACACGTTGCTCTGTGTGACACCCCGGGAACGATGAACTGCAGCTTACCTGCGTCCCGCGGCACCCACCGGCTATGCGGAAGGAGGGAGGTGGGCAGGATGTTTACGTCCCGCTCATCTCTGCCCCTCCGCTTCTATTGGCCGGCCGCTGTGTGACGTCGCTGTGACGCCAAACGTCCCTCCCCCTTCAGGAAGTGGATGTTCGCCGCCCACAGCGAGGTCGCTCATCAGATAAGTATGTGTGACAGCGGTTTAACGACTTTGTGCGACACGGGCAGCGATTTGCCCGTGACGCACAAACGACAGGGGCAGGTACTATCGCTCGTGTAATCGCACGATAGATCGTACCGTGTGAAGCCCGCATTAGTCTCTGTTACAGCAGATTTGATGTTCTTTTGCCTGTTTGTCCTGATGTAGGGTGCTGAGTCTCCTGAAACACGTTGACCTGAGCATGAAAATAAAGCAACATTAATCTTATATTCCAACCGTCTTTGGTCATTGGCGCGGTGTTGAAAACCCATCTCTATTACTCTCTGCTATCAGCCAATTCGGGGACTGCAGCCTTGACCTGGAGTTTACATGCTTTTATAGGAGTTGTGACTGTCACAACTTCTATAGGTGATTTCAACCATATTATTTAACCCCTTCCCTATTGGGGTAAGACCCTATTGCGCTTCTTTTTCCACAATCATCTAATCTCTAGTGCAGGTAGCCAAGGTAGTGGCCCTGGTCTACTGGCTAGGTGGCAAGCAGTGGACCGTGTCCAAAGGCAACGGGAGTCTGATCGCGGGAAATCCAGAGTGGACTGGGACAGGGTTGGAGCCCACCGGTACCGACAGCGGAGATCCGGTCCGGAAACCGTGCACAGGCGGGGTACCTGGACCCTAGTTAGAAGACGGTTGCAAGCCCCTTCTCTAATTAACCAGGCCGGGAACAAGGTTCCAGACGTTGTTCCCAAGGGTTAGCCCAGATAGAGCGAAATGGCAGCCCACCGCCGGAGATAGGGTATCCGCAAACACCCACTGAGATCCCAAGGGTCAGTTTTCGCGGGCACGTCTCCCAACCAAAACTCTATTACTAACCTAGGGTTTGATGGCAGCTGTGATTTTTGACAAATAATAGCTGACAACAACCCTATATATTACCTCGATTGACACCACACCAGGGAAATCTGGATGAGCTGGATGATGTGCCACTTCTGGGGAGTCTGTTATTTTTAGGATCGAGTAGGCCAATAACCATGGCTCTTCCAACCCTGATAATACCATCCCCCAGGGGTCAGCTTTACATTGGCTGGTTATAAAAAAAAATATGAGGGACCTCATGTTTTTTTTAATTATTTATTTACTTATTTTTAATGGATTGGGATCCCTTCTATTTCTGATAAACATCCAAGGTAAAGCTGACAGCTGAGGGTTGCAGCCTGTAGGTGTTGGTTTTACCAACGCTGGTTATCACAAGTAGGGTGGAAGCCCAAGGCATTTTTTAAATTATTTATTTACATCTTTTAACACTACAATACAGCAAACTGGTCTGCAACCAATCACAGACGCTGGAAAAGAGGGTGGGTGGAGGAAGCAGTGAATATTCATGAAGTTTAATGAGCGGGCCCAGAAAAGAGTCTGACTGCTGTGTTATCTTCCGGGAAACACAAGATAACTGTCCTGTTCTTACCCCATTTTTGGTACTTCTGCAGCTCCTAGATCTTACTACAACCATTTCACAGCCATTTTTCAACACAGAAATTTGGGTCTCCATTGACTTGACAGACATGGACCGGGTTTGGACCATGCTGGAGTATTCAAGCGGACATTCACCATCCATAAGTGGGTCAGAATTTGTCCTTGCTGTTCCCACATGTGAAATATCTCATGGTAAAGTTCTGACAGAGGCAGAGTGACAGAGTCAGCGGGGTCCATGGCCTCAGCAAACTGTCCAAAGTGGCTGTGTCCGTTACGGCCGAGATAGGGGTGTGGACCCACTGGACCACAGAGCATGGGCCTACTTTGGAGGGGTGTGACTAAGCAGCTACTTGATGTTCTCTAGAGCCTCTAGGGGTGAGGTTAGGTTTGTGTTGCAGGTAGACTCCAGGTACCACTCCAAGGCAGTCCCCGAGTTTGCAGTAGTTGACCCGAACAGCAGAAGTCAAGATGCAGGCGGAGTCACAGACAGAAGTCTGGACTGGCAGCAGACAAAACAGAGGTGGAGCCACAGGTCAGACAAGAGCAGGAACAGACAACAGGTAAAGAAAATAATCCAGCATCCAGTCCGATTGTAGAATAAAAAAGATTTTTTTGTGTCTTTATTGACACATCAATAAAAAATCCATAAATATGGCATGGTGCAAACCACACAGAAGACGCGTGTCGGACATCACAGCGTCCTTGATCACATAACATCACTGAATGCACACACAATTTAAAAAGGGAAAAAACTGGATCTGACAGAATTACATCAACATGTGGACTGATAAATTAGCATAATTGAATTAACATAATGATAACCTGAAGAATTACACAAATGGTAGTGTCTACCCTCAAAAAAACTGCATGACTAAAGCATTCAATTTATTCTATACATATCATTATCTAAGGATATACATTCCATGGAGGTTAATCTCTGATATCCTCAAAGCTATTGCAAGAAAAGGGAGAGAAAAAAAATATTCTGTCCCTATTCCTATCTTTAGTAAATGTTATATAATTCATTTCTGAGATTTAGCCCAAACGGAGCTCTAGTTTTGAGGATGATGATCCACTTTGCTTCTTTAATATGTAATATTTTATTAGGATCTCCACCTCTTTTAGTAACAGAAATTTTTTCAATAGCTTTAACCGAAAAGGACTTTAAATTGCCTCCATGTATGTTGGTGAAATATTGTGAGGCTCCCGAAGGGCTCCTGCTACTATCGATATATATAATTGCCTTATTCTGTCTGTCTGTCTGTCTGTCTGTCTTGCTCCAAAATTGTGTCCTTACGGTGACACAAAGCTGATTGGCCGCTGGGCTCGCCATGGCCCCGCCCCCAGCACGGATTGGCCGCTCGCCCAGGCAACTCGCCCACGCCCCGCCCCCTCACGCAATGCACGCTCGCTCTGGCCCCGCCCCCCGCACGCATTCCCCGAACCGACCGACACAGAGCCACGACTCCCCGGTGAGTACTGTACCCCCGGGAGCCCACATCAGCGTACGCCGCCAACCCAGCCGACACATACCCTCGCATTGCTGGGGTTGCCGCCGTATGCTGGTGTGGGCTCCCGTGCGAGCGGGGGACGGGATACGCTGGTAACCATGGTAGCATAGTTACCAGCGCATCAAGGTCCTGCAGCGGCGGAACATACACACACGCACGCACACACACACACATCAGATCACACTCACTCTCACACACACCTCACACACACATCACATCGCATCCACACACTCACAACATCCTGGGATATCGCTTGCTTCTCGGCGGCGATACTGTGCAGTGAACTTCCAGGACCTGCCGGAGGATCACATGGCCAGAAGCATGTGGTATCTCCGGATGTTGTGAGTGTGAGCGCGCATTGTGCAATATCGTCAATGTGTGTGTGCGTGAGTGTATGCGATCGGGTGTGTGTGAGTGTATGCGATCGGGTGTGTGTGAGTGTATGCGATCGGGTGTGTGTGAGTGTATGCGATCGGGTGTGTGTGAGTGTATGCGATCGGGTGTGTGTGTGTGTGTTTTTGCGATCGGATCTGTGTCGGCAGAGGAGCACGGCGTGCTGGAGGAGGCTGGGAGGAGAGAGGCTGATCCTGGGGAAGGCTGGGAGGGGGAGGCTGAGAGAAGAGAGGCTGATGCTGGGGGAGGCTGAGGCTGGGGTAGGCTGGGAGGAGAGAGGCTGATGCTGGGGACAGAAAAGGCTGATGCTGGGAGGAGAGAGGTTGATGCTGGGAGGAGAGAGGCTGATGCTGGGAGGAGAGAGGCTGATGCTGGGGACAGAAAAGGCTGATGCTGGGAGGAGAGAGGCTGATGCTGGGAGGAGAGAGGCTGATGCTGGGAGGAGAGAGGCTGATGCTGGGAGGAGAGAGGCTGATCCTGGGGAAGGCTGGGAGGGGGAGGCTGAGAGAAGAGAGGCTGATGCTGGGGGAGGCTGAGGCTGGGGTAGGCTGGGAGGAGAGAGGCTGATGCTAGGGACAGAAAAGGCTGATGCTAGGGACAGAAAAGGCTGATGCTGGGAGGAGAGAGGCTGATGCTGGGAGGAGAGAGGCTGATGCTGCGGGCAGAGAGGCTGATGCTGGTGCAGCATGGGGGATGGAGCACGATGGGGGGTGCGCAGCATGGGGGATGGAGCACGATGGGGAGTGCAAAGCATGGGGGATGGAGCACGTTTGGGAGTGCGCAGCATGGCGGATGGACCACGTTTGGGAGTGCGCAGCATGGGGGATGGAGCACGTTTGGGAGTGCGCAGCATGGCGGATGGACCACGTTTGGGAGTGCGCAGCATGGCGGATTGAGCACGTTTGGGAGTGCGCAGCATGGCGGATGGACCACGTTTGGGAGTGCGCAGCATAGCGGATGGACCACGTTTGGGAGTGTGCAGCATGGCGGATGGAGCACGTTTGGGACTGCGCAGTATGGCGGATGGTGCACGATGGGGAGTGCGCAGTATGGCGGATGGAGCACGTTTGGGAGTGCGCAGTATGGCGGATGGAGCACGTTGGGGAGTGCGCAGCATGGCGGATTGAGCACGTTTGGGAGTGCGCAGCATGGCGGATGGACCACGTTTGGGAGTGCGCAGCATGGCGGATGGAGCACGTTTGGGAGTGCGCAGCATGGCGGATGGAGCACGTTTGGGAGTGCGCAGCATGGCGGATGGAGCACGTTTGGGAGTGCGCAGCATGGCGGATGGACCACGTTTGGGAGTGCGCAGCATAGCGGATGGACCACGTTTGGGAGTGCGCAGCATGGCGGATGGAGCACGTTTGGGAGTGCGCAGTATGGCGGATGGTGCACGATGGGGAGTGCGCAGTATGGCGGATGGAGCACGTTTGGGAGTGCGCAGTATGGCGGATGGAGCACGTTGGGGAGTGTGCAGCATGGCGGATTGAGCACGTTTGGGAGTGCGCAGCATGGCGGATGGACCACGTTTGGGAGTGCGCAGCATGGCGGATGGAGCACGTTTGGGAGTGCGCAGCATGGCGGATGGAGCACGTTTGGGAGTGCGCAGCATGGCGGATGGCGCATGTTTGGGAGTGCGCAGCATGGCGGATGGAGCATGTTTGGGAGTGCGCAGCATGGCGAATGGAGCACGATGGGGGGTGCGCAGCATGGCGGATGGAGCACGTTTGGGAGTGCGCAGCATGGCGGATGGAGCACGTTTGAGAGTGCGCAGCATGGCGGATGGAGCACGATGGGGAGTGCGCAGCATGGCGGATGGAGCACGTTTGGGAGTGCGCAGCATGGCGGATGGAGCACGTTTGGGAGTGCGCAGCATGAGGATGCAGCACGATGGGGAGTGCGCAGTATGGCGGATGGAGCACGTTTGGGAGTGCGCAGCATGGCGGATGGACCACGTTTGGGAGTGCGCAGCATGGCGGATGGACCACGTTTGGGAGTGCGCAGCATGGCAGATGGAGTACGATGGGGAGTGCGCAGCATGGGGGATGGAGCACAATGGGGGTGCGCAGCATGGGGGATGGAGCACGATGGGAGGTGCACACCTCCCCCCAACACACACACGCGCACTGCACAACACACACACACACTGGGAACCACAAACACCGCCCTACACAGACACCCACACACACAGACAACGCTGCACACACACAACACCCAACACACAAACACCGCAGCATACATAAATATACGCACATACCGCACAACACACACATTGCACAAAACATACCTCCCCCCAAAACACACCACACACACACAAACCGCGCAACACACACACACAACGCTACAGACACACAGCGCTCCACAAACAACGCAACACACGCAACACACATACAACACCGCTCTCACCCCCCGCCACACCCAGACAACACCCAGAACATGTACAGCGCCCTACACAAACACTTGGTAAGTACACACAACAACATCTATATATATAACAAAAATCATACATGAACTACACAATACGTAAATTCTAGAATACCCGATGCATAGAATCGGGCCACCTTCTAGTTCACATCATAAACATGTTCTGAAATACGCCTCCTAAGTGCGCGATTCGTACCCCAACATACTGAATCCTGCATGAAGTGCAGGTGATAAGATAAATCACACCGCATGTTACGCAATTGAGAAAAGAACAAATGTCATAAATTTTGTTAGTAGCACAGGAATCAAAGTTCTTGCCATTAATCATGAATTTACAAAGACCGCAGAGCTTTTTACCGCATTTAAAACAACCTACCGTAAAAAGCCAATTGCACTGACCTGCGGTCTCAATACAATACAATAGATCCGATGGTGCGATTTTTCTTAGAAACAAATTTTACTCCATTTTGTAGAATTTTCTTGGTAATTTCATCTGTATTAAGTATAGGTAGATGTTTTTTTAATAATATCCACAATGGAGTAAAAATCCATGTTGTATTTAGTAGAAAATACAACCGAATCCTTACATTAACCAATGTTGGAAGGTTTATTCAGTAATAATTGATCTCTAGTTTTGTTCTGAATTTTTTGTTGAGCCTTTTGAATTATTGATTTAGAATAAGCTCTATTAACAAATCTATTCTTGATCACCCTACACTCATTGGTATAAGCAGTTTCAGTAGTGCAGCACCTTTTGGCTCTGACAAACTCCCCAGTCGGAATATTTTTGATGACGTGTCCAGGATGACAGCTCTTTGCATGGAGGAGGGAGTTGCCAGCAGTTTTTTTTGCGGAAGATAGTGCTGTCAATCTCACTGGTGGATGTATTAGCAGAAAAAATATATCCAAAAAGGAAATGCTTTTGTGCTAACTGTGACGCATAGAAGCTGTATTGTGATATAGAATCAGCTAGCAACTAGCAGTATTAATAATGTGAAAAGGAGAGGAAGTAGATGTGGAGCTCCAGGGAATGCTGGGAAAAAGGGAGTAGTGTCCAAGCAGGTTAGATCAGTGTTTTTCTTGAGAAACGGTTGATATAAATAAGAAGGCTCAGGACAGACAAGATTCTGTATTATCTCAAGATAGGAGTAGAGGGACAGCACAAACTCTTTTCTTCCTGCCACACCTCCATTGTATGAGGAGAGTAGAGACTGCACAGTTCTAGACACACTTTGAAGAGGACTGATCTGTGAGGAGAAACACTTTGTATAGAGTTGTTGATGAGTTATCGTATGAAGAGAAGTAATGTCATGTATTGGAAAGAAGTTGAATAAAATCCCAATAATTACCTTCACTTTTGAATTGTGTGATAACTGTGCCTGAAGATCCGGCCCTCCCTTTACTGTACAGAAGAATAATAGTTGCCCTGTGTAAGATTTCCCTGGGATTCCAGAAGAACTCATGTTAAGTATAAGCCTTCACATACTGAGGGTCGTACTTGCAACATTGGTGGCCCGTATGGGGAATCCTGAGAGGGAATAAGGCTGTAATTGTGCAGAGTCACAGCTATTGTAATACACAGCACCACAACTCAGCTCTGCTACACCATTTAAAGGGGACCAGCATTGTTAAAGCACAATAACAGAATTAGCAACGATGGATGTGGAAACACAGAGCAATAGTGTCAGTGAGCTGCTCCTGCAGTTATATTTTGAGGAATTGAGTACAGTAACACGACATGTAAAGATGGCAGAAGAACAGATCACCAATGCACGCAACCGCCAACATCTCTTTAACAGCCATTAACAAATATATGGATGAGTTAGGAGAGAGAGAAGATGAGCACGTCATGGGGACATTCCTTCAGGAATTAACACAATTCATAACCGGGTTGAGGATGAAGGATGCAGAGGAGCTGACAATCACCAAGAGTAAAGGCCCCGTCACACTAAGCAACATCGCTAGCAACATCGCTGCTAACGAACAACTTTTGTGACGTTGCTAGCGATGTTGCTGTGTGTGACATCCAGCAACAACCTGGCCCCTGCTGTGAGGTCGTTGGTTGTTGCTGAATGTCCTGGGCCATTTTTTAGTTGTTGCTCTCCCGCTGTGAAGCACAGATCGCTGTGTGTGACAGCGAGACAGCAACAACTAAATGTGCAGGCAGCAGGAGCCGGCTTCTGCAGAGGCTGGTAACCAATGTAAACATCGGGTAACCAAGAAGCCCTGTCCTTGGTTACCCGATATTTACCTTTGATACCAGCCTCCTCCGCTCTCACTGTCAGTGCCGCTCTCACTGTCAGTGCCGGCTCCTGCTCTGTGCACATGTAGCTGCAGCACACATCGGGTTAATTAACCCGATGTGTGCTGTAACTAGGAGAGCAAAGAGCCAGCGCTAAGCATTGTGCGCTGCTCCCTGCACATTTAGCTGCAGCACACATCGGGTTAATTAACCCGATGTGTGCTGTAACTAGGAGAGCAAGGAGCCAGCGCTAAGCATTGTGCGCTCCTCCCTGCTCTGTGCACATTTAGCTGCAGCACACATCGGGTTAATTAACCCGATGTGTGCTGTAACTAGGAGAGCAAGGAGCCAGCGCTAAGCATTGTGCGCTGCTCCCTGCTCTGTGCACATGTAGCTGCAGCACACATCGGGTTAATTAACCCGATGTGTGCTGTAACTAGGAGAGCAAGGAGCCAGCGCTCAGTGTGTGCTGCTCCCTGCTCTCTGCATGTGTAGCTCCGTGCAGTGGTAACCAAGGTAAATATCGGGTTGGTTACCCGATATTTACCTTAGTTACCAAGCGCAGCATCTTCCACACGGCGCTGGGGGCTGGGACACTGGTTGCTGGTGAGCTCACCAGCAACTTGTGTAGCGACGCTCCAGCGATCCCTGCCAGGTCAGGTTGCTGGTGAGATCGCTGGAGCGTCGCAGTGTGACATCTCACCAGCAACCTCCTAGCAATTTACCAGCGATCCCTATCGTTGTTGGGATCGCTGGTAAGTTGCTTAGTGTGACTGGACCTTAAGATACTCCTTCCACAGACAGAACTACAGGAATTGAGAGAACAATTTATTGCTTTAAGGGGTGCTTCACACACAGCGAGCTCGCTGCCGAGATCGCTGCTGAGTCACGCTTTTTGTGACGCAGCAGTGACCTCATTAGCGATCTCGCTGTGTGTGACACTGAGCAGCGATCTGGCCCCTGCTGCGAGATTGCTGCTCGTTACATACAGCCCTGGTTCGTTTTCTTCAAAGGCGCTCTCCCACTGTGACACACAGATCGCTGTGTGTGACAGCGAGAGAGCGACAAATGAAGCAAGCAGGGAGCAGGAGCCGGCGTCTGACAGCTGAGGTAAGCTTGTAACCAAGATAAACATTGGGTAACCAAGGTGGTTACACGATATTTACCTTAGTTACCAGCCTCCGCAGCTCTCACGCTGCCTGTGCTGCCGGCTCCGGCTCTCTGCACATGTAGCTGCTGTACACATCGGGTTAATTAACCCGATGTGTACAGCAGCTAGGAGAGCAAGGAGCCAGCGCTAAGCAGTGTGCGCGGTTCCCTGCTCTCTGCACATGTAGCTGCATTACACATCGGGTTAATTAACCCGATGTGTACTGTAGCTAGGAGAGCAAGGAAGCGGTGTGCGCTGGTAACTAATGTAAACATCGGGTAAGCATACCCGATGTTTACCTTAGTTACCAGTGTCCACAGCTTCCAGACGCCGGCTCCGTGCAAGCGCAGCGTCGCTTGCACGTCGCTGCTGGCTGGGGGCTGGTCACTGGTCGCTGGTGAGATCTGCCTGTTCGACAGCTCACCTGCGACCATGTAGCGATGCAGCAGCGATCCTGACCAGGTCAGATCGCTGGTCGGATCGCTGCTGCATCGTTAAAGTGTGAAGGTACCCTAAGAACAGCTGTGCAACAATCTGCTGGAACTTCTGAACAAGGGAGGCAGACCTCCCTAAGGCTCCTTTCACACTGCATTTTGCCATACGTCCACAGGTCCCGTCGGAGCATCCGTCCGGACCGCCCCTCCCCCACTCTGCAAAGCGTGCTCCGGACGCATGCGCCCGACAGGGCCATTCACTGCTATGGAGCGCACTGCGTTAGCGTGTGCTCTGTTTTGTGCCATTTTGTGCAAATATACGTTTCTGCAGACGGACACCCGAACGTAGGGGGTCTACGTTCGGGTGTCCGTCTGCAGAAACGTATATTTGCACAAAATGGCACAAAACAGAGCACACGCTAACGCAGTGCGCTCCATAGCAGTGAATGGCCCTGTCGGGCGCATGCGTCCGGAGCACGCTTTGCAGAGTGGGGGAGGGGCGGTCCGGACGGATGCTCCGACGGGACCTGTGGACGTATGGCAAAACGCAGTGTGAAAGGGGCCTAACACAGCAAATCACCATAAGAAAAGCCTTTAAGATTCTTGGACAGATTGTGGAAAGAGAACAGAAGGAGAAACTTCCTTATACTAACTTGCTGCACCAGATTGATACAGGAGTGCAGAAAGTCTACCAGCCAGATGAGATCATCGAGGCAGTAGTGAAAGCTATCAGCCCAGGACTATATCTCAGAAATATGCTAGAAATGAAACATCACTTGACATTACCACAACTGAAGATGATCTTAAAGGGGCACTATAAAGAAGAAAGCACTTCAGAGCTGTTCCACCAACTCATTAACATCGCACAGGACCACAAGGAATCTCCTCAAGGTTTCTTGTTCAGAGCAATCGAATTGAAGGACAGACTGTTGTTTGCATCCCGTGATGTAGAGGCGGAGGAAAGGATTGATGCCGGGCTAGTCCAGAAGAAGTTTCTGAGATCTTTAGGAACAGGATTAATTAGCAAAGATATCAAGCTACAGATGAAACAATATCTAGAAGATCCAGATATTTTGGATGAGGTCTTAATTGAAAAGATGAATGAGGCAGCCAGTTTGGAATCAGAGAGTGAACAGAAATTAAAGAAAGGCTCCGCTATCAAAACAACCAAAATGAACCAGATGCGTCCAGTCTGCAGATCATCCTGGAGACTCTCCAGTATCATGACAGAGAGAACACCAAATCGGCAGCGATAGAAAAGACAGCCAGTGCTGACTAGAAAGAAGTGATTGGAGTACTCCGAGCTGAGCTGATAGAGGTAAAGAAGTTGATTTGCACCTGAGCCTCGAACATTCAGATTTAGGAGTAGGTTTCAACAGGGAAGACGTCCTGCTTGTGAGAGTTGCCGATCGTCAAGTCAAAATACTGTCTGTTGCCATTGTCTAAGATGTGGTGAAGAAGGGCATTATGCCAGAGAATGTCAAGCACCACGACACTTAGGGTTAAATGACAGAAAGGTTGCCAGTGCGGGGCGACTGGTAACTGCAACATGCATGAAGCCCCAGGCACAAATATCACCAACATCGAGAACTGCTTATGAGTTACAACGGCTGCATCAGCACTATCCCCAGATGTGTGACCGTCTTCGACAGCTCCAAGAGGGAAAGGACCATCAGCTTCTTAATGCCCAGTGTGGAAGTCAGGCCATGCATTTCTGGGAGGAAGAGGATTGTTCGATCAGTAAGGATAGCCTCATCAACTTAATTGGTGAAAGGTGCTTCATACAGTGCAAGTTAGATGGACTCCTGGTGAAAGCACTATGGGATACAGGTGCGCAAGCGAGCCTCCTAAATGAAGAATGGAGAAGGTGTCATATGCCCCACACCTGCCTTCGTCCACTAAAAGAACTGTTAGGACTGGTGGAACTCCACGGCAAGGCCGTCAATAAGACCGAGATCCCTTTTATAGGCTGGGTGGAAGTGACATTTCAACTCAGTGCCATAAAGAACAGCGATGCTATTGAGTTGGTACCCCTTCTTGTCACCAGTGATCCCAATGTGGCAGAAGAACCTATACTGGGTTAGAATGTTATCAGTGAGGTTATCAAGAAATACAAATCAGGGACCCAAGTGTTGGAGGCGGTAGCCAAATCGCTGGCCATTCCTAGAGTCGTGGCAGAAAATGTGATTCGTGGAATAAGTAGAGCACAAAACACAATGGACATAAAAGAAGTAAAGGTATGCCTGCGTTCAACCATCATCACAGGAAATCAAATGGTGGAAGCAGGGGCATACATAGAAATCATGGGGCCCCATAGCAAAAGTCTGAATGGGGCCCCCCTCCCCCGAAAAAAAAAATACAATAAAATACTAACATAATAATCATCATACATGTTACTGGGGGCAGTTTATAGTCAGAAATAACACATACTACTACATAGTGTTACTGAACAACACCCACCATACCAAGGCCATTAATACATTTCAAAATAATTCCGCCACACCATGACCAAATATCCCCACATAGAGTCTGAATATAACCACCATCCTGTTACTGAGCAAAGTCCACTGCACTAAGACCAGTGGGTTCACACTGCAAATCCCCCCCAAAATCTGCAACATGTGAACTTGGCCTAAAGTAGTGATGTCCTTCTTCGTGCCCCTCACCGCACACACAATATACATTTTCACATCTGTCTCCCCCATATAATGGTAACCATTATGACCTTCTTCATAGCCTTAGGATCTACAGTAAAACTCCGCACAGTCCAGGCACAATACACACACATACACAGACACACACACTGATGGCACAGCACATGGGCAAAACACACACACACACAGACACATAGCACATGGGCAACACACACACACTGATGGCACAGCACAGGGGCAACAGACACACACAGAATGATGGCACAGCACAGGGGCAACAGACACACACGGTGATGGCACAGCACAGAAGCAACAGACACATACAGTGATGGCACAGCACAGGAGCAACAGACACACAGTGATGGCAAAGCACAGGAGCAACAGACACACATGCACACAGTGATGGCACAGCACAGGAGCAACAGACACACACATAGTGATGGCACAGCACAGGAGCAACAGACACACATAGTGATGGCACAGCACAGGAGCAACAGACACACACAGTGATGGCACAGCACAGGAGAAACGGACACACACATAGTGATGGCACAGCACAGGAGCAACAGACACACACAGTGATGGCACAGCACAGGAGCAACAGACACACACACACACACACACAGTGATGGCACAGCACAGTAGCAACAGACACACACAGTGATGGCAAAGCACAGGAGCAACAGACACACATGCAAACAGTGATGGCATAGCACAGGAGCAACAGACACACACACAGTGATGGCACAGCACAGTAGCAACAGACACACACAGTGATGGCACAGCACAGGAGCAACAGACACACACAGTGATGACAAAGCACAGGAGCAACAGACACACATGTACACAGTGATGGCACAGTACAGGAGCAACAGACACACACAGTGATGGCACAGCACAGGAGCAACAGACACACACACACAGTGATGGCACAGCACAGTAGCAACAGACACACACAGTGATTGCAAAGCACAGGAGCAACAGACACACATGCACACAGTGATGGCATAGCACAGGAGCAACAGACACACACACAGTGATGGCACAGCACAGGAGCAACAGACACACACAGTGATGGCAAAGCACAGGAGCAACAGACACACATGTACACAGTGATGGCACAGTACAGGAGCAACAGACACACACAGTGATGGCACAGCACAGGAGCAACAGACACACACACACAGTGATGGCACAGCACAGTAGCAACAGACACACACAGTGATTGCAAAGCACAGGAGCAACAAACACACACACAGTGATGGCACAGCACAGTAGCAACAGACACACACAGTGATGGCACAGCACAGGAGCAACAGACACACACAGTGATGACAAAGCACAGGAGCAACAGACACACATGTACACAGTGATGGCACAGTACAGGAGCAACAGACACACACAGTGATGGCACAGCACAGGAGCAACAGACACACACACACAGTGATGGCACAGCACAGTAGCAACAGACACACACAGTGATTGCAAAGCACAGGAGCAACAGACACACATGCACACAGTGATGGCATAGCACAGGAGCAACAGACACACACACAGTGATGGCACAGCACAGGAGCAACAGACACACACAGTGATGGCAAAGCACAGGAGCAACAGACACACATGTACACAGTGATGGCACAGTACAGGAGCAACAGACACACACAGTGATGGCACAGCACAGGAGCAACAGACACACACACACAGTGATGGCACAGCACAGTAGCAACAGACACACACAGTGATTGCAAAGCACAGGAGCAACAGACACACATGCACACAGTGATAGCATAGCACAGGAGCAACAGACACACACACAGTGATGGCACAGCACAGGAGCAACAGACACACACAGTGATGGCAAAGCACAGGAGCAACAGACACACATGTACACAGTGATGGCACAGTACAGGAGCAACAGACACACACAGTGATGGCACAGTACAGGGGCGACACACACACACAGTCATGGCACAGCACAGGAGAAACAGACACACACACAGTGATGGCACAGCACAGTAGCAACAGACACACACAGACACAGTGAGGGCACAGGAGCAACAGACATACACACACACAGTGATGGCACAGCACAGGAGAAACAGACACACACACAGTGATGGCACAGCACAGGAGCAACAGACACACACAGTGATGGCAAAGCACAGGAGCAACAGACACACATGTACACAGTGATGGCACAGTACAGGAGCAACAGACACACACAGTGATGGCACAGTACAGGGGCGACACACCCACACACAGTCATGGCACAGCACAGGAGAAACAGACACACACACACAGTGATGGCACAGCACAGGAGCAACAGACACACACAGACACACAGTGATGGCACAGCACAGGAGCAACAGACACACACACAGTGATGGCACAGCACAGTAGCAACAGACACACACAGACACAGTGATGGCACAGGAGCAACAGACATACACACACACACACACAGTGATGGCACAGCACAGTAGCAACAGACACACTCAGTGATGGCAAAGCATGGGAGCAACAGACACACACACACACACACACACACACACACAGTGATGGCACAGGAGCAACAGACACACACACAGTGATGGCACAGCACAGGCGCAACACACACAGCGATGGCACAGCATAAGGGAAACAGACACACACACAGTGATGGCACAGCACAGTAGCAAAAGACACACTCAGTGATGGCACAGCACAGAAGCAACAGACACACACAGTGATGGCACAGCACAGGAGCAACAGACACACACACAGTGATGGCACAGCACAGGAGCAACAGACACACATGCACACAGTGATGGCACAGGACAGAAGCAACAGACAGACACACACACACACACACACAGTAATGGCACAGCACAGGGGCAATAGACACACACACACAGTGATGGCACAGAACAGGAGCAACAGACACACACAGTGATAGCACAGCACAGGAGCAACAGACACACACAGTGATGACAAAGCACAGGAGCAACAGACACACATGTACACAGTGATGGCACAGTACAGGAGCAACAGACACACACAGTGATGGCACAGCACAGGAGCAACAGACACACACACACAGTGATGGCACAGCACAGTAGCAACAGACACACACAGTGATTGCAAAGCACAGGAGCAACAGACACACATGCACACAGTGATGGCATAGCACAGGAGCAACAGACACACACACAGTGATGGCACAGCACAGTAGCAACAGACACACACAGACACAGTGATGGCACAGGAGCAACAGACATACACACACACAGTGATGGCACAGCACAGGAGAAACAGACACACACACAGTGATGGCACAGCACAGGAGCAACAGACACACACAGTGATGGCAAAGCACAGGAGCAACAGACACACATGTACACAGTGATGGCACATTACAGGAGCAACAGACACACACAGTGATGGCACAGTACAGGGGCGACACACACACACACAGTCATGGCACAGCACAGGAGAAACAGACACACACACACAGTGATGGCACAGCACAGGAGCAACAGACACACACAGACACACAGTGATGGCACAGCACAGGAGCAACAGACACACACACAGTGATGGCACAGCACAGTAGCAACAGACACACACAGACACAGTGATGGCACAGGAGCAACAGACATACACACACACAGTGATGTCACAGCACAGTAGCAACAGACACACACAGACACAGTGAGGGCACAGGAGCAACAAACATACACACACACAGTGATGGCACAGCACAGGAGAAACAGACACACACACAGTGATGGCACAGCACAGGAGCAACAGACACACACAGTGATGGCAAAGCACAGGAGCAACAGACACACATGTACGCAGTGATGGCACAGTACAGGAACAACAGACACACACAGTGATGGCACAGTACAGGGGCGACACACACACACACAGTCATGGCACAGCACAGGAGAAACAGACACACACACACAGTGATGGCACAGCACAGGAGCAACAGACACACACAGACACACAGTGATGGCACAGCACAGGAGCAACAGACACACACACAGTGATGGCACAGCACAGTAGCAACAGACACACACAGACACAGTGATGGCACAGGAGCAACAGACATACACACACACACACAGTGATGGCACAGCACAGTAGCAACAGACACACTCAGTGATGGCAAAGCACAGGAGCAACAGACACACACACACACACACACACAGTGATGGCACAGGAGCAACAGACACACACACAGTGATGGCACAGCACAGGCGCAACACACACAGTGATGGCACAGCATAAGGGCAACAGACACACAGTGATGGCACAGAACAGTAGCAAAAGACACACTCAGTGATGGCACAGCACAGAAGCAACAGACACACACAGTGATGGTACAGCACAGGCGCAACACACACAGTGATGGCACAGCACAGGAGAAACAGACACACACACAGTGATGGCACAGCACAGGAGCAACAGACACACACAGTGATGGCAAAGCACAGGAGCAACAGACACACATGTACACAGTGATGGCACAGTACAGGAGCAACAGACACACACAGTGATGGCACAGTACAGGGGCGACACACACACACACAGTCATGGCACAGCACAGGAGAAACAGACACACACACACAGTGATGGCACAGCACAGGAGCAACAGACACACACAGACACACAGTGATGGCACAGCACAGGAGCAACAGACACACACACAGTGATGGCACAGCACAGTAGCAACAGACACACACAGACACAGTGATGGCACAGGAGCAACAGACATAAACACACAGTGATGGCACAGCACAGGAGAAACAGACACACACACAGTGATGGCACAGCACAGGAGCAACAGACACACACAGAGATGGCAAAGCACAGGAGTAACAGACACACATGTACACAGTGATGGCACAGTACAGGAGCAACAGACACACACAGTGATGGCACATTACAGGGGCGACACACACACACAGTCATGGCACAGCACAGGAGAAACAGACACACACACAGTGATGGCACAGCACAGGAGCAACAGACACACACAGACACACAGTGATGGCACAGCACAGGAGCAACAGACACACACACAGTGATGGCACAGCACAGTAGCAACAGACACACACAGACACAGTGATGGCACAGGAGCAACAGACATAAACACACAGTGATGGCACAGCACAGGAGAAACAGACACACACACAGTGATGGCACAGCACAGGAGCAACAGACACACACAGTGATGGCAAAGCACAGGAGTAACAGACACACATGTACACAGTGATGGCACAGTACAGGAGCAACAGACACACACAGACACACAGTGATGGCACAGCACAGGAGAAACAGACACACACACAGTGATGGCACAGGAGCAACAGACACACACAGACACACAGTGATGGCACAGCACAGGAGCAACAGACACACACACAGTGATGGCACAGCACAGTAGCAACAGACACACACAGACACAGTGAGGGCACAGGAGCAACAGACATACACACACACAGTGATGGCACAGCACAGGAGAAACAGACACACACACAGTGATGGCACAGCACAGGAGCAACAGACACACACAGTGATGGCAAAGCACAGGAGCAACAGACACACATGTACACAGTGATGGCACAGTACAGGAGCAACAGACACACACAGTGATGGCACAGTACAGGGGCGACACACACACACAGTCATGGCACAGCACAGGAGAAACAGACACACACACACACAGTGATGGCACAGCACAGGAGCAACAGACACACACAGACACACAGTGATGGCACAGCACAGGAGCAACAGACACACACACAGTGATGGCACAGCACAGTAGCAACAGACACACACAGACACAGTGATGGCACAGGAGCAACAGACATACACACACACACAGTGATGGCACAGCACAGTAGCAACAGACACACTCAGTGATGGCAAAGCACAGGAGCAACAGACACACACACACACACAGTGATGGCACAGGAGCAACAGACACACACACAGTGATGGCACAGCACAGGCGCAACACACACAGTGATGGCACAGCATAAGGGCAACAGACACACACACAGTGATGGCACAGCACAGTAGCAAAAGACACACTCAGTGATGGCACAGCACAGAAGCAACAGACACACACAGTGATGGCACAGCACAGGAGCAACAGACACACACACAGTGATGCCACAGCACAGGGGCAACAGACACACATGCACACAGTGATGGCACAGGACAGAAGCAACAGACAGACACACACACACAGTAATGGCACAGCACAGGGGCAATAGACACACACACACACAGTGATGGCACAGAACAGGAGCAACAGACACACACAGTGATAGCACAGCACAGGAGCAACAGACACACACAGTGATGACAAAGCACAGGAGCAACAGACACACATGTACACAGTGATGGCACAGTACAGGAGCAACAGACACACACAGTGATGGCACAGCACAGGAGCAACAGACACACACACAGTGATGGCACAGCACAGTAGCAACAGACACACACAGTGATTGCAAAGCACAGGAGCAACAGACACACATGCACACAGTGATGGCATAGCACAGGAGCAACAGACACACACACAGTGATGGCACAGCACAGGAGAAACAGACACACACACAGTGATGGCACAGCACAGGAGCAACAGACACACACAGTGATGGCAAAGCACAGGAGTAACAGACACACATGTACACAGTGATGGCACAGTACAGGAGCAACAGACACACACAGTGATGGCACAGTACAGGGGCGACACACACACACACAGTCATGACACAGCACAGGAGAAACAGACACACACACACAGTGATGGCACAGCACAGGAGCAACAGACACACACAGACACACAGTGATGGCACAGCACAGGAGCAACAGACACACACACAGTGATGGCACAGCACAGTAGCAACAGACACACACAGACACAGTGATGGCACAGGAGCAACAGACATACACACAGACAGTGATGGCACAGCACAGTAGCAACAGACACACTCAGTGATGGCAAAGCACAGGAGCAACAGACACACACACACACACACACAGTGATGGCACAGGAGCAACAGACACACACACAGTGATGGCACAGCACATGCGCAACACACACAGTGATGGCACAGCATAAGGGCAACAGACACACAGTGATGGCACAGCACAGTAGCAAAAGACACACTCAGTGATGGCACAGCACAGAAGCAACAGACACACACAGTGATGGCACAGCACAGGAGCAACAGACACACACACAGTGATGGCACAGCACAGGAGCAACCGACACACATGCACACAGTGATGGCACAGGACAGAAGCAACAGACAGACACACACACACACACACAGTAATGGCACAGCACAGGGGCAATAGACACACACACACAGTGATGGCACAGAACAGGAGCAACAGACACACACAGTGATAGCACAGCAGAGGAGCAACAGACACACACACAGTGATGGCACAGCACAGGAGCAACAGACACACAGTGATGGCACAGGAGCAACAGACAAACACACAGTGATGGCACAGGAGCAACAGACACACAGTGATGGCACAGCACAGGGGAGACACACACACACACACACAAAGTAATGGCACAGCACATGGGCAACCGACACACACACAAAGTGATGGCACAGCACAGGGGCAACAGACACACACACAGTGATAGCACAGGAGCAACAGACACACACAGTGATGGCACAGCACAGTAGCAACAGACACACAGTGATGGCACAGCACAGGAGCAACAGACACACACACAGTGATGGCAAAGCACAGAAGCAACAGACACACATGCACACAGTGATGGCACAGCACAGGAGCAACAGACACACACATAGTGATGGCACAGCACAGGAGCAACAGACAGACACAGTGATGGCACAGCACAGGAGCAACAGACACACACAGTGATGGCACAGCACAGGAGCAACAGACACACACACAGTGATGGCACAGCACAGAAGCAACAGACACACACACAGTGATGGCAAAGCACAGTAGCAATAGACACACATGCACACAGTGATGGCACAGCACAGAAGAAACAGACACACACACACACACACACACACAGTGATGGCACAGCACAGGGGCAATAGACACACACAAACACACACACACAGTGATGGCACAGAACAGGAGCAACAGACACACACAGTGATGGCACAGCACAGGAGCAACAGACACACACACAGTGATGGCAAAGCACAGGAGCAACAGACACACATGCACACAGTGATGGCACAGCACAGAAGAAAAAGACACACACACACACACACAGTGATGGCACAGCACAGGAGCAACAGACACACACAGTGATGGCACAGCACAGGAGCAACAGACACACACACAGTGATGGCACAGCACAGAAGCAACAGACACACACACAGTGATGGCAAAGCACAGTAGCAATAGACACACATGCACACAGTGATGGCACAGCACAGAAGAAACAGACACACACACACACACACACACAGTGATGGCACAGCACAGGGGCAATAGACACACACAAACACACACACACACACAGTGATGGCACAGAACAGGAGCAACAGACACACACACAGTGATGGCAAAGCACAGGAGCAACAGACACACATGCACACAGTGATGGCACAGCACAGAAGCAAAAGACACACACACACACACAGTGATGGCACAGCACAGGGGCAATAGACCCACACACACACAGTGATGGCACAGAACAGGAGCAACAGACACACACAGTGATGGCACAGCACAGGAGCAACAGACACACACACACTGATGGCAAAGCACAGGAGCAACAGACACACATGCACACAGTGATGGCACAGCACAGGAGCAACAGACACACACAGTGATGGTACAGGAGCAACAGACACACACACAGTGATGGCAAAGCACAGAAGCAACAGACACACATGCACACAGTGATGGCACAGTACAGGAGCAACAGACACACACATAGTGATGGCACAGCACAGGAGCAACAGACATACACAGTGATGGCACAGCACAGGAGCAACAGACACACACAGTGATGGCACAGCACAGGAGCAACAGACACACACACAGTGATGGCAAAGCACAGGAGCAACAGACACACATGCACACAGTGATGGCACAGCACAGGGGCAATAGACACACACACACACACACACACACACACAGTGATGGCACAGAACAGGAGCAACAGACGCACACAGTGATGGCACAGCACAGGAGCAACAGACACACACACAGTGATGGCAAAGCACAGGAGCAACAGACACACATGCACACAGTGATGGCACAACACAGGAACAACAGACACACACGGTGATGGCACAGGAGCAACAGACAAACACACAGTGATGGCACAGGAGCAACAGACACACAGTGATGGCACAGCACAGGGGCGACACACACACACACACAAAGTAATGGCACAGCACATGGGCAACCGACACACAAAGTGATAGCACAGCACAGGGGCAACAGACACAAACACACAGTGATGGCACAGCACAGGGCCGACACATACACACAGAATGATGGCAGAGCACAGGGGCAAAACACACACACAGACACATAGCACAGCGGCAACACACACACCCACACTGATGGCACTGCACAGGGGCAACAGACACACACACACACAGTGATGGCACAGCACAGGAACAACAGACACACACACAGTCATGGCACAGCAGAGGCGCAACAGACACACACACACAGTAATGGCACATCACAGGGGCGACACACACACACAGAGTGATGGCACAGACCAGGGGCAACACACACAGAGTGATGGCACAGCACAGGGGCAACAGACACACACGCACTGATAAAACACACACACAAACACTGATAGCACAGCACATGGGCAAAAATATACACACAGACACTAATGGCACAGCACATGGGTAACTCAAACACACTGATGGCACAGCACAGGGGCAACAGACACACACACACACACACACACAGAATGATGGCACAGCACAGGGGCAACAGAGACACACACACAGTGAAGGCACACCACAGGGGTAACAGACACACACACACACACTTATGGCACAGCACATGGGCAAAACTCACACATTGATGGCACAGCACAGGGGCAACAGACGCACACACATACACACACACAGTGATGGCACAGCACATGGGCAACAGGCACACACACAGTGATGGCACAGAACAGGGCTGACATATACACACAGAATGATGGCACAGCACACGGGCAACAGACGTACACACACAACGATGGCACAGCACAGGGCAGTTTTTCTGTAGTGTTACAGGCAGACATTTGTACATCATAATACTCACCTGCTCCTGTGCTGTGAGAGATGATGATAGTGGCTCCGGCCTTCCTGTTGCATGCACTTCCTGTCACTCCTCCTGGCTGCTCCTCCTCTCCTCTGCTTTTTCTTTCTATTCCTTCTGTTATCCTCTGCTCACTCACTGTTTTTCTGCTCTCTGTTTGCTTTTCTCTCTTTTCTGTGGTCTCTACCCCTACTCCACTCCAGTAATGTTTTCCTTTTCATCATTTCATTTTCCCGCGCTGTACTGAACATGTTTAACCCCCTTTCCTGCTTGGCTGTTCTTCTCCTGGCATCTCTAACAGATCTCTGATTGGAGGAAGAAGCTGTCTGGCCACTCCCTCCTCTTCAGCACAGGCCGCGCACAGTGTGCAGTGTGGCGTGGTCTGCCTCTATTGACGGTATGTCACTGGGCGGCACACCTGTTACTGAGGGGCACCACACGTGTTACTGAGGGCGGCACACAAGTTACTGAGAGGCGGCACATGTGTTACTGAGGGGCGGCACACAAGTTACTGAGAGGTGGCACACGTGTTACTGAGGACGGCACACAAGTTACTGAGGGGCCAGCATACAAGTTACTAGGAGCCAGTGGGGGACATACAAGTTACTGAGGGTAGCTTACATGTTTAATGGGAGGTACAAGTTACTAGGGGGGACATACACATTACTGGGGGCCATCATACAAGTTACTAGGGGCCAGTGGGGGCTTACAAGTGATTGGGGCCACATACAAGTTACTGGGGAACTGATTGGACCTGGGGGCACATACAAATTACTGGGGGGGCTTACTTGTTCCTGGGGGGATACAAGTTACTGGGGGGGGGGCCATACACATTACTGGTGGCCAGCATTAGTTACTGGGGCCTGGGGAGGGACATACAAGTTACTGGGGGGCTTACATGTATCTGGGTGGGGATACAAGTTACTGGGGGGAACATACATATTACTGGGGGCCAGGCCAGCATACAAGTTACTGTCTGGGGCCCTGAGGGGACATACAAGTTACTGGGGGGCCCTGGAGGGGACATACACATTACTGGGGGCCGGCATACAAGTTACTGGGGCCCTGGTGGGACATACACATTACGGGGTGTGACGAAATGGACTCTCATGGGTTAAAGTTTCTTAAAATTCAGCCAGACAGCATGATAGATTGTTTATAGACGGGGGAGAAGTCCCTCATTGTTTTTACAAGACTCTTGTTGACTCAATGTAATTGTGTTGGCCACTGAAAGCCAGACGTATTGTTCTCCAGACTTTTCCAGTAACCATTGTATTGTAGTTGTGTATTGCTAATGTGATTACCTTAGTAGCCATTGTTGAGTCTGTGACTTGCAGACCCCATGTAGAAATCTTCAGTGTTGCTGTAGACATCATTTGGATGAACATTGTCCATGCAGCTTGAGATTCATCCAATGGGAGAGGCGCTCTTGTCCAACCAATTGATGAGGACGCAGTGTATCTAAGTGGAAGGCTGTGGCTATAAAAAGGGACTTCTTTAAGCCACCAGGTTGTTGGATGCTGATGGATCCAGTCTAAGCTTTTTGGAGCTGACTAGAGGATCAGGATATCTTATGGCTTCAATCTAGGGACTCCGGTTCCAGTTGGAGACCATATCCACAGCCTAGGGATTTCGACTCTGGCTGCCAGGATTGGAACATCAAACCAGGACTACCTAAGGAGGACACTCAGGTTGGGACAGTTCAGTCACCTGTTACAGACTTTGCAGACCTCAGACAGCTTTCTAAATCTGGCATTATTCCATTCTCGGTGGGTGCCCGCCAAAAGCGGGGTGCTGCTGGATTGGAGTAAGCGGCCCTGGAACCTCTGAGGCAAGGACATTCTAAATCCCTGGTGAGCCAGCGGAAGGGTGAGACTCTGTTGCCTGTTACTTTTGTGTTTTGCTGGTTATGTGTTATGTGCCGTTAATTGTTTGGGGATCCAATAAAGTCTAATTATTGTGGGTCCCTCACCCTGTGTTGTCTGAGTAGTGTTACGCCCACGGTTAAGGAGGCCGGCGTTCAGTTGGGATGAGCCCTGAGCCACGCTGTCTTTCTAAAGGCGGCGGGTTTTAGTGGACGAGAGCACCCACTGAGCCCCGTGTCTCCAAATGGGGGGCCAGCATACAAGTTACTAGGGGCTAGTGGGGGGCATAGAAAAGTTACTGGGGGGCCAAACAAGTTACTTGGGGCCCGGGGGGTCATATAAGTTACTTAGGGGGGTGGTATATATGCATTATGAATTTATCTTTGCTCTAGCCAGGCGCTATACATCTACCAGGACTCCGGGAGTTCAGTAAATAGACTATTACTGGAGTGTCTGCTGAAGAACAGTAGGCACTCACTGCAGTTTGCTGTCTGTGTTCGGAGATCCTGTCCTGATTTTGTGTGTGGCAATCTGAGTCTCTCTGGTGCTGGATGGGTGCTGTGTGACGCTGCAGAGCCCCCCCCCCTTTCCCTTCCCCCCCCCCCCCCCCCCGAACAGTACAAGCAAACACCAATGGCTGCTGCCTGCATCTCTGAAGCTCCCTTCTCTGGCTGCAAAGCTACATCAGCCGGGGGGGGGGGGGGGGGGGGCGTGTCATCGACATACAAGTTCAGCCAGAGAAGCAATAGAGCAGGAGGGGTTTCTGCGACTGCCGGCGCTGAAGTGACACTCAGCCTGGCTGACTACCTGTGCCTGGATTGAATAATCATCATGAAAGTAAAATGAGTGCCCCCCACAGCTCACGGGCCCCCTAGTGTCTTGGGCCCCGTAGCAGTGGCGTGGTCTGCCTCTATTGACGGTGCGCCACAGGGTGGAAGTGAGGTGTGGAGTTAGGGTCGAACCGGGAAGAAAAATCTAGAAGAGACTGTTTGTGCCGAGAGACTCATCAGAACTTCTCGAGGGTCTCATCCTAGGAGAGATTGTGCTTACGATTCCTACTGGTGGTATTGTCAGAGTAACAGTGCTGGTAATATTGAACATTGAAACCATTAAGACGGTGTATCCGGCCAGTGTTAGACCAGTCCAGATTTCTACAGTGAATTTAGTTTCTGAACCACGAAGCAAAATGTGCCCAGAGGAGAGGACTTCACAAATTACCTTAGCAGCTTGGGACCTTCCAGTACCCCTGGAACATCTAAGTACTGAAGAGCTAGCAGTAGCGAAACAGATGTTAAGAGAAGAGTGTCGCGCATTCTCAAAAGGATAACTCTGATATCAAGTGTATTCCGTCATTACAGCTTAAGATCAGCTTGAAAGACTCTACCCCAGTAAACAGAAGTTACGTGTCCGTACCCAAACCATTGCACCGTGAAGTAAAGGAATATCTGCAAGATCTAATTAACAGAGGTTGGATACAAAAATCAAAGTCTTCCTACTCCTTTCCTATTGTCTGTGTAAGGAAGAAGGATGGCACACTGAGGCTCTGTTGTGATTACCAGGAACTAAATCGGAAGTCAATCCCGGACCGGCACCCAATACCAAAGATTCATGATATGCTAGATAGCTTGTCAGGAAGTACCTGGTTTTCAGTTCTGGACCAGGGCAAGGTGTACCACCAAGGGTTCGTGGAAGAATCCAGTACATCACTAACAGCCTTTATCACACCTTGGGGATTGTATGAATGCATCCGCATACCATTTGGGCTCAGCTCTGCCCCGGCAGAATTTCAGAAGAGCATGGAAGCCTGTCTAGAGGGGTTAAGAAATGATATCTGCCAGCCTTACCTAGATGACAATGTGGTACACAGCAAGACCTTCACCGAGCATGTGGCGCATGTGAGGACTGTACTCCAATGTTATCAGCAACATGGAGTCAAGCTAACCCCCAAAAAATGTGAACTGTTCAGAAGACAAGTTTGATTTCAGGGAAAAATTGTGTCCGGGGATGGATACACCATGGACCCAGCAGAAATTGCTCTGGTAATGGCCCTGAAAGACAAGCATCCATCAAATGTGGGAGAATTGAAGAAGATCTTGGGATTCCTCTCCTATTATAGGACTTACATACAGAACTTTTCCTGGATTGCTGCTCCGTTATACCACCTCTTAGGAGGGACAACAAAGTCAGCCACATTAGTGGGAAAAGAAAAGAACACCGGCTGGACTCAACCTAAAGGAAAAAACACAGTTTATGCTCAGCAACCAATTAGCTGGATTTCAGATCACCAAGAGATATTGGAAGAATTAGTAGATTACCTTGTAAAACCAACTATAATGGCATATTCTGATTTCAACCAACCATTTGTTCTTCATTGTGATGCCTCTCAAATGGGACATGGAGCTGCCCTTTATCAGCATCAAAATGGTAGATTGAGAGTCATCGGCTATGGTTCCAGAACGTTGACAGATGCCGAGAAAAAGTACCATCTTCATTCTGGAAAACTGGAATTCCTGGCAATGAAGTGGGCTGTCTGTGAACGATTTAGAGATTACCTCTATTACACTTAAGGCCCAGTCACACTAAACAACTTACCAGCGATCCCAACAATGATACAACCTGATAGGGATCGCTGGTAAGTTGCTAGGAGGTCGCTGGTGAGATGTCACACTAAGTGATGCTCCAGCAATCCCACCAGCAACCTGACCTGGCAGGGATCGCTGGAGCGTCGCAACACGTGGAAGCATGCTGCGCTTGGTAACTAAGGTAAATATCGGGTAACCAACCCGATATTTACCTTGGTTACCAGCGCACACTGCTTAGCGCTGGCTCCCTGCACTCCTAGCCACAGTACACATCGGGTTAATTACCCGATGTGTACTCCAGCTACGTGTGCAGGGAGCAGGGAGCCGGCACTGACAGCGTGAGAGCGGCGGACGCTGGTGACGAAGGTAAATATCGGGTAACCAAAGGAAAGGGCTTCTTGGTTACCCGATATTTACATTGGTTACCAGCGTCCACAGAAGCCGGCTCCCTGCTCACTGCACATTTAGTTGTTGCTCTGTCGTTGTCACACACAGCGATGTGTGCTTCACAGCGGGAGAGCAACAACTAAAAAATGGTCCAGGACATTCAGCAACAACCAACGACCTTATAGCAGGGGCCAGGTTGTTGCTGGATGTCACACACAGCAACATCGCTAGCAAGTTGTGCCTCAGCAGCGATGTTGCTAGCGATGTTGCTTAGTGTGATGGTACCTTAAGGAGTTTGAGGTATACACTGATAACAACCCTTTGACCTATGTCCTCACTACAGCTAAATTGAATGCTACAGGTCAAAGATGGGTGGCTGAACTTGCTGACTTCAACTTTAGTATCAAGTATAGTCCAGGAAAATGCAATACGGATGCAGATGGATTATCAAGAATGCCAATAGAGCCTGAACAGCTCATGCAAGAATGCTCTGAAGAAGTCAGTCTAGAAGCTATTGTGAGCACCACTCAAGCAGTACAAGTTCAGCATGAGGAATGCACACCGTTGTGGTGTACGTTGACTGTAGCAACTACCGTGAAAGCACCAGAACAAGATCACCCTATGTAAATCTAAGGGGTACTTTGCACGCTGCGACATCGCAGGCTGATGCTGCGATGTCGCACGCGATAGTCCCCGCCCCCGTCGCAGGTACGATATATTGTGATAGCTGGCGTAGCTAAAATTATCGCTAAGCCAGCTTCACATGCACTCACCTGCCCTGCAACTGTCGCTCTGGCCGGCGACCCGCCTCCTTGTTAAGGGGGCGGGTCGTGCGGCGTCACTGCGACGTCACACGGCAGGCGGCCATTCGGAGCGGAGGGGTGGAGATGAGTGGGATGTAAACATCCCGCCCACCTCCTTCCTTCCGCATATCCTACGGAAGCCGCAGTGACGCCGGTAGGAGATGTTCCTCGCTCCTGCGGCTTCACACACAGCGATGTGTGCTGCCGCAGGAGCGAGGAACAACATCGGACTGTCGCGTCAGCGTAATTATGGATTACGCCGACGCTGCAGCGATGATACGATTACGACGCTTTTGCGCTCGTTAATCGTATCATCTAGGCTTTACACACTACGATGTCGCCTGCGATGCCGGAAGTGCGTCACTTTTAATTTGACCCCACCGACATCGCAGCTGCGATGTCGTAGTGTGCAAAGTACCCCTAACAGTTATCAAAAGTAACAATCCGGAAAGCTCAATGGGAAGATCAGATAATTAGCAGAATTCTACCTTATGTGGAACAAAACCGGTTTCCAAGGAAGCGAGAGAGAGATACGGAGTCACCAGCAGTAGCTGTGTTATGTAGAGAACAGGCGAAGCTCTACCTCAGCACAGACACGGTATCCTGTATAGAAAAAGAGGACAGAAGCAACAGCGAGTACTACCAGCAAGATACCATCAACTGGTCTTCAAAGAACTACATGAAGACATGGGACATCTAGGAGTAGAAAGGACTACAAATTTGGTTCGGGAAAGGTTCTTCTGGCCGTACATGGAGAGAGATAGAGAAGTTTGTGACCAGAGAGTGTGGTTGTTTGAAAGATAAGCATCCTAACACACCAACCCGAGCACCTAAGGGCAACATCCAAACGACCTACCCATTTGAGCTGGTTTCAGTTAACCTTTTGCATCTGGAGACGTGTAAAAGGTGGATATGAATACATCTTAGTAGTGATGGACCATTTTACTCGATTTGCTCAAGCATATTCAACCACCAATAAGTCTGGCAAGATGGCGGCAGAGAATATTTTCAATGACTTTGCTCTGAATTTTGGGTTCCCAACCAGACTACATCATGACGAAGGAAGAAAATTTGAGAATCAGCTCTTTGCCAAGTTAGGAAAATTCTGTAGGATCCAGAGATCTCACACTACACCCTATCATCCTGAGGGTAATGGGCAAGTGGAACGCTTCAACCGTACATTATTGTCAATGTTGAAAACATTAACAGCTGACCAGAAAAAGGATTGGAAGAATTCTGTATCGAACGTGGTGCATGCCTACAATTGTACCAAGAGTGAAGCAACAGGTTATTCACCATTCTTTCTGTTGTTTGGTAGATCTTCAAGAATACCCATTGCTATAATGTTTGATAATCCAGTTTCAGAGACTTATAAGACATACCCTGACTATGTTCGGAAATGGAAAGAACGAATGGCAGAAGCTTACAACATAGCATCGAAAATAGTTACAGAAGAGCAAAACAAGAGCAAAGAATACTATGATCGGAAATGTCATGGAGCGGAATTGATACCTGGAAGTCGGATGCTAGTCAGAAACATACAGTACAGACAAAAAGTTTGGACACATCTTCTCATTCAAAGAGTTTTCTTTATTTTCATGACTCTAAAAATTGTAGATTCACATTAAAGACATCAAAACTATGAATGAAAACACGTGGAATGAAATACTTAAAAAAGTGTTAAACAACTGAAAATATGTCTTATATTCTGTCACGCTCCCCGGGTCCCGTCACCACCTGTCACTCACCGCTCCGGTCTCCGGTTCTCCTGCCCTCGGCGGTCCCTCTCGCTCCCACTCCTGTGCGTCTCCTGTGCCGTCCGTCCGTCGGTCTCGGCGTCCCTCTGCATCTCCAGATCCTCTGCCTGGCTCCTCTGCATCTCCTGCATCTTTTCCACCGCTTCCTGCTCTGGCCTCCGGCACTCGGGCCTCGTGCATGCGCATTAGGGCGAGCGCGCGCTCGCTCACCTCCTCTTAAAGGGCCAGCATCCCAGGAACAGGAGATGGCTAATAAAGGTACAGGGTATATAAGACTTCCTCTTCCAGGTGGGCGTTGCCTGTTCAACATGTTCCCATAGCTAGGTGTTCAGGTCCCTTTGTACTTTGTCTCCAGATTAACTCTGTCTCTTCCTCAGAGCCTGTCTGCCGCCCTGACATTGTTCCGATTGCGGAGCCCCCAGGAAGTGTCCTGTGACTGTCTGCTGTGGATCCCGCCATAATCCGTCAGTCTGATCCGGTCACCGGTTCCTGGTAACCTCGCTCTGCACATCTTGTCTGGATCCGGATCCTGTCTGCTGTTCCTCCTCGGCACCTGTACCCGGTTCCAGTCATCCATCCTGCCTACGGTTCCCTTTGGACTCTAGCAGACTTCTGTAGGACTTGGACTCCGTCCCTCCCATGTTCCGGCTACCGTCCATCTAGGCCCTCTGGCGGGGTGACCGGACAGTCCCTGTATAGGGGTTAGCTCCGGGTTGCATTGGCCTGGCTAAATCCCTTGTGGGAGAACGAGGATCCGGTGACTACCAACATCCGGCAATTCCTTCAGGCCTTCCGTAACACCTTTGATGAACCAGGACACACCACCGCGGCCACCTATTCGTTCCTCCAGCTACGCCAAGGAACCCTAACGGTTGGCCAGTACGCCCTCCAGTTCCGTACACTTGCCTCTGAGTTAGGATGGAACAACGAGGCATTGACAGCAGCCTTCTGGGAGGGCCTCTCCGCCCGCATCAAGGATGAATTAGCCGGTCGTGATGTTTCTCATACCTTGGATGGTCTGGTCTCTCTAGCAACCCGGATTGATCTTCGTTTTCAGAAACGATCAAAGGAAGTATCCAGGGAGAAGGGACCTATCCATCCCACCTCCACTCCGCAGATGTCCACCGTCCCTCAGTCAGTGCCGTCCGGTAACTCTACTCCCGAACCAATGCAAATAGACCGTCTGGGACTAGCCGAGCAACGCCGAGCAGAACGGCTTGCCAATGGTCTGTGCTTCTACTGTGGAAGCGGTACGCACCTGCTTCACTCTTGCCCCGAAAAGCTGGGAAAGCCCCAAATCCTAGGATTGGTGGGAGATGCCACCCTTGGTACTGGAACCCCCTCATCCCTGGTTACGCTGACTGTCCAAGTAACGACGGAGGAAACCCGGTTCACGGCAGAGGCACACCTTGATTTGGGGGCAGCGGGTAATTTCATCCAACAGGCCATGGTGGACAAATACCTAGTACCTGTCATCCCGCTTTCTAAACCCCTCATACTCGCCTCCGTGGATGGAAAACCCTTATTCGAACCCGTGTGGTTTATTACCAAACCCGTGGAACTCCGTGTTGGCGCTCTGCATACCGAAAAGATCGCTCTATATGTAATCCCGAAAATGGCACACCCGCTTCTGCTGGGTTTGCCCTGGTTACGAGTACATGAACCTGTCGTCAGTTGGCGCTCTGGAGCGATCTCTCATTGGGGCCCATTTTACCACGAGAACTGTCTACAGTCTGTATATCCAGTCCCTCAGTCACCGGCACCGGAGTCCTTCATTCCGGAGGGACAGGAAGAAGAGACGAACCAGTCCATCATCTGCCCTCGTATGGTCATCCCGCTGGCCCCCGTTACTCTGGCACAGATACTCCCTGGGAAGACTTTCGTTATGGAGAATGACAGACTGTGAGTCCTACAATGGGGGCATTCTTCGAAGGTAACCGGACATGACGGTCAGAAGAAAACGTGGAGTGCTATTAGCCATCACTATTGGTGGCCATCTGTCCGTAAGGATGTCAACTCTTTCGTCTCAACTTGTCTGTCCTGTGCCCGGAAAAAGACACCCAGACACCTGCCCTATGGCCGTCGCCTGCCTCTGCCGATTCCCTCCGTTCCATGGCAACATATTGCCATGGATTTTATCACGGACTTGCCTTTGTCCTCTGGATGTACGGTCATTTGGGTCGTGGTGGACCGATTCTCAAAGATGGCCCATTTCGTCTCCATGGTCGGCCTACCCTCTGCCCAGGAACTTGCCGATGCCTTCATTCAGCATGTCTTCCGGCTGCATGGCTTTCCATTGCATATAGTGTCCGACAGGGGAACTCAGTTCCCCTCACGTTTCTGGAGGGCGCTCTGTAAACATCTGGGAGTGTCTTTGGACTTTTCCTCGGCCTACCATCCCCAGTCTAATGGCCAAGTGGAACGTGTCAACCAGGTCCTGACTTCCTTCCTTCGACACTCAGTCAATGTCCATCATGACGACTGGTCCACGCTTCTTCCTTGGGCTGAGTTCTCCCATAATCATCACGTCAGTGAATCCTCCTCCAGCTCTCCCTTCTGTGTTGTCTACGGTCTTCAGCCTTCCGTTCCATTGCCGGTATCCTCGACTTCCGATGTTCCCACTGCTGATGCCCGGTCCAGAGACTTCTCTAATATATGGAGTTCTGTTAAGACCTCCCTTGAACAGGCTTCCGCCCGGATGAAGGAACATGCGGACTCGAGACGCCTTGACCCTCCTCGCTTCTCTCCAGGAGATTTGGTGTGGCTTGCCTCCAAATACGTCCGGTTGAGGATTCCTTCGTACAAGTTGGGTCCACGGTACATCGGTCCTTTCAAGGTCGTCGAACGGATCGACGAGGTCTCGTACAAACTGCAGCTCCCTGCCACGATGCGGATCCCGAACTCCTTCCACGTCTCCTTGCTCAAGCCAGTCGTCCTTGGTCCCTTCTCCTCTGATGCCGGTACTCCTCCTCCTATTGCTGACGGCAATGTGCATGCGGTAAGGGACATAGTGGCCATGAAGACTGTGTGGCGTAAGCAGTTCTTCCTTATTGATTGGGAGGGCTACGGTCCCGAGGACCGGTCCTGGGAACCCCGGGAGAACGTTGGCATGCCTCTGCTGCGCGACTTCTTGTCCCGGTTGTGAGGAGAGGGGTGTAAGGGGGGGTACTGTCATGCTCCCCGGGTCTTGTGGCCACCTGTCACTCACCGCTCCAGTCTCCGGTTCTCCTGCCCGCGGCGGTCCCTCTCGCTCCCCCTCCTGTACATCTCCTGTGCCGTCCGTCCGTCGGTCTCGGCGTCCCCCTACGTCTCCGTATCCTCTGCATGGCTCCCCTGCATCTCCTGCATCTTCCCTGCCGCTTCCTGCTCTGGCCTCTGGCACTCGGGCCTCGCGCATGCGCATCAGGGCGCACGCTCACCTCCTCTTAAAGGGCCAGCGTCCCAGGAACAGGATATGGCTAATACAGGTACAGGGTTTATAAGACTTCCTCTTCCAAGTGGGCGTTGCCTGTTCAACATGTTCCCATAGCTAGGTGTTCAGGTCCCTTTGTACTTTGTCTCCAGATTAACTCTGTCTCTTCCTCAGAGCCTGTCTGCCACCCTGACATTGGCCCGATTGCGGAGCCCCCAGGAAGTGTCCTGTGACTGTCTGCTGTGGATCCCGTCATCATCCGTCAGTCTAATCTGGTCACCGGTTCCTGGTAACCTCGCTCTGCACATCTCGTCTGGATCCAGATCCTGTCTGCTGTTCCTCCTCGGCACCTGTACTTGGTTCCAGTCATCCGTCCTGCCTACGGTTCCCTTTGGACTCTAGCAGACTTCTGTAGGACTTGGACTCCGTCCCTCCCATGTTCCGGCTACCGTCCATCTAGGCCCTCTGGTGGGGTGACCGGACAGTCCCTGTATAGGGGCTAGCTCCGGGTTGTCTCTCTGGGGGAGTCCGGTGCACGGCCCAGTGAATCCACATTCAGAACGTTACATATTCTAGGTTCTTCAAAGTAGCCACCCTTTGCTTTGATTACTGCTTTGCACACTTTTGGCATTCTCTTGATGAGCTTCAAGAGGTAGTCACCGGAAATGGTTTTCCAACAGTCTTGAAGGAGTTGCCAGAGATGCTTAGCACTTGTTGGCCCTTTTGCCTTCACTCTGCGGTCCAGCTCAACCCAAACCATCTCGATTGGGTTCAGGTCTGATGACTGTGGAGGCCAGATCATCTGACGTAGCACCCCATCACCTACTTCTTAGTCAAATAGCCCTTACACAGCCTGGATGTGTGTTTGGGGTCATTGTCCTGTTGAAAAATAAATGATGGTCAAACTAAACGCACACTGGATGGAATAGCATGCCGCTGCAAGATGCTGTGGTAGCCATGCTGGTTCAGTATGCCTTCAATTTTGAATAAATCCCCAACAGTGTCACCAGCAAAGCACCCGCACACCATCACACCTCCTCCTCCATGCTTCACGGTGGGAACCAGGCATGTAGAGTCCATCCGTTCACCTTTTCTACAAAGGCACGGTGGTTTTATCCAAAGATCTCAAATTTGGACTCATCAGACCAAAGCACAGATTTCCACTGGTCTAAAGCCTGCTTTACACGTTGCAATTTCGCATACGATATCGTATATGATTTGCAACGCCCCCATCGTATGTATGGCATGTTCAATTTGTTGAACGTGCCACACAAACGATTAACCCCCGTCACACGTACTTACCCGTCCATACGACCTCGATGTGGGCGGCGAACGTCCACTTCCTGGAGTGGGAGGGACGTTTGGCGTCACATCGACGTCACGCGGCAGCCGGCCAATAGAAGCAGAGGGACGGAGATGAGCGGGACGTAAACATCCCGCCCACCTCCTTCCTTCTGCATTATCGGCGGGAGCCGTGGATGGAGGTAAGCTGTCGTTCAATGTTCCCGGGGTGTCACACACTGCGATGTGTGCTGCCTCGGGAACATTGCACAACCGCACGTTCAATCTTTGAGGAATGAACGACGTGCATGCGATGAACGGATTTTCGTTCAATCGCAATTGCACGGAGGTTTTACACGCTACAATCATACTTACGATGCCGGATGTGCGTCACTTACGACGTGACCCCGCCGACACATCGTAAGATTTATTGTAGCATGTAAAGCGGCCTTTATGTCCATTCCTTGTGTTCTTTAGCCCAAACAAGTCCCTTCTGCTTGTTGCCTGTCCTTAGCAATGGCTTCCTAGCAGCTATTATACCATGAAGGCCTGCTGCACAAAGTCTCCTCTTAATAGTTGTTCTAGAGATGAAAAGGTGTGTCCAAACGTTTGGTCTGTACTGTACGTGGGAAAGGAGGTCCAGGAAAGCTTTGTTCGTACTGGGAAGAGAAGGTATATGTGATCAGCAAGAGAATATCAGACTCCAGCCCAGTTTATGAGATCAGAATGGAAACGGGATACAACAAAACTAGAATAGTGCATTGGAACTTGCTACTACCCTGTGATTACCTCCCACCACAACAAGACATTCCAGAAATGAATCAACGCCGACCAAAAACAACAGAGAAAATACCACAGATTGAAGATTCTGAGGTGGATAGTGACCTTGAAAGTTCAGATGAAAATCAGACTTTTGTACTTGAAAGTAAACTAAATCGGGAAGCTCCAGTATTTGTACCAAGAAACTCAACGGAGGTCCATTTCCAATGTGATGATCAAACACCACTTGCTGGAGACATAGATAGGAATCTAAAATCAGAGGCATCATGGGAACATACAGAAATTGATAATCCGACAGAAGATTCAGAACCTACAGATATAGATCAAAGAGCAGGAGGACTTCAACTTGAGAAGTTAGAAGACCAATGATGCTGAGCTATGATACACTAGGTGAACCTAGCAGAGTACCAAGGACTGTTGAGTTGAAACAGGTATCACTGCTTACGGATCAGGTAAGCCAACCTGAGTGGAATCTCAGTGATGTACTTTACCCAACATTTTACCTGAGTGAATAGACTCTTTGCCTGAACTTAAATTAAAAGACTTTGCAACCACAAAGAATGATAACCGTAGGTGAAACTAGTTAGCCTTAGCTGGTTGAAGATGGACGGAAATCTCCAGCTGAAGAGATGTTGATTGTTAAGTTGTTTTATGTTTTGCAGGAGATCTACAAGCAAGAAGTAGTTAGAATCAGATTGTTGTTAATATTGAACATACAATGTTTTGTTTTTCCACACACAGATAAGGGACAATAACTCCTAGGATGGGCTAGACCATCGAGAAAGAATATGAATGTCGGGACGACATTAAATTAGGAGGGAAGAGTGTGACCCATAGAAGCTGTATTGTGATATAGAATCAGCTAGCAACTAGCAGGATTAATAATGTGAAGGATTAATAATGTGAAAAGGAGACAGGAAGTAATTGTGGCGCTCCAGGGAATGCTGGGAAAAAGGGAGTGGTGATCATGACAAGTGTGACGCCCTGGCAGAACCAGGTAGTCATACAGTGTAGCCCCCCACACAACACCGCTCCCACGCAGGGTTAAAACAGCCGACCTGAAACCCTAGTCACCCCCTCAGGGAAGGACAGACACACCAGTGGGCGGGACCAGGCGGAAGGAAAATGCCCACCTAGGAGTCTGGAGAGCCCGGGGCAGGAAAATAGTTCAGTGCAGTTTTGAGTCAAGTTCAGAGTGGAGTGGAGGAGGCGAGCTCAGGCAGTCAAGGCCTGATGCTCAAGCTGACAGGTGCCAGGGTCGGAGCCCTGACACCTTGGCTAGGTGGCAGACAGTAGCCAGTGCCAGTAGGAGTCAGGAAGATGGCTGCCGGAGATCCGAGGAGGAGCAGGACAGGGTTGTAGCCTGTCGGCGCCGACACCGGAGAACCGACCCGGAAACCATGCACAGAGGGGGTACTTGGACCCTGAAGCAAGGACCGGCACCAACGGCCTAGCTAATTAACCAATTGAGGGCAGGATTTTAGGTCCTGTCCCAACCTAAGTCCCAAAAAGTAGACAACCACCCACAGAGAGAGATAGGGCATCCGCCAGGGCCCGGTAGATCCCACGGGTCAGCGTCTGACGGGCACGGCTCCCAACCAGAGGATCGGGAGCAGACTCCTCGTGTTACACACCGGGAAGTCTACCTTGGAGCAACACAAAGTGCAGAGGAGAAAGGCATTGACTGCTAGCCCGGGTGTGGGACCTGATACACCCTTCTGCGGAGGCCGGCCACCATCACCTTGGTTTACCAAAAGAACTGTGTGTTTACTGACTCCACACCTGAGTGTAACCTCATCCAGCACCAGGACCACCAAACTGTACGTGTGCTGATCCCTGCAACCCTGCACAACACTGGGCCCCGGGGCATCCAACCCTACCCACGGAGGGGTTAACATCCAGCTGCCAACACATCTTCCCCGAGTATCCCATCACAGCAGCGGTGGTGCTACATCTCACCACACACCGTGGGTGGCGTCACAGACAGTTTACAACAAATCCTGTACAATTACGAACCCTTTTTATTCGATGTGTCCGCGCAACCCCCGGGTCCTGAGAACCCCTCGAGCCACACCGTAGATCTGGATCCAAGCAAAACCGGCAGCTGGCACAGGGGCGGCACACCTCGAAAACTTGGCGTCACGAACAGGATTCTTACCCATCCACCTACCCGGTGGAAGTGCACCTTGGTCTGGACAGTCAGCGGTGCTCCGCTGCCAAATTTTGACAAACCACCATTTTACCGCCATTTTTAGACGCGAAAAACAACAACCCAGCGTCTTCTTCACCGAGAAAGGGCGCGAAGACGAAGCCCCGCCCCCTGGGAACAAGGCCGGAAGGAAGACCCTGAGGCCAAAATCGAAACTAGCAAGCCACGTTTAGAGACTGCTACCGAAAAACCAAGGGGGAGAGGCGGAAGATGTCGGAGCCAAATGTGGACGGCGGAGTAGCGCCCGCCACCGTAGCGGCGGCACCCGCGAACGAGGCGGTTGGCGACGATGCAGCGGTTCCCGCTCCGGTCGCAGGAGCGGGGGGGCCTGTGGTTCCGGCAGTCACCAAAGTTATGCCAATTACCTTACCTTACGTGCTCGGTGGTGCCTGGTTGCCGCAGTATGATGGATGGCCCGATGCCCTGCAGAAATTCAAGAAGAAGATATGCACTGTTCTTGATATGTACGCCATGCCCGGCAAGCAGCGCGCATCGGTGGTGTTGGGACAGCTGACCGGCGCCACTGAACAGGAGGTAGAGACTTGGGCCGACGACGACAGGGCCTCGGTAGCCGCCATTTTTTACAAATTACAAGTTGCTTTTGAAACCCGCACAGAAGCGGAATTACAGATGCAGTTTTACCACTGCCGACAGCGTCCTCAGGACAGCATCCGGGACTACGCCTTGAGGTTGCGGAACGCTTTGCGTACGCTGAGACAGATGGACTCCATCACCAAAGTTGAGAGCAATAAGATGCTGGTGGAGCAGTTCTTGCAGGGGCTGGCGTCTGCTGAAGCATCCGGACTTGGACTTTGCGGTCCTAAAGGACCGAGCCATTAAGGCCTTACAAACATCTAAAGCCGGTGGCCCCGAACCGCCATCTTGGCCAGCTGATACTGCTCCCGTCTCAGTGGCGCCCCCTTTATTAGCCTTGCCAGCACCTGCAGCGACGCCCAGGGCTCCCGAGGACTTATCATCACAAGTACAGCGCCTGAGCCAGGACGTCGCTAGGAACCTCGCAACCCTCCAGCTCCCGCCGAAGGCCAAGCTAGCAGAGAAGATCCAGCTCACCGACAGCCCCGAGGACGTCCCCTGGATGCAAAGGAGAAGGAACAGCAACAACAATAACCGGTATGGACAGCCCGTTTGCTACAAGTGCAACAAGGCTGGTCATTATTCCCGCCGGTGTCCTTTAAACGAGCAACCCCTGAGGCCAAGGGCCAATCCTCAGGAATAGATTCTCAAGGCCCAGCTGATTGGCGTGATCAGTATGTCGGGGGGAGCCCCATCATCTCCCTTGCTGTGGACGGTATCCCGACGTTTTCCCTTCTGGACACTGGCTCGCAGGTAACGACTATGCCTTATGTATTATACAAACGTTACTGGTCTGATAGTGAACTCACCCCACTGGATGCCAGCTTGACCATCATTGCGGCCAACGGACTCCCTATGACCCAAGTCGGGTTTAAGGAAGTGTCTTTAAAGGTGGGGCGAGTGGAGCTGAAGCATCAAGGACTCATTGTGGTGCAGAATGACGCTAGTGATCGTAACCCGAAAATGGTCTTAGGGACGAATGTGATTGAGAACTGCATGGGAGAAGTCTTGTATTTGTTACAACAACTGTCTGCCACGGCAGGAGCGGGCCGGCAGAGGGCTCTGCAACGGGAAATTCGGGCCCTCCTGCAGCAGCAACAGGTGAACATGTCAGGTGGAGAGATTGGTAGTGTGCGGGTGATGGATGTAGCACCTCTAGTGGTGCCTCCGCGGAGTGAAATGATGATTTGGTGCAGGGCAGCAGTAGGTCCCAGGGGACAGGATTACCCGGCAGTGGTAGAGCCTCTGCCTTCGGAGCACTGGCCCACAGTAATGGCAGCCAGAGGGGTGATTGATATCCGGAAGGGAAGAGTGCCCCTGAGAGTGATGAATTGCGGAGAGGAAGAGGTTAGGCTACCCCGCTACGCCACCATTGCTAAACTCTTTACAGTAGACACTGATGCCTTCCAGGTAGAAACCTCTACAGTTACCGAATCACAATCAGACAGTGACAGTTCACCGAAGCAGTTAGAGGAGTGGTGTCAAGAGCTACACGTAGCCACTGACTCCACGCCCGCACATCACAAGGGAGGAGTGTACAGGGTAGTGCAGGAGTACGAGCAGGTATTCAGCAAACACCCGCTAGATTTCGGGAGAATTAATGGGGTCCAACACCACATACCTACTGGTACACACCCACCCATCAAGGAGAGATATAGGCCGATTCCACCTGCACATTACCAGTGTGCCAAAGATATGTTGAGGAACATGAAGGAGGCAGGGGTCATCCGTGATAGTTGTAGTCCCTGGGCAGCTCCGTTGTTCCTGGTAAAGAAGAAAGACGGCACTATGAGGATGTGTGTGGATTACTGCAAGATTAACCAGATAATGCACAAGGATGCCTACCTACTCCCCCGTATTGAAGAATCGTTGGCTGCACTAAAAACAGCAAATTTTTTCTCTACCCTTGACCTCACTAGTGGCTACTGGCAGGTGTCTGTCGCGGAAGAGGAACCAGGAGAAAACTGCTTTCACCACCCCGATGGGTCTCTGCGAGTTCAAAAATTACAGCCATCCAGAACTGGCCAAGGCCTACCACAATCAAGGAGGTGAGACAGTTCCTGGGCCTGGTAGGTTATTACCGTCGCTTCATCAAGAGCTACACCAAGATGGCTGCCCCCATGCAGGACCTTATGGTGGGACAAACCAGGAATGGCAAGACTCCTGGCCCCCCGTTCACCTGGGGTGAAGAACAGGAAGAGTCCTTTCAGCAGCTGAAGTCGGTTTTGACCGAAGAGGAGATCCTGGCCTACCCAGACTACGGCCTCCCGTTCATTCTATACACTGACGCCAGTAAAGTAGGCCTGAGGGCTGTCCTGTCCCAGAAGCAGAAAAGGTGATTGCTTATGCCAGCAGAAAGCTCCAGCCGACGGAGAGGAACCCCGCGAGTTATAGCTCCTTCAAGCTAGAGTTCCTGGCACTCATCTGGGCGATAACTGAGAGATTTAAGCATTATCTGGCTTCTGCAAAGTTCACTGTCTACACAGATAATAACCCTTTAACTCACCTGGATACAGCAAAACTGGGGGCCCTAGAACAGCGCTGAGTGGCTCGGTTGGCGAACTATGACTTTACCATCAAGTACCGGGCCGGCCGCAAAAACACCAATGCAGATGTGTTGTCTCGGATCCCACACCTACCTGATGGAGGGGCGGATGAAGATGAGTTGGAAGAACTTGAGCTGCCTGCGTTTCATCAACCTGACAGTGTGAAAGACACAAGGCCATATAGTGGCCAGCAAAAAGCGGCCTTCAACCCCTTGCCCCACCATGGTTGGCAGGAAGCCCAAGACAAGGACCCTGCAGTCCGGCTAGTCAAGACGCTAATCTCCCAGGCCCATTCCAGGATGGAACCCAATACCCGCGCAAAAGCACAGCGACTGTGGAGAGAAAGGGACCGTTTGTACTTACGCCACGGCAAATTATACAGAGGGCTGACTAATCCTAAGACGCATGAAGAGGTCCGCCAGATTATAGTGCCGCAAGCGTATGTGCCCATGGTCTTGAAAGCTTACCATGATGGAGCTGGCCACTTTGGCTAGAAAAAGTTAGAGATGCTGCTGAGGGAGCGCTTTTACTGGATTGGGATGAGAGAGTCCATTGAGTCATGGTGTCGGGATTGTGGTGGTCCCTGTGTGCTAAGAAGAAAGGATGGAACCAGCCAGAAAGCCCCGTTGCAGCGGATTGTCACTCACCAGTCACTGGAACTTGTCGCTTTGGACCACGTCAAGCTCACACCAAGCCGGAGCGGCTACACCTACGCCCTCACCATCGTAGATCACTACTCCAGGTTCATGGTAGTGGTACCCGTCAAGGACCTAACAGCTCGCACTGCGGCCAGTACCTTTCAAGCATACTTCTGCCGGTTGCATGGTTACCCGGAGAGGGTGCTCACTCACCAAGGCCCTGCCTTTGAAGCGGAAATCTTTCAGGAGTTCTGCAACCTGTACGGGTGCAAGAAGATCGGTACCATCCCGTATCACGCGCAGACCAACGGAATGTGCAAGAAGATGAACCACTTGGTCCTCAACCTTCTCAAGACCTTACACCTGATGAGGAATTTCCCTTATCATATAAGCTTTCCTTTATATACCCTTTAATTTAGATATAATTGCTTGCCATTTAGTTGGATTTCAATAATCCCTTTAATAACCTAGTCCCTTTAAGGCCTGCGACACACATCCGTGCCGCCGGTACGTGTTTGCCATTTTTTTTCTCGTCCCAGTGGCACGGATACACGTACACCAATGCTACCCTATGGTAGCAGGCACAAACATGTAAAACTGCACGGAACGTGTGTCCGTGTGCGTTTGTACGTGTGTGTGTTTTTCTACATGCTGACATGTCAGTGTTTTCTCCGGCAGCACGGGTGTCAGGCGGCCCGCTCCCGTACCACACAGGTGTAGTGTGGATGCGGTCCCGTGTGACACGCGCCGGAGAAAACACACGTGTCAGTGAAAAAAAAACAAAACATTTACTCACCTTCTCCAGCCCTCCTGCCTCTGCCGCTGCTGCCACTTGCTGCCGACCGCCGCTCATTATTCTCATTTAATATTCACTTCACTGCCTAGCAGCAGCGGGGAGACGGCAGGGCTGGAGACCGAAGATCAGCACCACGGACAGCAGGAAGGACCACGTGGGTATGTAAATTACCGTTTCTACGTGTGCTATCGCGGATAGCACACGTAGAACACACGTGGCCCGCACGTACCAGAGACACATACTTACCTGCACGCAACACGCAGGGGAAATACGTGTCTCTCGGCACGTGGGTGATTTTCATGTGAGTGTGTCGGAGGCCTAAGACATAGCTAGTAAATCTAAAATTCTCTTTTTAGGGGATTTTCAATGTTCTCAGAATGCGCAACCTAATTAATAAGTAGACTCTAAACAAAAATGGCTTATCTACACTACAGGCCACTACAGCCCTGATCCGTACCACGCGGGTCACTCTGCCTCCGGACACAGGGCATGAAATTGCGTGAGTCAGCTTTGGCACAGATATACTTTAGTAATCCTTTAACTAAGTACTTATATGTGATTGGTTATATGTTAATATGTATTACTGTATTGGCTATGTCATATGTAACTCCCTTTTTCAATTCTGTATAATAAGGCTGCTCCGGCAATATAGAGTCAGTTCTGTGATCTAATCAGAGCTCTTGCATATGCAATAAATCTTTCTTTCTCGCACCAAAAGAAAGTCTGACGTGTGATCCATGGGAGACTGAGATCGTTATTTTTATATCATTTGGTGTTTCCGCCCGGTTCCCCTCCACCTGCCAGATGGGAGACAAGCCAAGCGAAGGACCTGTGGAGGAAAGTGGATTCGGTACCTACAAACAGCGCTGTACGGGTGAGCTTTATCCCTGTCAAGGGTAGCAATCCACTTTCTCTACCAGTAATTCACTTAAAGTCCTGTCTTGAGGTGGCAAGGTACTCTTTTTGTTTATATAGTTATCCACTCTCCCAATGGATATTTGTGTTATTATAAAGTATTAAGAACACATATATGTAATACTGTGTGTAGGGAATAAGTATATATTATAGAGTGTTAAGTGTAAGTTTACTAATAGTAGAATTACTATCTGTTGCTTGCAAAACTCTTTTGGTAACATCCTTATGTTCTGCACTGTGCTTTGAAAAATCAATAACTGACAGTTAGAGCGTTTTCATAGACCTTTGAACCGTCTGTTTAGAGCCAAGGTAAACAGAACTCACACAGCTTTCCTGAGCCTCTGAAAAGGTTGTATTTCATTGTATGGTATAGTGCATAAGTAAATAGATACTTGTCTACATATAATTTCTGCTGTATAATAATACAAATTATAAGGTACCATAAAGGTTTATATAGAATTAGTAGAGTTATATGCTGATAAGTTTAAGAATATCTTAAGATAAGTATCTGATAATTGTTGAACTCATAAAGGAGTGAGTTGGTCTGACGAGACCCACATTTTGTGTTTCAATAGAGACTACCACGGGATTATGGGGAACACCGTAGGCAACTGTGCCAAGTGTGGCAAGGTACCCATAAAGGAAACCAAGTGTGTACAATTTTCAGAAGGGAGTCCGATGATTCATATGTTAGATACATATGGTCAGCCTGCCTATGCTATATGGAATAGGTGGAGGTCTGTGGTTCCAGACCTACCAATGAAGGGCACGTTAGATGTAACTTAATTAAAATCTACAGTATATACCCTTGTTGTATAAATGAAGAAGAAAAAGATATACACCATGCCTGTTTAGAAAAAGCTACATCAATGTCCCCTATTACAACATCATCATATGCCAATTCAAAACCTAATATGTTAAATATGTTGAATTGTGATGATGATGGATCAATGATAGCTTGTATAGCTCAAGGTTTGTTAGAACAAGCCCATAGAGCCTGCATACAACAGCCTGAGTCCTGAGGTACAGAGGCCACTGCACCTCTGAGTGAGGCTGACAGGGAGGTGGTAAAAACCAGCCCCCAGTCGTATTCTGTGGATAAGACAGGAGAAGGGGCTCTGGTTAGTGTGGCTCCTCAGGCTGCATCAGCCCCTCCTCCTCAATATCCCGATCTGACGGCTAGTATACGGAGCCCAGACTTAAGCCCTGACTACAAAAGTTAATATTGATTGATCAGGGGTACACAAACCTCTGCCCCACCAATATCATAGATTTACTCAATTGGTAAAGGATCAAAGTACAGATGCAAATTTATTCGAGATACCTGAAGTAAAAATAATTTTGGATTTGTACAAGTGTTGCATGATGTATTGAAAACCAGGTTAATGACTAAAACACCTGCCTGGAAACACCAGGCTTTTCCAGCATTACTAGATGAATTATATTTTCCTTTCCAATACATCCTGATTCGCAGTATCTTTTTGCTTTCACTTAAAGAGGACAACAGTACACAAGGCTTCCCCAGGGGTTCCTCAATTCTCCCACCATTTTCAGTCAGGCACTCAGTAACAATTTGGCAGATTTGTAGTTCCCATGCGGGTCAGTTCTGATCCAGTATGTGGATGACCTTTTGTTGTGCTCTTCCTCGAAAGAGGACAGCTTGAAAGACACAGAAACCCTCTTGTGCTTCCTTGCTGAGAATGGACACAAAGCCGCAAAAGCCAAATTGCAATTCTGTCAGCCTAGGGTAACATACATTGGACATTGTCTCACAGCAGGTCAAAGACACCTTTTGTCTGACAGAATGGAAGCTATACAGAAACTCTCCATTCCTGAACAAGAAACAAATGAGACGATTTTTGGGAATGGTAGGATATTGTAGGCAGTGGATCCCATGTTTTTCTCTGTATGCCACTCCACTCTACACACTCTCACAAAAGACACTGTGACAGAACCTTTTCAACACACAGAGGAAACCCAAACAGCCTTCTCAGAACTCAAACACGCACTACAAACAGCCCCTGCACTTCGGTTACCTAACTACAGACTACCCTTTCAACTCTTTTGTCATGAAGTGCAGGGTCATGCACAAGCTGTTTTAGCCCAGCAACACAACAATGCAACAAGATCCATTGCATACTACAGCACTGAGTTAGACCCTGTGGCCTGTGGAATGTATGCGCGTCTTAAGGCTGTTGCAGCAGCAGCATATGCTGTGGACAGGTCAGCAGATCTAGTGCTCATGTGTTGAGGAGGACCTTTAAATCAAATACTTAATTAACCTTTTGACAAGGGATTGTGGGAAATTTGCCTTACATAATTCAGGTTTCAGATCATATACATGACACAGATATAAAGATGGCCACCATTTCCTGTTATCCACACCTTGCTTGGAATGCAAGGAATGTCCAGATGAAAGAAGACCACCATATAAGGGAAGACCCCTGGTCAAGCTAGAAGACCAACCCACAGATCAGATGACACCACAGACCAAACCATCAGCATGGATCCACTAAATGACGTCCCTCCAATCGTCATGGTTTCATCCACTGGAGTCAGACCTGCCCATCAACAGCAACACGGATCTCCCCATTCGCTAGCCCATGAACTGTCCCACTAAATGGGCATATCTGAACTTGTGTACGCCCCTAGCCTATATCAAGAGGATGCATGAGTCTCCTCTGTCTGTTTGGTGCCATTTCTACTGTGACCAAGAAGAGATTACACATCCGACTGTGTCTGGTGTGGATTCTTTTATGCATGCACTTGGCCCATATCAATTCGGCCAGGCAGTAGGCAACTAGTGATCTCTGGTTAAGAGTTCACCTTAACATTATTGGCACCCAACGTGGGGCCAATAGACGGAGACACCTGAAATCCTGATGAACCGGCAACTGGAATGGCATGACGTGCTGGAAACCCCAGGAAATTGATCACTTCCGAACGAGAGTACGGTAGGTCTGCTGATTTTTCATAATCTGTAGTCTTCCCGTGGTCTCGGTGGGGTGTGTGGCACTAATTGCCTGACTGTGTCCGGTTTGTTGGGGTATCTGTTGACGGGCAGACGGGTCTCACGGCTATTGGCCATATTAATCTCGGAAGAACCGTCATGTATTCAGTTATTATTATTATTATTATTATTATTTATTTATAGAGCACCATTAATTCCATGGTGCTGTACATGAGAAGGGGGTTACATACAAAATACGTATACAAGTTACAGTAGACAGACTAGTACAGAGGGAAGAGGGCCCTACCCTTGCGGGCTTACATTCTATAGGATTATGGGGAGGAGACAATAGGTGGGGTGTAAAGGTCAGGCGGCAGCTCCGCACGGTGGTCGGGCGGCAGCTCCGCACGGTGGTCGGGCGGCAGCTCCGCACGGTGGTCGGGCGGCAGCTCCGCACGGTGGTCGGGCGGCAGCTCCGCACGGTGGTCGGGCGGCAGCTCCGCACGGTGGTCGGGCGGCAGCTCCGCACGGTGGTCGGGCGGCAGCGAGTTCATTGTAGATTGTAGGCATTTCGGAACAGGTGCGTTTTCAGGTTCCGTTTGAAGTTTGCAAGGGTAGGGGATAGTCTGACGTGTTGAGGCAGCGAGTTCCAGGAGACTGGGGATGCTCGGGAGAAGTCTTGGAGTCGGTTGTGTGAGGAGCGAATGAGAGAGGAGGAGAGGAGGAGATCTTGGGAGGACCGGAGGTGACGTGTTGGAGTGTAGTGGGAGAGTAGTTCGGAGATGTACGGAGGGGAAAGATTATGCACAGCTTTGTAGGTCAGTGTTAGAAGTTTGAATTGGATACGGTGGAAGATTGGAAGCCAGTGGAGGGACATGCAGAGAGGAGAAGCGGGGTGGTATTGAGGAGAGAGGTGGATAAGTCGGGCAGCAGAGTTAAGGATGGACTGGAGAGGGGCAAGCGTGTTGGCAGGGAGGCCACAGAGGAGGATGTTACAGTAGTCGAGGCGGGAGATTATGAGGGCATGCACTAGCATTTTAGTAGATTGCAAATTGAGGAAAGGGCGGATTCTGGAAATATTTTTGAGTTGAAGACGGCAGGAGGTGGTGAGGGATTGGATGTGTGGTATGAAGGATAAGGCAGAGTCAAAGGTCACTCCGAGGCAGCGAACTTTGGGTACTGGCGAGAGCGTGGTGTTATTTATTGTAATAGATAGATCAGGTGGAGAGTGTAGGTGAGACGGAGGAAAGATGATTAGTTCAGTTTTGGCCACATTGAGCTTTAGGAAGCGAGAGGAGAAGAAGGAGGATATAGCAGATAGACATTTCGGGATTTTGGACAGCAGAGATGTGGCATCTGGGCCAGAGAGGTAGATCTGGGTGTCGTCGGCATATAGGTGGTATTGGAAGCCATGGGACTTTATGAGTTGTCCCAGGCCAAATGTGTAGATAGAGAAAAGTAGGGGTCCTAGGACAGAGCCTTGAGGGACGCCAACAGAGAGATGGTGGGATGAAGAGGTTGTGTGGGAGTGGGAGACACTAAAAGTGCGATTTGAGAGGTATGAAGAGATCCAAGAGAGGGCAAGATCTCTGACACCAAGGGAAGAGAGGGTCTGTAATAGGAGGGAGTGGTCAACGGTATCGAAGGCTGAGGACAGGTCTAGGAGTAGGAGTATAGAGAAGTGCTTGTTCGCTTTGGCAGTAAGCAAGTCATTTGTGATTTTAGTCAGGGCAGTTTCGGTGGAGTGATGTGGACGGAAGCCGGACTGTAGGTTGTCAAAGAGAGCGTTAGAGGAGAGGTGGGAGGAAAGTTCAGCATGGACATGCTGTTCCAGGAGTTTTGAGGCAAGTGGGAGTAGTGATATGGGGCGGTAGCTGGTAGTAGAGGTTGGATCGAGGGAAGGTTTCTTTAGGATAGGTGTGACTGTTGCATGTTTAAAGGCAGAGGGGAAGGTTCCAGTCGTTAAAGACAGGTTGAAGAGATGGGATAAGGCTGGAATAAGGATAGTGGTGAGGTTGGGGAGGAGGTGGGATGGCATGGGGTCAAGTGCGCAGGTGGTGAGGTGCGCTTTTGAGAGCAGACGTGCAAGCTCTCCTTCGGTGATGGTGGGGAGGAAGTTTATGGGGGAGGGGCAGTGGTCAGCTACATGAAGGGGTTGTGGTGGCTGAGCAGAGAAGACTTGCCTTATTAGGTCGATTTTTTCTTGGAAATAGGTGGCAAAGTCTTCTGCAGAAATGAGGGAGGTTGGAGGGGGCAGTGGTGGGCGAAGGAGGGAGTTGAAAGTGTTGAATAACTGTTTGGGGTTGTGTGTTAGAGAGGATATGAGGTTTCTGAAGTAATCGTGTTTAGCGGAGGTGAGGACTGAACGAAATGTGTGAATTGCATTTTTGAATGTGGTGAAGTCTTCCTGGGAGTGCGTTTTCTTCCACCGCCGCTCTGCAGCCCTAGACCTTTGCCTAAGTTTTTTAGTGAGGCTGTTGTGCCAGGGCTGTCTATTGATTCGTCTCACTCTGCCATGCACAAGGGGAGCGACTGAATCAATGGCTGATGTGAGGGTGGTGTTGTAGAAAGTGGTGGCGCTGTCTGTGTCGTGGAGGGACGATATGGAGGACAGTGGGAGGATAGAGTCGGCGAGGGTGTGCATGTTGAGGTGTGCAAGGTTTCTGTGGGGATGTGCTAGGTGCTGGACAGGGGGGGTAGGTGAGGAGGACAGGGCTGAAAAGGTCAGAAGATGGTGGTCAGATAGGGGGAGGGGGGAAGTTGTGAAGTCAGAAAGGGGACAGAGGCGGGTGAAGATGAGGTCTAGTGTGTTTCCATCTTTGTGGGTGGCAGAGGTGGACCACTGAGTTAAGCCAAAAGACGAAGCAAGGGAGAAGAGTTTGGAAGCAGCTTGTTGGCGAGTGTCAGTGGGGATGTTGAAGTCACCCATGATGATGGTGGGAATGTCAGCAGAGAGAAAGTGTAGAAGCCAGGCAGAGAAGTGGTCGAGGAAGGCAGTGGTTGCGCCCGGGGGTCTGTATATGACAGCCACTTGGAGGTTGGAGGGAGAATAGATTCGGACAGAGTGCACTTCAAAGGAAGGCAGGTCGAGCGAGGGTAGAGGTGGGATTGTGGTGAAGTTGTAGTTGTTAGAAAGAAGGAGGCCCACTCCTCCACCTTGTCTATTGCCAGGGCGAGGAGTGTGGGAGAAGTGTAGGCCACCGTAGCATAGTGCAGCTGGGGAGGCAGAGTTGGATGGTGTCAGCCATGTTTCGGTGATGCCTAGAAAGGATAGATTGCTGGAGGTAAAGAGATCATGAATGATGTGCAGTTTATTACACACTGAACGGGCATTACAGAGCGCTCCTGAGAGAGGGGGCGGCAGAGTGGGTGAGAGGGGAATAGTTTTTATGTTGCATAGATTGCGGTAGTTACTATTATGTGGAGAGTGGTGGGTGGGTGATAAAGAGGGGTGTACCATCCACGGGGGGCCAGGATTGGGGGCTATGTCACCAGCAGTGAGAAGGAGTAGAGAAAGGGAGAGCAGGTGGGAGAAGGAGAGTGGACGGCATGGTCTGCGCGATATTAGGAGCGATCTGAGGTTCAGGAGTAGGTCAGCAGATGAGGACAGATGAGAAGGCAGGAGGGAGGGGGAGATGAATATTTCTTTAGAGGGAGCTGGGGTGTGCGGATAGTGAAGGAGAGTGAGGAGGAGAGGGGCAAAGACTGTGAGGGCATAGGTGAACATGGTGGGGGTAGTGTGGTAATTATATGATTTAACAGGTAAGTTGTGTCAGTGGGAAGGTTGGTTAGAAAGAGCTGAAGTTTACCTTCTGGTTATGTCTGGGTCATTTCTGGTATATTTCTGACACTTATGAGGCACTTATCCAGAGGCACGCACACAGACCACGGTCATAGACCTAGTGCAGTACTTATATACATGTCTCATTGACCCAGATGAACATCAGCTGACCAGCAGGGGTGAGGCACATGAAAGAATTACAAACAGGTAGGAAGCACTCAAAGAAGAGAAAAAAAAAAAAAAAAACAAATTTGTGAAGAGAGCATGTGGGTTTGTGAGTGGTGTCTGTAAAACGTGTAAAGTATATGGTTTGTGGTTGCATGTGATACGGTTTGTGGTTTTTGTAGTGCCAAGCTCAAACTAAGTGCAGAGCCAGATGTAAGTGCCAAGATCAGCTAGACTTAAGTGCAGAGCCATATGTAAGGGCCCAGCTTTGGCTAGACTGAGTGCAGAGGCTTACGTTATACATAAATCTAACCTTTTTAAAGTGTTTTCCTGGAGTGAATCGGACGGTATAGACACCTTGTAGTCAGGGGTGATACTAGGTATTTTTTGTATATTACGGAACGCAGAAATCAGACAGGGACCACGTGGCAGTATAAGGAAGGATTTGGAAGTGTGTGCTGCAAACTGCAGGTTTTCTTTAGTATTTCAGTTATTTGTCATCTCCCCCGTCTTTTTGTTTGTCTGTTTTTATCTGGTATGCATAGAGAAAGATCGCTTGTTTGGTGTTGTTTATCTTGAGAGAAAGATGGAGAAATTGATGAAGTTGTGTGTAGTTGTGGTCGGAAAAATCCGGATGAGTGGACTGTGTTGAGATGTGAGGACTCTAGGCCGCAATCCTGTGATAAAGCATGTGCTAGTCATGGAGGCAGACACTTTAGGTAAGATTTTAAAATGGTGGACGAAGCACATGGCTACAGCATGATTGAGACAAAGAAAACAAAGTGAGTCAGGGGTTTGTGTGAAGAATACCATGTGCTCTGTAAATGTTTGAGCAATGGATTGGATGGAGTACTATATACTTAGACAGAAAAATAAGTTGTCACAAACCACCGGGGGGGTCACTCAGAAATCCCCCGCGCTGGCTACCAGTACGTCACAATCGGGGGGTAACAAGTGGGGGTCACCCCTACTTTATACCTCCCGACCGACAGACAGAGCACGTGACGCGCTCTCTAGCGCCCCTCTTATAGTCAGGCCAATTATGGAATTGCCCGACAATAAGCAAGGAGGCCGCTATACTACTTATGCCGATTATTGAAGGGTCCCCGGTGAGAGTAAGGTATATATTCCCCCGACCTCCGCGGGCGGAATATATAATATCTTCCCGAATCTCACTGGCCTCCCCACAATAATCCTTGGCACAACTCGCTGCCACCAACCGCTTCACGGTAACTATTAGCCGAACACACAGACGTGGGATTCAAGATCGAGATAACAGAACAGCCCAAGATTAATTATATAATTTAATCGCCTAAAGCACACTAGAAACTACAATATATACAATAGGGAATCTACAGAATATACAGTTATGTCAGAGTACAGTTACAGATAAAGCATGGTTTACAAACAGGTATGCAAATTCAATCAGTTACCTTGTGCGTCTGGCCACAGGGGGGCGCTGTAGACCAGGTTTCTAGGATCCTTCCCACAGATGTTTCCTGCACGTGCCCCCAGCGAGAAGAACCTTGGAAAATGGCCGAAGCAGGGTTATCAACCTGGGCAAATCCAGGTCCCCTCCTACCTTAGTGACCTCACAGGGAGCACTGCTCCACCCCTGGCTGGAGTTATGGACAAATTCACAACATGGAATATGGGCCATAACTTTGCCTGGGAGCGTCGTAGGCGGACGCCAATGCTCTCATTGTGACAGTTATGAATTTAGCTACAGAACGAGGGGACTCATGACCTGTCTACGAGTTCCCATATGGCTGATATCACGCCTGGGGTATTTCCCAAGCTCCCCCTTCCATAAAAAAGGTGTGCCAGCATCGTCCGCCTGCGCAAACACCATTTTTATGGTTGCCATATTTATCGGAGATATGGCTTGCGAGATATGAACCATTTTTTACTGGAGTCGTTCTGTCTGGCTACTTCCAAGCCTTGCTAATGAGATACAACTCTGGTTACAGGGTGACGGCAGGGAGTCATCCTGGGTCCATTGTCCTCACATCATCTCATCTCCATATCAGAGGAGATGGCTGTTGGAGGTGGAAGTGGGATGTGACACCTTCACAGATGCTGGACATTTGAGCACAAGAAGGGAGGGGGGCACTGCCAGGGAGTGATGAGAGCAATTATGACTTCTAGTCATAATTCCTCTTCATATCCCAGGATTTACCTCACACCTCCCCCCTTTTGAGGGCGCTAGGGGGCAGCACACTCCGGTGTTCCCCCGTGCGCCCGTCCGCGACCTCTCCTTGTCGGGACAGCCCGTCTGCGTTACCGTGGTCACGGCCCCTTTTGTGGCGAATGGTGAAGTCGTATTGCTGGAGCGCAAGGCTCCATCGCAACAATCGCCCATTCGTCCCAGAGACGGTGTGCAACCAGCTGAGGGGATTGTGGTCCGTCTCCACGATGAAGTGGCGCCCGTATAGATAGGGTTGCAGACGCTGCAGGGCCCACACTATGGCCAGGCACTCCTTCTCCATTGTAGAATAGGCCACTTCCCTTGGTAACAGCTTCCTGCTCAGGTACAAGACTGGGTGCTCTTGGCTCGCAGAGTCCACCTGGCTGAGCACCGCACCGAGGCCGAAGTCACTGGCGTCGGTCTGTACTACAAACGGCCGCGTGAAGTCGGCTGCCTGTAGCACGGGCGGGCTGGACAGGGCGTCCTTTAGGGCCCGGAAGGCTGTCTCGCAGTCCATTGTCCAATCGACTGCAGAGGGCAGCTTCTTCTTGGTGAGGTCCGTCAAGGGCTTGGCCAGGCTACTATAGCGTGGAACAAACCTCCTATAGTACCCAGCGGTCCCCAAGAAGGACATCACCTGCTTCTTGGTCCTGGGGGTGGGCCAGGATGCGATGGCCTCCACTTTCTCAGGCTCGGGCTTCAGCGTTCCCCCACCTACCCGGTGACCGAGGTACTGGACCTCGCTCATGGCCAGCTGACACTTTCCCGGCTTGATGGTCAAACCTGCCCGGTGGATCCGCCTGAGCACCTGTGCTAGATGCTCTAGGTGGTCCTCCCAGGTGGGACTGAAGACGGCAATGTCATCCAGGTACGCGGCCGCGTACCCTTCAAGTCCCTTGAGCAGGGTGTTGACCATCCGCTGGAAAGTGGCAGGGGCATTCCTCATCCCGAATGGCATCACCGTGGACTCGTACAGTCCAAATGGGGTAATAAAGGCAGAGCGTTCCCTGGCCTTGCGAGTCAGGGGGATCTGCCAATATCCCCGGCTCAGATCCATGATGGTCAGGTACTGAGCCCCGGCCAACTGATCGAGCAGGTCATCGATGCGTGGCATTGGGTACGCATCGGCGACAGTGACAGCATTGAGCCCCCTGTAGTCCACGCAGAACCGAGTGGTTCGGTCCTTCTTAGGGACGAGGACTACAGGCGAGGCCCAAGCGCTGTTGGATGCCTGGATCACCCCCAGGTTCAGCATCTCGTCAATCTCCTGGCGCATGTGTTGCTGCACCTCCAGGGAGACCCGATATGCTGAACGCCGGATCGGGGGATGATCCCCAGTGTCCACGTGATGGACAGCCAAGTCAGTCCTTCCGGGCTGGTTGGTAAACAACCCCCGGAAGGGGTGTAGGGTGGCCCACAGCTGGGACCGTTGGTCCTCCAAGAGCTGGTGGCCAACCTCCACATCCTCAATGGATCCGCCTGCCCTAACCTGGGCTAGCATATCCAAGAGGGTTTCCGCTTCTCCCTCCTCGGGCAGGTTGCACACAGGGAGTGCACATGCCTCCCGCTCATGATGTGCCTTCATCATGTTCACATGGAAGGGCTTCCGCCTTCCACGGGCAGGGTCCAGGGTGACCAGGTACGTCACAGGGTTGAGCTGCTGGTACACGAGGTATGGGCCTTCCCAGGCTGCCTGAAGCTTGTCCTGTGGTACGGGGACCAGTACCCACACCTCTTGACCCACTTGGTAGGTCCTCTCACAAGCGTTCTGGTCGTACCAACGCTTCTGATCGGCCTGGGCTTGAGCCATATTGTCGTGTACCAGTTGCGTCAAGGCCTGCATTTTGTCCCGGAAGCGCATGACATACTCGATAACCGACACTCCAGGGGTGGCCAAATCCCCTTCCCAAGCCTCTTTCACCAGAGCCAGGGGGCCCCGCACACGTCGCCCGTACAGGAGCTCAAACGGTGAGAATCCTGTTGAGGCCTGTGGAACCTCCCGGTAAGCAAATAACAGGTGTGGGAGATACCGCTCCCAGTCACGCCCATGGGAGTCGACCAACATCTTAAGCATCTGCTTTAAGGTGCCATTGAACCGCTCGCACAGGCCATTAGTCTGTGGATGGTACGGGCTGGCCACCAGATGTCGCACCTGGACTTGCTTACAGAGGGTCTCCATCAGCTGGGACATGAATTGGGTCCCCCGGTCGGTGAGCATTTCCTGGGGAAAACCCACTCGGGAGAAAATCTCCAGCAATGCGGTGGCCACCTTGTCAGCCCGAATGGACGACAAGGCCACTGCTTCTGGGTACCGGGTGGCATAGTCCACTACCGTCAGTATGAAGCGTTTCCCGGAGCTGCTGGGGATGGCCAGCGGGCCGACCAGATCCACAGCCACCCTCCTGAAAGGCTCATCGATGATTGGCAGAGATACCAGTGGGGCTTTGGGGCGTGGCCCCGCCTTCCCCACTCTCTGACAGGTTTCACACGAACGGCAGTAGGCAGCCACATCGGCCCCCATTTTTGGCCAGTAGAAATGCTGGTTTAACCTGGCCTTGGTCTTAGCGATCCCTAGGTGTCCGGCCATCGGAATCTCATGTGCGATCCGCAACAACTTCGTCCGGAACGGATAGGGTACCACCAACTGTCGGTCCCTGGGCCACGCCTCCGGTGAACCCTGCTGGACCGTGGCCCGGTACAGCCGTCCTTGGTCCCAGACCACTCGCTCCGGGTCCGAGTCCGAGGGAGGCTGTGCCGCCTGCTCCTTTAGAGCTTTCAGGCTGTCGTCAGCTTCTAACGCTGCCTGAAACTCCTGACTAGATGTGGCCAGAATCGACGAGACTGTCACATCTTCAGTCAGTACCCCGGGACCTGTGTCCTGGCCTCCACCTGACTCGGCTGCCACTTGGTCAGAAGGGGAAGAGCTATCGGACCTCCGGGAGGCCCCTTGGCTTCCAGCACTCCCACTGCGGGTGACAGCGGCCACAGCCGCTGCGACCGTGGGTCGTGCCTGCTCCTCCTCCGTTCCTGACCAAGTCGCCGGTTCAGGCAGACCTACCTGGCTTCCTGACACCCCGGTTGTGGGGGAACCATGCACCGAGATCTTACCTGGGAGCACTTCCGCTCCTGGACCGGCCCCAATCTCACCTGCCTGTTCCCCTCCTGCAGCAACAGAACCCCGGTGTGAAATCTCTGGGGACCCCACATTTGCTGTGGTAGCCCCCACCCCACACACTGGTCCTCCCCCTGCAGCACCCTGCTCTCTGCTTATCCCTGCAGAGGGCAACAGATCCCAGCTCACAGGCTGGTTACTTGTAGAGGCATTGTCACACCTTTCTCTGACCCCCTCCCCTGTCACAGCTGCAGCTGTGTGTGTGTCTATGGTGTCTGTGCAAGCAGAAATATCAGAGTTCACTCCCTCCTCCCTTACATCATTCATAGATAACACATTAACATTGTCAGGAGTCATGTCAGCACTGGCTGAAGGTTCAGCCTTTGGGGCGGGGCCAAACTGGGAGGTTATTTGCCCCAAATCTGTCCCAAGTAGCACGTTTGCAGGGATCCGATCAGTTACCCCCACCTCCCTCACCCCTCGCCCTGCGCCCCAGTCCACATAAATGTCAGCAACAGGCAGCGCCGGGTCAATGCCTCCAATCCCGGAGACAGCGAGGGTTTTTCCAGGGATCAAGTCTTGGGGGGACACCATCTCAGGCCGCACCAGAGTCACCTCCGAGGCGCTGTCTCGCAGTCCTATGGTCACAGACTGGCCGACGGTGACAGGTTGGAAGCTGTCCAGGGACCTACCACCACCCCCACCCACACAATACACCTTGGGCGGCCCTTGGGACGGGGACGGAGCCGGGGCCTTGGGACGCTGAGGGCACATGGCCTTGAAGTGTCCAGGTAGGTTGCACTGGTGGCACCGTCTTGGTTCTGCCACGGGCCTGGAGAGGGGAGTTGAGGGGGACACCCCCTGCAGTCTAGGGGCAGGTGGGGCAGTCGCAGAGTTCATCTTACCCCCTCTCCAGGTGCTGCTGGTGGCTGCTCTCCTGGCTTCAGGAGCCCGATTGTTGGTGTAGTCATCTGCCAGGGCAGCTGTAGCCGTGGATCCCTTTGGCTTCTGGTCTCGGATGAACTGGCGGAGATCCTCAGGGCAGTTCCACAAGAGTTGCTCCGTGATGAACAAGTCCAGGATCTCCGGTCCGGTGGAAAGCTGCAGGCCTTGGGTCCAGTGGTCGGCAGCTCGGGCAAGTGCCCGCCGGTGGTCAGCCCAGGAGTCCTTTGGTCCCTTCTGTAGGCTCCGGAACTTCTTGCGGTAGGACTCTGGAGTGAGGTTGTACTGTTGGATCAGGGCCCGCTTGATGGTGTCGTAGCCCTGATCTGCCTCAGCAGGCAAGTCCCCAAGGACATCCAGGGCCTTACCCCTTAAACGGGGGGTCAGGTATTTGGCCCACTGGTCCTTGTTCAGATGATGCTGCAAGCAAGTCCGTTCAAAAGCAGTCAAGAAAGAGTCCAAGTCTCCATCCTTCTCCAGCACTGGGAAGTCCTCAACACGGACCTTTGGAAGTTTGGTGTCTGGAAGGTCACGGGTGGCTGATGAGGGCCGGAGCTGAGCTAGCTGCAGCTGGTAGTTACGCTCTGCCTGGCGCTCTTCACGCGCTGCTTGCCGCTCACGCTCGGCCATGAGTTCCTTGTAGCCCTCCCGGTCTCCAGCCTGGCGTAGGGCCATAGCCATTTGAAGAAGGCTATCCGAGCCTCCCAGGCTCGGTGGAATGGCACGTGGTGATCTGCGGCCCGCTGCGGAGCCTGGTGATTCACTGTCCATTGCAGAGCGGAGGGCTGGCATCTGGCTCGTTGAGGACCCTTGGGCGAGCTGCTCCTCATCTTGTCCAGCAGTGCCCGGTTGTGCAATGTCCTCTGCAGAGCTGTTTTCTGGCGTCGGGCTCCTGGAGGACTCGTGGACAACCTCCTCATCGTCTCTGGCCTGAGCATCGGCCATTCCTTTGGCTTTGCTCCTGGTGCTCTCAGCCATTGTTGCAGACTTTGGTCACTGACACAGAACTGACACCTGATGCACCCACACACCTTACAGTATCTGCACTCTGACACTCTAGTGTTGAGCTAGTCTGAAGACCCCAGCAGCCACAGCTGCTGCAGGCAGTCTTTAGTGTCTGGGAGTATGGGTCTCACACTCACACACACTATTATCTCGATCCCACCGCTTGCCACCAATATGTCACAAACCACCGGGGGGGTCACTCAGAAATCCCCCGCGCTGGCTACCAGTACGTCACAATCGGGGGGTAACAAGTGGGGGTCACCCCTACTTTATACCTCCCGACCGACAGACAGAGCACGTGACGCGCTCTCTAGCGCCCCTCTTATAGTCAGGCCAATTATGGAATTGCCCGACAATAAGCAAGGAGGCCGCTATACTACTTATGCCGATTATTGAAGGGTCCCCGGTGAGAGTAAGGTATATATTCCCCCGACCTCCGCGGGCGGAATATATAATATCTTCCCGAATCTCACTGGCCTCCCCACAATAATCCTTGGCACAACTCGCTGCCACCAACCGCTTCACGGTAACTATTAGCCGAACACACAGACGTGGGATTCAAGATCGAGATAACAGAACAGCCCAAGATTAATTATATAATTTAATCGCCTAAAGCACACTAGAAACTACAATATATACAATAGGGAATCTACAGAATATACAGTTATGTCAGAGTACAGTTACAGATAAAGCATGGTTTACAAACAGGTATGCAAATTCAATCAGTTACCTTGTGCGTCTGGCCACAGGGGGGCGCTGTAGACCAGGTTTCTAGGATCCTTCCCACAGATGTTTCCTGCACGTGCCCCCAGCGAGAAGAACCTTGGAAAATGGCCGAAGCAGGGTTATCAACCTGGGCAAATCCAGGTCCCCTCCTACCTTAGTGACCTCACAGGGAGCACTGCTCCACCCCTGGCTGGAGTTATGGACAAATTCACAACATGGAATATGGGCCATAACTTTGCCTGGGAGCGTCGTAGGCGGACGCCAATGCTCTCATTGTGACAGTTATGAATTTAGCTACAGAACGAGGGGACTCATGACCTGTCTACGAGTTCCCATATGGCTGATATCACGCCTGGGGTATTTCCCAAGCTCCCCCTTCCATAAAAAAGGTGTGCCAGCATCGTCCGCCTGCGCAAACACCATTTTTATGGTTGCCATATTTATCGGAGATATGGCTTGCGAGATATGAACCATTTTTTACTGGAGTCGTTCTGTCTGGCTACTTCCAAGCCTTGCTAATGAGATACAACTCTGGTTACAGGGTGACGGCAGGGAGTCATCCTGGGTCCATTGTCCTCACATCATCTCATCTCCATATCAGAGGAGATGGCTGTTGGAGGTGGAAGTGGGATGTGACACCTTCACAGATGCTGGACATTTGAGCACAAGAAGGGAGGGGGGCACTGCCAGGGAGTGATGAGAGCAATTATGACTTCTAGTCATAATTCCTCTTCATATCCCAGGATTTACCTCACACCTCCCCCCTTTTGAGGGCGCTAGGGGGCAGCACACTCCGGTGTTCCCCCGTGCGCCCGTCCGCGACCTCTCCTTGTCGGGACAGCCCGTCTGCGTTACCGTGGTCACGGCCCCTTTTGTGGCGAATGGTGAAGTCGTATTGCTGGAGCGCAAGGCTCCATCGCAACAATCGCCCATTCGTCCCAGAGACGGTGTGCAACCAGCTGAGGGGATTGTGGTCCGTCTCCACGATGAAGTGGCGCCCGTATAGATAGGGTTGCAGACGCTGCAGGGCCCACACTATGGCCAGGCACTCCTTCTCCATTGTAGAATAGGCCACTTCCCTTGGTAACAGCTTCCTGCTCAGGTACAAGACTGGGTGCTCTTGGCTCGCAGAGTCCACCTGGCTGAGCACCGCACCGAGGCCGAAGTCACTGGCGTCGGTCTGTACTACAAACGGCCGCGTGAAGTCGGCTGCCTGTAGCACGGGCGGGCTGGACAGGGCGTCCTTTAGGGCCCGGAAGGCTGTCTCGCAGTCCATTGTCCAATCGACTGCAGAGGGCAGCTTCTTCTTGGTGAGGTCCGTCAAGGGCTTGGCCAGGCTACTATAGCGTGGAACAAACCTCCTATAGTACCCAGCGGTCCCCAAGAAGGACATCACCTGCTTCTTGGTCCTGGGGGTGGGCCAGGATGCGATGGCCTCCACTTTCTCAGGCTCGGGCTTCAGCGTTCCCCCACCTACCCGGTGACCGAGGTACTGGACCTCGCTCATGGCCAGCTGACACTTTCCCGGCTTGATGGTCAAACCTGCCCGGTGGATCCGCCTGAGCACCTGTGCTAGATGCTCTAGGTGGTCCTCCCAGGTGGGACTGAAGACGGCAATGTCATCCAGGTACGCGGCCGCGTACCCTTCAAGTCCCTTGAGCAGGGTGTTGACCATCCGCTGGAAAGTGGCAGGGGCATTCCTCATCCCGAATGGCATCACCGTGGACTCGTACAGTCCAAATGGGGTAATAAAGGCAGAGCGTTCCCTGGCCTTGCGAGTCAGGGGGATCTGCCAATATCCCCGGCTCAGATCCATGATGGTCAGGTACTGAGCCCCGGCCAACTGATCGAGCAGGTCATCGATGCGTGGCATTGGGTACGCATCGGCGTGAGTGACAGCATTGAGCCCCCTGTAGTCCACGCAGAACCGAGTGGTTCGGTCCTTCTTAGGGACGAGGACTACAGGCGAGGCCCAAGCGCTGTTGGATGCCTGGATCACCCCCAGGTTCAGCATCTCGTCAATCTCCTGGCGCATGTGTTGCTGCACCTCCAGGGAGACCCGATATGCTGAACGCCGGATCGGGGGATGATCCCCAGTGTCCACGTGATGGACAGCCAAGTCAGTCCTTCCGGGCTGGTTGGTAAACAACCCCCGGAAGGGGTGTAGGGTGGCCCACAGCTGGGACCGTTGGTCCTCCAAGAGCTGGTGGCCAACCTCCACATCCTCAATGGATCCGCCTGCCCTAACCTGGGCTAGCATATCCAAGAGGGTTTCCGCTTCTCCCTCCTCGGGCAGGTTGCACACAGGGAGTGCACATGCCTCCCGCTCATGATGTGCCTTCATCATGTTCACATGGAAGGGCTTCCGCCTTCCACGGGCAGGGTCCAGGGTGACCAGGTACGTCACAGGGTTGAGCTGCTGGTACACGAGGTATGGGCCTTCCCAGGCTGCCTGAAGCTTGTCCTGTGGTACGGGGACCAGTACCCACACCTCTTGACCCACTTGGTAGGTCCTCTCACAAGCGTTCTGGTCGTACCAACGCTTCTGATCGGCCTGGGCTTGAGCCATATTGTCGTGTACCAGTTGCGTCAAGGCCTGCATTTTGTCCCGGAAGCGCATGACATACTCGATAACCGACACTCCAGGGGTGGCCAAATCCCCTTCCCAAGCCTCTTTCACCAGAGCCAGGGGGCCCCGCACACGTCGCCCGTACAGGAGCTCAAACGGTGAGAATCCTGTTGAGGCCTGTGGAACCTCCCGGTAAGCAAATAACAGGTGTGGGAGATACCGCTCCCAGTCACGCCCATGGGAGTCGACCAACATCTTAAGCATCTGCTTTAAGGTGCCATTGAACCGCTCGCACAGGCCATTAGTCTGTGGATGGTACGGGCTGGCCACCAGATGTCGCACCTGGACTTGCTTACAGAGGGTCTCCATCAGCTGGGACATGAATTGGGTCCCCCGGTCGGTGAGCATTTCCTGGGGAAAACCCACTCGGGAGAAAATCTCCAGCAATGCGGTGGCCACCTTGTCAGCCCGAATGGACGACAAGGCCACTGCTTCTGGGTACCGGGTGGCATAGTCCACTACCGTCAGTATGAAGCGTTTCCCGGAGCTGCTGGGGATGGCCAGCGGGCCGACCAGATCCACAGCCACCCTCCTGAAAGGCTCATCGATGATTGGCAGAGATACCAGTGGGGCTTTGGGGCGTGGCCCCGCCTTCCCCACTCTCTGACAGGTTTCACACGAACGGCAGTAGGCAGCCACATCGGCCCCCATTTTTGGCCAGTAGAAATGCTGGTTTAACCTGGCCTTGGTCTTAGCGATCCCTAGGTGTCCGGCCATCGGAATCTCATGTGCGATCCGCAACAACTCCGTCCGGAACGGATAGGGTACCACCAACTGTCGGTCCCTGGGCCACGCCTCCGGTGAACCCTGCTGGACCGTGGCCCGGTACAGCCGTCCTTGGTCCCAGACCACTCGCTCCGGGTCCGAGTCCGAGGGAGGCTGTGCCGCCTGCTCCTTTAGAGCTTTCAGGCTGTCGTCAGCTTCTAACGCTGCCTGAAACTCCTGACTAGATGTGGCCAGAATCGACGAGACTGTCACATCTTCAGTCAGTACCCCGGGACCTGTGTCCTGGCCTCCACCTGACTCGGCTGCCACTTGGTCAGAAGGGGAAGAGCTATCGGACCTCCGGGAGGCCCCTTGGCTTCCAGCACTCCCACTGCGGGTGACAGCGGCCACAGCCGCTGCGACCGTGGGTCGTGCCTGCTCCTCCTCCGTTCCTGACCAAGTCGCCGGTTCAGGCAGACCTACCTGGCTTCCTGACACCCCGGTTGTGGGGGAACCATGCACCGAGATCTTACCTGGGAGCACTTCCGCTCCTGGACCGGCCCCAATCTCACCTGCCTGTTCCCCTCCTGCAGCAACAGAACCCCGGTGTGAAATCTCTGGGGACCCCACATTTGCTGTGGTAGCCCCCACCCCACACACTGGTCCTCCCCCTGCAGCACCCTGCTCTCTGCTTATCCCTGCAGAGGGCAACAGATCCCAGCTCACAGGCTGGTTACTTGTAGAGGCATTGTCACACCTTTCTCTGACCCCCTCCCCTGTCACAGCTGCAGCTGTGTGTGTGTCTATGGTGTCTGTGCAAGCAGAAATATCAGAGTTCACTCCCTCCTCCCTTACATCATTCATAGATAACACATTAACATTGTCAGGAGTCATGTCAGCACTGGCTGAAGGTTCAGCCTTTGGGGCGGGGCCAAACTGGGAGGTTATTTGCCCCAAATCTGTCCCAAGTAGCACGTTTGCAGGGATCCGATCAGTTACCCCCACCTCCCTCACCCCTCGCCCTGCGCCCCAGTCCACATAAATGTCAGCAACAGGCAGCGCCGGGTCAATGCCTCCAATCCCGGAGACAGCGAGGGTTTTTCCAGGGATCAAGTCTTGGGGGGACACCATCTCAGGCCGCACCAGAGTCACCTCCGAGGCGCTGTCTCGCAGTCCTATGGTCACAGACTGGCCGACGGTGACAGGTTGGAAGCTGTCCAGGGACCTACCACCACCCCCACCCACACAATACACCTTGGGCGGCCCTTGGGACGGGGACGGAGCCGGGGCCTTGGGACGCTGAGGGCACATGGCCTTGAAGTGTCCAGGTAGGTTGCACTGGTGGCACCGTCTTGGTTCTGCCACGGGCCTGGAGAGGGGAGTTGAGGGGGACACCCCCTGCAGTCTAGGGGCAGGTGGGGCAGTCGCAGAGTTCATCTTACCCCCTCTCCAGGTGCTGCTGGTGGCTGCTCTCCTGGCTTCAGGAGCCCGATTGTTGGTGTAGTCATCTGCCAGGGCAGCTGTAGCCGTGGATCCCTTTGGCTTCTGGTCTCGGATGAACTGGCGGAGATCCTCAGGGCAGTTCCACAAGAGTTGCTCCGTGATGAACAAGTCCAGGATCTCCGGTCCGGTGGAAAGCTGCAGGCCTTGGGTCCAGTGGTCGGCAGCTCGGGCAAGTGCCCGCCGGTGGTCAGCCCAGGAGTCCTTTGGTCCCTTCTGTAGGCTCCGGAACTTCTTGCGGTAGGACTCTGGAGTGAGGTTGTACTGTTGGATCAGGGCCCGCTTGATGGTGTCGTAGCCCTGATCTGCCTCAGCAGGCAAGTCCCCAAGGACATCCAGGGCCTTACCCCTTAAACGGGGGGTCAGGTATTTGGCCCACTGGTCCTTGTTCAGATGATGCTGCAAGCAAGTCCGTTCAAAAGCAGTCAAGAAAGAGTCCAAGTCTCCATCCTTCTCCAGCACTGGGAAGTCCTCAACACGGACCTTTGGAAGTTTGGTGTCTGGAAGGTCACGGGTGGCTGATGAGGGCCGGAGCTGAGCTAGCTGCAGCTGGTAGTTACGCTCTGCCTGGCGCTCTTCACGCGCTGCTTGCCGCTCACGCTCGGCCATGAGTTCCTTGTAGCCCTCCCGGTCTCCAGCCTGGCGTAGGGCCATAGCCATTTGAAGAAGGCTATCCGAGCCTCCCAGGCTCGGTGGAATGGCACGTGGTGATCTGCGGCCCGCTGCGGAGCCTGGTGATTCACTGTCCATTGCAGAGCGGAGGGCTGGCATCTGGCTCGTTGAGGACCCTTGGGCGAGCTGCTCCTCATCTTGTCCAGCAGTGCCCGGTTGTGCAATGTCCTCTGCAGAGCTGTTTTCTGGCGTCGGGCTCCTGGAGGACTCGTGGACAACCTCCTCATCGTCTCTGGCCTGAGCATCGGCCATTCCTTTGGCTTTGCTCCTGGTGCTCTCAGCCATTGTTGCAGACTTTGGTCACTGACACAGAACTGACACCTGATGCACCCACACACCTTACAGTATCTGCACTCTGACACTCTAGTGTTGAGCTAGTCTGAAGACCCCAGCAGCCACAGCTGCTGCAGGCAGTCTTTAGTGTCTGGGAGTATGGGTCTCACACTCACACACACTATTATCTCGATCCCACCGCTTGCCACCAATATGTCACAAACCACCGGGGGGGTCACTCAGAAATCCCCCGCGCTGGCTACCAGTACGTCACAATCGGGGGGTAACAAGTGGGGGTCACCCCTACTTTATACCTCCCGACCGACAGACAGAGCACGTGACGCGCTCTCTAGCGCCCCTCTTATAGTCAGGCCAATTATGGAATTGCCCGACAATAAGCAAGGAGGCCGCTATACTACTTATGCCGATTATTGAAGGGTCCCCGGTGAGAGTAAGGTATATATTCCCCCGACCTCCGCGGGCGGAATATATAATATCTTCCCGAATCTCACTGGCCTCCCCACAATAATCCTTGGCACAACTCGCTGCCACCAACCGCTTCACGGTAACTATTAGCCGAACACACAGACGTGGGATTCAAGATCGAGATAACAGAACAGCCCAAGATTAATTATATAATTTAATCGCCTAAAGCACACTAGAAACTACAATATATACAATAGGGAATCTACAGAATATACAGTTATGTCAGAGTACAGTTACAGATAAAGCATGGTTTACAAACAGGTATGCAAATTCAATCAGTTACCTTGTGCGTCTGGCCACAGGGGGGCGCTGTAGACCAGGTTTCTAGGATCCTTCCCACAGATGTTTCCTGCACGTGCCCCCAGCGAGAAGAACCTTGGAAAATGGCCGAAGCAGGGTTATCAACCTGGGCAAATCCAGGTCCCCTCCTACCTTAGTGACCTCACAGGGAGCACTGCTCCACCCCTGGCTGGAGTTATGGACAAATTCACAACATGGAATATGGGCCATAACTTTGCCTGGGAGCGTCGTAGGCGGACGCCAATGCTCTCATTGTGACAGTTATGAATTTAGCTACAGAACGAGGGGACTCATGACCTGTCTACGAGTTCCCATATGGCTGATATCACGCCTGGGGTATTTCCCAAGCTCCCCCTTCCATAAAAAAGGTGTGCCAGCATCGTCCGCCTGCGCAAACACCATTTTTATGGTTGCCATATTTATCGGAGATATGGCTTGCGAGATATGAACCATTTTTTACTGGAGTCGTTCTGTCTGGCTACTTCCAAGCCTTGCTAATGAGATACAACTCTGGTTACAGGGTGACGGCAGGGAGTCATCCTGGGTCCATTGTCCTCACATCATCTCATCTCCATATCAGAGGAGATGGCTGTTGGAGGTGGAAGTGGGATGTGACACCTTCACAGATGCTGGACATTTGAGCACAAGAAGGGAGGGGGGCACTGCCAGGGAGTGATGAGAGCAATTATGACTTCTAGTCATAATTCCTCTTCATATCCCAGGATTTACCTCACACCTCCCCCCTTTTGAGGGCGCTAGGGGGCAGCACACTCCGGTGTTCCCCCGTGCGCCCGTCCGCGACCTCTCCTTGTCGGGACAGCCCGTCTGCGTTACCGTGGTCACGGCCCCTTTTGTGGCGAATGGTGAAGTCGTATTGCTGGAGCGCAAGGCTCCATCGCAACAATCGCCCATTCGTCCCAGAGACGGTGTGCAACCAGCTGAGGGGATTGTGGTCCGTCTCCACGATGAAGTGGCGCCCGTATAGATAGGGTTGCAGACGCTGCAGGGCCCACACTATGGCCAGGCACTCCTTCTCCATTGTAGAATAGGCCACTTCCCTTGGTAACAGCTTCCTGCTCAGGTACAAGACTGGGTGCTCTTGGCTCGCAGAGTCCACCTGGCTGAGCACCGCACCGAGGCCGAAGTCACTGGCGTCGGTCTGTACTACAAACGGCCGCGTGAAGTCGGCTGCCTGTAGCACGGGCGGGCTGGACAGGGCGTCCTTTAGGGCCCGGAAGGCTGTCTCGCAGTCCATTGTCCAATCGACTGCAGAGGGCAGCTTCTTCTTGGTGAGGTCCGTCAAGGGCTTGGCCAGGCTACTATAGCGTGGAACAAACCTCCTATAGTACCCAGCGGTCCCCAAGAAGGACATCACCTGCTTCTTGGTCCTGGGGGTGGGCCAGGATGCGATGGCCTCCACTTTCTCAGGCTCGGGCTTCAGCGTTCCCCCACCTACCCGGTGACCGAGGTACTGGACCTCGCTCATGGCCAGCTGACACTTTCCCGGCTTGATGGTCAAACCTGCCCGGTGGATCCGCCTGAGCACCTGTGCTAGATGCTCTAGGTGGTCCTCCCAGGTGGGACTGAAGACGGCAATGTCATCCAGGTACGCGGCCGCGTACCCTTCAAGTCCCTTGAGCAGGGTGTTGACCATCCGCTGGAAAGTGGCAGGGGCATTCCTCATCCCGAATGGCATCACCGTGGACTCGTACAGTCCAAATGGGGTAATAAAGGCAGAGCGTTCCCTGGCCTTGCGAGTCAGGGGGATCTGCCAATATCCCCGGCTCAGATCCATGATGGTCAGGTACTGAGCCCCGGCCAACTGATCGAGCAGGTCATCGATGCGTGGCATTGGGTACGCATCGGCGACAGTGACAGCATTGAGCCCCCTGTAGTCCACGCAGAACCGAGTGGTTCGGTCCTTCTTAGGGACGAGGACTACAGGCGAGGCCCAAGCGCTGTTGGATGCCTGGATCACCCCCAGGTTCAGCATCTCGTCAATCTCCTGGCGCATGTGTTGCTGCACCTCCAGGGAGACCCGATATGCTGAACGCCGGATCGGGGGATGATCCCCAGTGTCCACGTGATGGACAGCCAAGTCAGTCCTTCCGGGCTGGTTGGTAAACAACCCCCGGAAGGGGTGTAGGGTGGCCCACAGCTGGGACCGTTGGTCCTCCAAGAGCTGGTGGCCAACCTCCACATCCTCAATGGATCCGCCTGCCCTAACCTGGGCTAGCATATCCAAGAGGGTTTCCGCTTCTCCCTCCTCGGGCAGGTTGCACACAGGGAGTGCACATGCCTCCCGCTCATGATGTGCCTTCATCATGTTCACATGGAAGGGCTTCCGCCTTCCACGGGCAGGGTCCAGGGTGACCAGGTACGTCACAGGGTTGAGCTGCTGGTACACGAGGTATGGGCCTTCCCAGGCTGCCTGAAGCTTGTCCTGTGGTACGGGGACCAGTACCCACACCTCTTGACCCACTTGGTAGGTCCTCTCACAAGCGTTCTGGTCGTACCAACGCTTCTGATCGGCCTGGGCTTGAGCCATATTGTCGTGTACCAGTTGCGTCAAGGCCTGCATTTTGTCCCGGAAGCGCATGACATACTCGATAACCGACACTCCAGGGGTGGCCAAATCCCCTTCCCAAGCCTCTTTCACCAGAGCCAGGGGGCCCCGCACACGTCGCCCGTACAGGAGCTCAAACGGTGAGAATCCTGTTGAGGCCTGTGGAACCTCCCGGTAAGCAAATAACAGGTGTGGGAGATACCGCTCCCAGTCACGCCCATGGGAGTCGACCAACATCTTAAGCATCTGCTTTAAGGTGCCATTGAACCGCTCGCACAGGCCATTAGTCTGTGGATGGTACGGGCTGGCCACCAGATGTCGCACCTGGACTTGCTTACAGAGGGTCTCCATCAGCTGGGACATGAATTGGGTCCCCCGGTCGGTGAGCATTTCCTGGGGAAAACCCACTCGGGAGAAAATCTCCAGCAATGCGGTGGCCACCTTGTCAGCCCGAATGGACGACAAGGCCACTGCTTCTGGGTACCGGGTGGCATAGTCCACTACCGTCAGTATGAAGCGTTTCCCGGAGCTGCTGGGGATGGCCAGCGGGCCGACCAGATCCACAGCCACCCTCCTGAAAGGCTCATCGATGATTGGCAGAGATACCAGTGGGGCTTTGGGGCGTGGCCCCGCCTTCCCCACTCTCTGACAGGTTTCACACGAACGGCAGTAGGCAGCCACATCGGCCCCCATTTTTGGCCAGTAGAAATGCTGGTTTAACCTGGCCTTGGTCTTAGCGATCCCTAGGTGTCCGGCCATCGGAATCTCATGTGCGATCCGCAACAACTCCGTCCGGAACGGATAGGGTACCACCAACTGTCAGTCCCTGGGCCACGCCTCCGGTGAACCCTGCTGGACCGTGGCCCGGTACAGCCGTCCTTGGTCCCAGACCACTCGCTCCGGGTCCGAGTCCGAGGGAGGCTGTGCCGCCTGCTCCTTTAGAGCTTTCAGGCTGTCGTCAGCTTCTAACGCTGCCTGAAACTCCTGACTAGATGTGGCCAGAATCGACGAGACTGTCACATCTTCAGTCAGTACCCCGGGACCTGTGTCCTGGCCTCCACCTGACTCGGCTGCCACTTGGTCAGAAGGGGAAGAGCTATCGGACCTCCGGGAGGCCCCTTGGCTTCCAGCACTCCCACTGCGGGTGACAGCGGCCACAGCCGCTGCGACCGTGGGTCGTGCCTGCTCCTCCTCCGTTCCTGACCAAGTCGCCGGTTCAGGCAGACCTACCTGGCTTCCTGACACCCCGGTTGTGGGGGAACCATGCACCGAGATCTTACCTGGGAGCACTTCCGCTCCTGGACCGGCCCCAATCTCACCTGCCTGTTCCCCTCCTGCAGCAACAGAACCCCGGTGTGAAATCTCTGGGGACCCCACATTTGCTGTGGTAGCCCCCACCCCACACACTGGTCCTCCCCCTGCAGCACCCTGCTCTCTGCTTATCCCTGCAGAGGGCAACAGATCCCAGCTCACAGGCTGGTTACTTGTAGAGGCATTGTCACACCTTTCTCTGACCCCCTCCCCTGTCACAGCTGCAGCTGTGTGTGTGTCTATGGTGTCTGTGCAAGCAGAAATATCAGAGTTCACTCCCTCCTCCCTTACATCATTCATAGATAACACATTAACATTGTCAGGAGTCATGTCAGCACTGGCTGAAGGTTCAGCCTTTGGGGCGGGGCCAAACTGGGAGGTTATTTGCCCCAAATCTGTCCCAAGTAGCACGTTTGCAGGGATCCGATCAGTTACCCCCACCTCCCTCACCCCTCGCCCTGCGCCCCAGTCCACATAAATGTCAGCAACAGGCAGCGCCGGGTCAATGCCTCCAATCCCGGAGACAGCGAGGGTTTTTCCAGGGATCAAGTCTTGGGGGGACACCATCTCAGGCCGCACCAGAGTCACCTCCGAGGCGCTGTCTCGCAGTCCTATGGTCACAGACTGGCCGACGGTGACAGGTTGGAAGCTGTCCAGGGACCTACCACCACCCCCACCCACACAATACACCTTGGGCGGCCCTTGGGACGGGGACGGAGCCGGGGCCTTGGGACGCTGAGGGCACATGGCCTTGAAGTGTCCAGGTAGGTTGCACTGGTGGCACCGTCTTGGTTCTGCCACGGGCCTGGAGAGGGGAGTTGAGGGGGACACCCCCTGCAGTCTAGGGGCAGGTGGGGCAGTCGCAGAGTTCATCTTACCCCCTCTCCAGGTGCTGCTGGTGGCTGCTCTCCTGGCTTCAGGAGCCCGATTGTTGGTGTAGTCATCTGCCAGGGCAGCTGTAGCCGTGGATCCCTTTGGCTTCTGGTCTCGGATGAACTGGCGGAGATCCTCAGGGCAGTTCCACAAGAGTTGCTCCGTGATGAACAAGTCCAGGATCTCCGGTCCGGTGGAAAGCTGCAGGCCTTGGGTCCAGTGGTCGGCAGCTCGGGCAAGTGCCCGCCGGTGGTCAGCCCAGGAGTCCTTTGGTCCCTTCTGTAGGCTCCGGAACTTCTTGCGGTAGGACTCTGGAGTGAGGTTGTACTGTTGGATCAGGGCCCGCTTGATGGTGTCGTAGCCCTGATCTGCCTCAGCAGGCAAGTCCCCAAGGACATCCAGGGCCTTACCCCTTAAACGGGGGGTCAGGTATTTGGCCCACTGGTCCTTGTTCAGATGATGCTGCAAGCAAGTCCGTTCAAAAGCAGTCAAGAAAGAGTCCAAGTCTCCATCCTTCTCCAGCACTGGGAAGTCCTCAACACGGACCTTTGGAAGTTTGGTGTCTGGAAGGTCACGGGTGGCTGATGAGGGCCGGAGCTGAGCTAGCTGCAGCTGGTAGTTACGCTCTGCCTGGCGCTCTTCACGCGCTGCTTGCCGCTCACGCTCGGCCATGAGTTCCTTGTAGCCCTCCCGGTCTCCAGCCTGGCGTAGGGCCATAGCCATTTGAAGAAGGCTATCCGAGCCTCCCAGGCTCGGTGGAATGGCACGTGGTGATCTGCGGCCCGCTGCGGAGCCTGGTGATTCACTGTCCATTGCAGAGCGGAGGGCTGGCATCTGGCTCGTTGAGGACCCTTGGGCGAGCTGCTCCTCATCTTGTCCAGCAGTGCCCGGTTGTGCAATGTCCTCTGCAGAGCTGTTTTCTGGCGTCGGGCTCCTGGAGGACTCGTGGACAACCTCCTCATCGTCTCTGGCCTGAGCATCGGCCATTCCTTTGGCTTTGCTCCTGGTGCTCTCAGCCATTGTTGCAGACTTTGGTCACTGACACAGAACTGACACCTGATGCACCCACACACCTTACAGTATCTGCACTCTGACACTCTAGTGTTGAGCTAGTCTGAAGACCCCAGCAGCCACAGCTGCTGCAGGCAGTCTTTAGTGTCTGGGAGTATGGGTCTCACACTCACACACACTATTATCTCGATCCCACCGCTTGCCACCAATATGTCACAAACCACCGGGGGGGTCACTCAGAAATCCCCCGCGCTGGCTACCAGTACGTCACAATCGGGGGGTAACAAGTGGGGGTCACCCCTACTTTATACCTCCCGACCGACAGACAGAGCACGTGACGCGCTCTCTAGCGCCCCTCTTATAGTCAGGCCAATTATGGAATTGCCCGACAATAAGCAAGGAGGCCGCTATACTACTTATGCCGATTATTGAAGGGTCCCCGGTGAGAGTAAGGTATATATTCCCCCGACCTCCGCGGGCGGAATATATAATATCTTCCCGAATCTCACTGGCCTCCCCACAATAATCCTTGGCACAACTCGCTGCCACCAACCGCTTCACGGTAACTATTAGCCGAACACACAGACGTGGGATTCAAGATCGAGATAACAGAACAGCCCAAGATTAATTATATAATTTAATCGCCTAAAGCACACTAGAAACTACAATATATACAATAGGGAATCTACAGAATATACAGTTATGTCAGAGTACAGTTACAGATAAAGCATGGTTTACAAACAGGTATGCAAATTCAATCAGTTACCTTGTGCGTCTGGCCACAGGGGGGCGCTGTAGACCAGGTTTCTAGGATCCTTCCCACAGATGTTTCCTGCACGTGCCCCCAGCAAGAAGAACCTTGGAAAATGGCCGAAGCAGGGTTATCAACCTGGGCAAATCCAGGTCCCCTCCTACCTTAGTGACCTCACAGGGAGCACTGCTCCACCCCTGGCTGGAGTTATGGACAAATTCACAACATGGAATATGGGCCATAACTTTGCCTGGGAGCGTCGTAGGCGGACGCCAATGCTCTCATTGTGACAGTTATGAATTTAGCTACAGAACGAGGGGACTCATGACCTGTCTACGAGTTCCCATATGGCTGATATCACGCCTGGGGTATTTCCCAAGCTCCCCCTTCCATAAAAAAGGTGTGCCAGCATCGTCCGCCTGCGCAAACACCATTTTTATGGTTGCCATATTTATCGGAGATATGGCTTGCGAGATATGAACCATTTTTTACTGGAGTCGTTCTGTCTGGCTACTTCCAAGCCTTGCTAATGAGATACAACTCTGGTTACAGGGTGACGGCAGGGAGTCATCCTGGGTCCATTGTCCTCACATCATCTCATCTCCATATCAGAGGAGATGGCTGTTGGAGGTGGAAGTGGGATGTGACACCTTCACAGATGCTGGACATTTGAGCACAAGAAGGGAGGGGGGCACTGCCAGGGAGTGATGAGAGCAATTATGACTTCTAGTCATAATTCCTCTTCATATCCCAGGATTTACCTCACACCTCCCCCCTTTTGAGGGCGCTAGGGGGCAGCACACTGCGGTGTTCCCCCGTGCGCCCGTCCGCGACCTCTCCTTGTCGGGACAGCCCGTCTGCGTTACCGTGGTCACGGCCCCTTTTGTGGCGAATGGTGAAGTCGTATTGCTGGAGCGCAAGGCTCCATCGCAACAATCGCCCATTCGTCCCAGAGACGGTGTGCAACCAGCTGAGGGGATTGTGGTCCGTCTCCACGATGAAGTGGCGCCCGTATAGATAGGGTTGCAGACGCTGCAGGGCCCACACTATGGCCAGGCACTCCTTCTCCATTGTAGAATAGGCCACTTCCCTTGGTAACAGCTTCCTGCTCAGGTACAAGACTGGGTGCTCTTGGCTCGCAGAGTCCACCTGGCTGAGCACCGCACCGAGGCCGAAGTCACTGGCGTCGGTCTGTACTACAAACGGCCGCGTGAAGTCGGCTGCCTGTAGCACGGGCGGGCTGGACAGGGCGTCCTTTAGGGCCCGGAAGGCTGTCTCGCAGTCCATTGTCCAATCGACTGCAGAGGGCAGCTTCTTCTTGGTGAGGTCCGTCAAGGGCTTGGCCAGGCTACTATAGCGTGGAACAAACCTCCTATAGTACCCAGCGGTCCCCAAGAAGGACATCACCTGCTTCTTGGTCCTGGGGGTGGGCCAGGATGCGATGGCCTCCACTTTCTCAGGCTCGGGCTTCAGCGTTCCCCCACCTACCCGGTGACCGAGGTACTGGACCTCGCTCATGGCCAGCTGACACTTTCCCGGCTTGATGGTCAAACCTGCCCGGTGGATCCGCCTGAGCACCTGTGCTAGATGCTCTAGGTGGTCCTCCCAGGTGGGACTGAAGACGGCAATGTCATCCAGGTACGCGGCCGCGTACCCTTCAAGTCCCTTGAGCAGGGTGTTGACCATCCGCTGGAAAGTGGCAGGGGCATTCCTCATCCCGAATGGCATCACCGTGGACTCGTACAGTCCAAATGGGGTAATAAAGGCAGAGCGTTCCCTGGCCTTGCGAGTCAGGGGGATCTGCCAATATCCCCGGCTCAGATCCATGATGGTCAGGTACTGAGCCCCGGCCAACTGATCGAGCAGGTCATCGATGCGTGGCATTGGGTACGCATCGGCGACAGTGACAGCATTGAGCCCCCTGTAGTCCACGCAGAACCGAGTGGTTCGGTCCTTCTTAGGGACGAGGACTACAGGCGAGGCCCAAGCGCTGTTGGATGCCTGGATCACCCCCAGGTTCAGCATCTCGTCAATCTCCTGGCGCATGTGTTGCTGCACCTCCAGGGAGACCCGATATGCTGAACGCCGGATCGGGGGATGATCCCCAGTGTCCACGTGATGGACAGCCAAGTCAGTCCTTCCGGGCTGGTTGGTAAACAACCCCCGGAAGGGGTGTAGGGTGGCCCACAGCTGGGACCGTTGGTCCTCCAAGAGCTGGTGGCCAACCTCCACATCCTCAATGGATCCGCCTGCCCTAACCTGGGCTAGCATATCCAAGAGGGTTTCCGCTTCTCCCTCCTCGGGCAGGTTGCACACAGGGAGTGCACATGCCTCCCGCTCATGATGTGCCTTCATCATGTTCACATGGAAGGGCTTCCGCCTTCCACGGGCAGGGTCCAGGGTGACCAGGTACGTCACAGGGTTGAGCTGCTGGTACACGAGGTATGGGCCTTCCCAGGCTGCCTGAAGCTTGTCCTGTGGTACGGGGACCAGTACCCACACCTCTTGACCCACTTGGTAGGTCCTCTCACAAGCGTTCTGGTCGTACCAACGCTTCTGATCGGCCTGGGCTTGAGCCATATTGTCGTGTACCAGTTGCGTCAAGGCCTGCATTTTGTCCCGGAAGCGCATGACATACTCGATAACCGACACTCCAGGGGTGGCCAAATCCCCTTCCCAAGCCTCTTTCACCAGAGCCAGGGGGCCCCGCACACGTCGCCCGTACAGGAGCTCAAACGGTGAGAATCCTGTTGAGGCCTGTGGAACCTCCCGGTAAGCAAATAACAGGTGTGGGAGATACCGCTCCCAGTCACGCCCATGGGAGTCGACCAACATCTTAAGCATCTGCTTTAAGGTGCCATTGAACCGCTCGCACAGGCCATTAGTCTGTGGATGGTACGGGCTGGCCACCAGATGTCGCACCTGGACTTGCTTACAGAGGGTCTCCATCAGCTGGGACATGAATTGGGTCCCCCGGTCGGTGAGCATTTCCTGGGGAAAACCCACTCGGGAGAAAATCTCCAGCAATGCGGTGGCCACCTTGTCAGCCCGAATGGACGACAAGGCCACTGCTTCTGGGTACCGGGTGGCATAGTCCACTACCGTCAGTATGAAGCGTTTCCCGGAGCTGCTGGGGATGGCCAGCGGGCCGACCAGATCCACAGCCACCCTCCTGAAAGGCTCATCGATGATTGGCAGAGATACCAGTGGGGCTTTGGGGCGTGGCCCCGCCTTCCCCACTCTCTGACAGGTTTCACACGAACGGCAGTAGGCAGCCACATCGGCCCCCATTTTTGGCCAGTAGAAATGCTGGTTTAACCTGGCCTTGGTCTTAGCGATCCCTAGGTGTCCGGCCATCGGAATCTCATGTGCGATCCGCAACAACTCCGTCCGGAACGGATAGGGTACCACCAACTGTCGGTCCCTGGGCCACGCCTCCGGTGAACCCTGCTGGACCGTGGCCCGGTACAGCCGTCCTTGGTCCCAGACCACTCGCTCCGGGTCCGAGTCCGAGGGAGGCTGTGCCGCCTGCTCCTTTAGAGCTTTCAGGCTGTCGTCAGCTTCTAACGCTGCCTGAAACTCCTGACTAGATGTGGCCAGAATCGACGAGACTGTCACATCTTCAGTCAGTACCCCGGGACCTGTGTCCTGGCCTCCACCTGACTCGGCTGCCACTTGGTCAGAAGGGGAAGAGCTATCGGACCTCCGGGAGGCCCCTTGGCTTCCAGCACTCCCACTGCGGGTGACAGCGGCCACAGCCGCTGCGACCGTGGGTCGTGCCTGCTCCTCCTCCGTTCCTGACCAAGTCGCCGGTTCAGGCAGACCTACCTGGCTTCCTGACACCCCGGTTGTGGGGGAACCATGCACCGAGATCTTACCTGGGAGCACTTCCGCTCCTGGACCGGCCCCAATCTCACCTGCCTGTTCCCCTCCTGCAGCAACAGAACCCCGGTGTGAAATCTCTGGGGACCCCACATTTGCTGTGGTAGCCCCCACCCCACACACTGGTCCTCCCCCTGCAGCACCCTGCTCTCTGCTTATCCCTGCAGAGGGCAACAGATCCCAGCTCACAGGCTGGTTACTTGTAGAGGCATTGTCACACCTTTCTCTGACCCCCTCCCCTGTCACAGCTGCAGCTGTGTGTGTGTCTATGGTGTCTGTGCAAGCAGAAATATCAGAGTTCACTCCCTCCTCCCTTACATCATTCATAGATAACACATTAACATTGTCAGGAGTCATGTCAGCACTGGCTGAAGGTTCAGCCTTTGGGGCGGGGCCAAACTGGGAGGTTATTTGCCCCAAATCTGTCCCAAGTAGCACGTTTGCAGGGATCCGATCAGTTACCCCCACCTCCCTCACCCCTCGCCCTGCGCCCCAGTCCACATAAATGTCAGCAACAGGCAGCGCCGGGTCAATGCCTCCAATCCCGGAGACAGCGAGGGTTTTTCCAGGGATCAAGTCTTGGGGGGACACCATCTCAGGCCGCACCAGAGTCACCTCCGAGGCGCTGTCTCGCAGTCCTATGGTCACAGACTGGCCGACGGTGACAGGTTGGAAGCTGTCCAGGGACCTACCACCACCCCCACCCACACAATACACCTTGGGCGGCCCTTGGGACGGGGACGGAGCCGGGGCCTTGGGACGCTGAGGGCACATGGCCTTGAAGTGTCCAGGTAGGTTGCACTGGTGGCACCGTCTTGGTTCTGCCACGGGCCTGGAGAGGGGAGTTGAGGGGGACACCCCCTGCAGTCTAGGGGCAGGTGGGGCAGTCGCAGAGTTCATCTTACCCCCTCTCCAGGTGCTGCTGGTGGCTGCTCTCCTGGCTTCAGGAGCCCGATTGTTGGTGTAGTCATCTGCCAGGGCAGCTGTAGCCGTGGATCCCTTTGGCTTCTGGTCTCGGATGAACTGGCGGAGATCCTCAGGGCAGTTCCACAAGAGTTGCTCCGTGATGAACAAGTCCAGGATCTCCGGTCCGGTGGAAAGCTGCAGGCCTTGGGTCCAGTGGTCGGCAGCTCGGGCAAGTGCCCGCCGGTGGTCAGCCCAGGAGTCCTTTGGTCCCTTCTGTAGGCTCCGGAACTTCTTGCGGTAGGACTCTGGAGTGAGGTTGTACTGTTGGATCAGGGCCCGCTTGATGGTGTCGTAGCCCTGATCTGCCTCAGCAGGCAAGTCCCCAAGGACATCCAGGGCCTTACCCCTTAAACGGGGGGTCAGGTATTTGGCCCACTGGTCCTTGTTCAGATGATGCTGCAAGCAAGTCCGTTCAAAAGCAGTCAAGAAAGAGTCCAAGTCTCCATCCTTCTCCAGCACTGGGAAGTCCTCAACACGGACCTTTGGAAGTTTGGTGTCTGGAAGGTCACGGGTGGCTGATGAGGGCCGGAGCTGAGCTAGCTGCAGCTGGTAGTTACGCTCTGCCTGGCGCTCTTCACGCGCTGCTTGCCGCTCACGCTCGGCCATGAGTTCCTTGTAGCCCTCCCGGTCTCCAGCCTGGCGTAGGGCCATAGCCATTTGAAGAAGGCTATCCGAGCCTCCCAGGCTCGGTGGAATGGCACGTGGTGATCTGCGGCCCGCTGCGGAGCCTGGTGATTCACTGTCCATTGCAGAGCGGAGGGCTGGCATCTGGCTCGTTGAGGACCCTTGGGCGAGCTGCTCCTCATCTTGTCCAGCAGTGCCCGGTTGTGCAATGTCCTCTGCAGAGCTGTTTTCTGGCGTCGGGCTCCTGGAGGACTCGTGGACAACCTCCTCATCGTCTCTGGCCTGAGCATCGGCCATTCCTTTGGCTTTGCTCCTGGTGCTCTCAGCCATTGTTGCAGACTTTGGTCACTGACACAGAACTGACACCTGATGCACCCACACACCTTACAGTATCTGCACTCTGACACTCTAGTGTTGAGCTAGTCTGAAGACCCCAGCAGCCACAGCTGCTGCAGGCAGTCTTTAGTGTCTGGGAGTATGGGTCTCACACTCACACACACTATTATCTCGATCCCACCGCTTGCCACCAATATGTCACAAACCACCGGGGGGGTCACTCAGAAATCCCCCGCGCTGGCTACCAGTACGTCACAATCGGGGGGTAACAAGTGGGGGTCACCCCTACTTTATACCTCCCGACCGACAGACAGAGCACGTGACGCGCTCTCTAGCGCCCCTCTTATAGTCAGGCCAATTATGGAATTGCCCGACAATAAGCAAGGAGGCCGCTATACTACTTATGCCGATTATTGAAGGGTCCCCGGTGAGAGTAAGGTATATATTCCCCCGACCTCCGCGGGCGGAATATATAATATCTTCCCGAATCTCACTGGCCTCCCCACAATAATCCTTGGCACAACTCGCTGCCACCAACCGCTTCACGGTAACTATTAGCCGAACACACAGACGTGGGATTCAAGATCGAGATAACAGAACAGCCCAAGATTAATTATATAATTTAATCGCCTAAAGCACACTAGAAACTACAATATATACAATAGGGAATCTACAGAATATACAGTTATGTCAGAGTACAGTTACAGATAAAGCATGGTTTACAAACAGGTATGCAAATTCAATCAGTTACCTTGTGCGTCTGGCCACAGGGGGGCGCTGTAGACCAGGTTTCTAGGATCCTTCCCACAGATGTTTCCTGCACGTGCCCCCAGCGAGAAGAACCTTGGAAAATGGCCGAAGCAGGGTTATCAACCTGGGCAAATCCAGGTCCCCTCCTACCTTAGTGACCTCACAGGGAGCACTGCTCCACCCCTGGCTTGAGTTATGGACAAATTCACAACATGGAATATGGGCCATAACTTTGCCTGGGAGCGTCGTAGGCGGACGCCAATGCTCTCATTGTGACAGTTATGAATTTAGCTACAGAACGAGGGGACTCATGACCTGTCTACGAGTTCCCATATGGCTGATATCACGCCTGGGGTATTTCCCAAGCTCCCCCTTCCATAAAAAAGGTGTGCCAGCATCGTCCGCCTGCGCAAACACCATTTTTATGGTTGCCATATTTATCGGAGATATGGCTTGCGAGATATGAACCATTTTTTACTGGAGTCGTTCTGTCTGGCTACTTCCAAGCCTTGCTAATGAGATACAACTCTGGTTACAGGGTGACGGCAGGGAGTCATCCTGGGTCCATTGTCCTCACATCATCTCATCTCCATATCAGAGGAGATGGCTGTTGGAGGTGGAAGTGGGATGTGACACCTTCACAGATGCTGGACATTTGAGCACAAGAAGGGAGGGGGGCACTGCCAGGGAGTGATGAGAGCAATTATGACTTCTAGTCATAATTCCTCTTCATATCCCAGGATTTACCTCACACCTCCCCCCTTTTGAGGGCGCTAGGGGGCAGCACACTCCGGTGTTCCCCCGTGCGCCCGTCCGCGACCTCTCCTTGTCGGGACAGCCCGTCTGCGTTACCGTGGTCACGGCCCCTTTTGTGGCGAATGGTGAAGTCGTATTGCTGGAGCGCAAGGCTCCATCGCAACAATCGCCCATTCGTCCCAGAGACGGTGTGCAACCAGCTGAGGGGATTGTGGTCCGTCTCCACGATGAAGTGGCGCCCGTATAGATAGGGTTGCAGACGCTGCAGGGCCCACACTATGGCCAGGCACTCCTTCTCCATTGTAGAATAGGCCACTTCCCTTGGTAACAGCTTCCTGCTCAGGTACAAGACTGGGTGCTCTTGGCTCGCAGAGTCCACCTGGCTGAGCACCGCACCGAGGCCGAAGTCACTGGCGTCGGTCTGTACTACAAACGGCCGCGTGAAGTCGGCTGCCTGTAGCACGGGCGGGCTGGACAGGGCGTCCTTTAGGGCCCGGAAGGCTGTCTCGCAGTCCATTGTCCAATCGACTGCAGAGGGCAGCTTCTTCTTGGTGAGGTCCGTCAAGGGCTTGGCCAGGCTACTATAGCGTGGAACAAACCTCCTATAGTACCCAGCGGTCCCCAAGAAGGACATCACCTGCTTCTTGGTCCTGGGGGTGGGCCAGGATGCGATGGCCTCCACTTTCTCAGGCTCGGGCTTCAGCGTTCCCCCACCTACCCGGTGACCGAGGTACTGGACCTCGCTCATGGCCAGCTGACACTTTCCCGGCTTGATGGTCAAACCTGCCCGGTGGATCCGCCTGAGCACCTGTGCTAGATGCTCTAGGTGGTCCTCCCAGGTGGGACTGAAGACGGCAATGTCATCCAGGTACGCGGCCGCGTACCCTTCAAGTCCCTTGAGCAGGGTGTTGACCATCCGCTGGAAAGTGGCAGGGGCATTCCTCATCCCGAATGGCATCACCGTGGACTCGTACAGTCCAAATGGGGTAATAAAGGCAGAGCGTTCCCTGGCCTTGCGAGTCAGGGGGATCTGCCAATATCCCCGGCTCAGATCCATGATGGTCAGGTACTGAGCCCCGGCCAACTGATCGAGCAGGTCATCGATGCGTGGCATTGGGTACGCATCGGCGACAGTGACAGCATTGAGCCCCCTGTAGTCCACGCAGAACCGAGTGGTTCGGTCCTTCTTAGGGACGAGGACTACAGGCGAGGCCCAAGCGCTGTTGGATGCCTGGATCACCCCCAGGTTCAGCATCTCGTCAATCTCCTGGCGCATGTGTTGCTGCACCTCCAGGGAGACCCGATATGCTGAACGCCGGATCGGGGGATGATCCCCAGTGTCCACGTGATGGACAGCCAAGTCAGTCCTTCCGGGCTGGTTGGTAAACAACCCCCGGAAGGGGTGTAGGGTGGCCCACAGCTGGGACCGTTGGTCCTCCAAGAGCTGGTGGCCAACCTCCACATCCTCAATGGATCCGCCTGCCCTAACCTGGGCTAGCATATCCAAGAGGGTTTCCGCTTCTCCCTCCTCGGGCAGGTTGCACACAGGGAGTGCACATGCCTCCCGCTCATGATGTGCCTTCATCATGTTCACATGGAAGGGCTTCCGCCTTCCACGGGCAGGGTCCAGGGTGACCAGGTACGTCACAGGGTTGAGCTGCTGGTACACGAGGTATGGGCCTTCCCAGGCTGCCTGAAGCTTGTCCTGTGGTACGGGGACCAGTACCCACACCTCTTGACCCACTTGGTAGGTCCTCTCACAAGCGTTCTGGTCGTACCAACGCTTCTGATCGGCCTGGGCTTGAGCCATATTGTCGTGTACCAGTTGCGTCAAGGCCTGCATTTTGTCCCGGAAGCGCATGACATACTCGATAACCGACACTCCAGGGGTGGCCAAATCCCCTTCCCAAGCCTCTTTCACCAGAGCCAGGGGGCCCCGCACACGTCGCCCGTACAGGAGCTCAAACGGTGAGAATCCTGTTGAGGCCTGTGGAACCTCCCGGTAAGCAAATAACAGGTGTGGGAGATACCGCTCCCAGTCACGCCCATGGGAGTCGACCAACATCTTAAGCATCTGCTTTAAGGTGCCATTGAACCGCTCGCACAGGCCATTAGTCTGTGGATGGTACGGGCTGGCCACCAGATGTCGCACCTGGACTTGCTTACAGAGGGTCTCCATCAGCTGGGACATGAATTGGGTCCCCCGGTCGGTGAGCATTTCCTGGGGAAAACCCACTCGGGAGAAAATCTCCAGCAATGCGGTGGCCACCTTGTCAGCCCGAATGGACGACAAGGCCACTGCTTCTGGGTACCGGGTGGCATAGTCCACTACCGTCAGTATGAAGCGTTTCCCGGAGCTGCTGGGGATGGCCAGCGGGCCGACCAGATCCACAGCCACCCTCCTGAAAGGCTCATCGATGATTGGCAGAGATACCAGTGGGGCTTTGGGGCGTGGCCCCGCCTTCCCCACTCTCTGACAGGTTTCACACGAACGGCAGTAGGCAGCCACATCGGCCCCCATTTTTGGCCAGTAGAAATGCTGGTTTAACCTGGCCTTGGTCTTAGCGATCCCTAGGTGTCCGGCCATCGGAATCTCATGTGCGATCCGCAACAACTCCGTCCGGAACGGATAGGGTACCACCAACTGTCGGTCCCTGGGCCACGCCTCCGGTGAACCCTGCTGGACCGTGGCCCGGTACAGCCGTCCTTGGTCCCAGACCACTCGCTCCGGGTCCGAGTCCGAGGGAGGCTGTGCCGCCTGCTCCTTTAGAGCTTTCAGGCTGTCGTCAGCTTCTAACGCTGCCTGAAACTCCTGACTAGATGTGGCCAGAATCGACGAGACTGTCACATCTTCAGTCAGTACCCCGGGACCTGTGTCCTGGCCTCCACCTGACTCGGCTGCCACTTGGTCAGAAGGGGAAGAGCTATCGGACCTCCGGGAGGCCCCTTGGCTTCCAGCACTCCCACTGCGGGTGACAGCGGCCACAGCCGCTGCGACCGTGGGTCGTGCCTGCTCCTCCTCCGTTCCTGACCAAGTCGCCGGTTCAGGCAGACCTACCTGGCTTCCTGACACCCCGGTTGTGGGGGAACCATGCACCGAGATCTTACCTGGGAGCACTTCCGCTCCTGGACCGGCCCCAATCTCACCTGCCTGTTCCCCTCCTGCAGCAACAGAACCCCGGTGTGAAATCTCTGGGGACCCCACATTTGCTGTGGTAGCCCCCACCCCACACACTGGTCCTCCCCCTGCAGCACCCTGCTCTCTGCTTATCCCTGCAGAGGGCAACAGATCCCAGCTCACAGGCTGGTTACTTGTAGAGGCATTGTCACACCTTTCTCTGACCCCCTCCCCTGTCACAGCTGCAGCTGTGTGTGTGTCTATGGTGTCTGTGCAAGCAGAAATATCAGAGTTCACTCCCTCCTCCCTTACATCATTCATAGATAACACATTAACATTGTCAGGAGTCATGTCAGCACTGGCTGAAGGTTCAGCCTTTGGGGCGGGGCCAAACTGGGAGGTTATTTGCCCCAAATCTGTCCCAAGTAGCACGTTTGCAGGGATCCGATCAGTTACCCCCACCTCCCTCACCCCTCGCCCTGCGCCCCAGTCCACATAAATGTCAGCAACAGGCAGCGCCGGGTCAATGCCTCCAATCCCGGAGACAGCGAGGGTTTTTCCAGGGATCAAGTCTTGGGGGGACACCATCTCAGGCCGCACCAGAGTCACCTCCGAGGCGCTGTCTCGCAGTCCTATGGTCACAGACTGGCCGACGGTGACAGGTTGGAAGCTGTCCAGGGACCTACCACCACCCCCACCCACACAATACACCTTGGGCGGCCCTTGGGACGGGGACGGAGCCGGGGCCTTGGGACGCTGAGGGCACATGGCCTTGAAGTGTCCAGGTAGGTTGCACTGGTGGCACCGTCTTGGTTCTGCCACGGGCCTGGAGAGGGGAGTTGAGGGGGACACCCCCTGCAGTCTAGGGGCAGGTGGGGCAGTCGCAGAGTTCATCTTACCCCCTCTCCAGGTGCTGCTGGTGGCTGCTCTCCTGGCTTCAGGAGCCCGATTGTTGGTGTAGTCATCTGCCAGGGCAGCTGTAGCCGTGGATCCCTTTGGCTTCTGGTCTCGGATGAACTGGCGGAGATCCTCAGGGCAGTTCCACAAGAGTTGCTCCGTGATGAACAAGTCCAGGATCTCCGGTCCGGTGGAAAGCTGCAGGCCTTGGGTCCAGTGGTCGGCAGCTCGGGCAAGTGCCCGCCGGTGGTCAGCCCAGGAGTCCTTTGGTCCCTTCTGTAGGCTCCGGAACTTCTTGCGGTAGGACTCTGGAGTGAGGTTGTACTGTTGGATCAGGGCCCGCTTGATGGTGTCGTAGCCCTGATCTGCCTCAGCAGGCAAGTCCCCAAGGACATCCAGGGCCTTACCCCTTAAACGGGGGGTCAGGTATTTGGCCCACTGGTCCTTGTTCAGATGATGCTGCAAGCAAGTCCGTTCAAAAGCAGTCAAGAAAGAGTCCAAGTCTCCATCCTTCTCCAGCACTGGGAAGTCCTCAACACGGACCTTTGGAAGTTTGGTGTCTGGAAGGTCACGGGTGGCTGATGAGGGCCGGAGCTGAGCTAGCTGCAGCTGGTAGTTACGCTCTGCCTGGCGCTCTTCACGCGCTGCTTGCCGCTCACGCTCGGCCATGAGTTCCTTGTAGCCCTCCCGGTCTCCAGCCTGGCGTAGGGCCATAGCCATTTGAAGAAGGCTATCCGAGCCTCCCAGGCTCGGTGGAATGGCACGTGGTGATCTGCGGCCCGCTGCGGAGCCTGGTGATTCACTGTCCATTGCAGAGCGGAGGGCTGGCATCTGGCTCGTTGAGGACCCTTGGGCGAGCTGCTCCTCATCTTGTCCAGCAGTGCCCGGTTGTGCAATGTCCTCTGCAGAGCTGTTTTCTGGCGTCGGGCTCCTGGAGGACTCGTGGACAACCTCCTCATCGTCTCTGGCCTGAGCATCGGCCATTCCTTTGGCTTTGCTCCTGGTGCTCTCAGCCATTGTTGCAGACTTTGGTCACTGACACAGAACTGACACCTGATGCACCCACACACCTTACAGTATCTGCACTCTGACACTCTAGTGTTGAGCTAGTCTGAAGACCCCAGCAGCCACAGCTGCTGCAGGCAGTCTTTAGTGTCTGGGAGTATGGGTCTCACACTCACACACACTATTATCTCGATCCCACCGCTTGCCACCAATATGTCACAAACCACCGGGGGGGTCACTCAGAAATCCCCCGCGCTGGCTACCAGTACGTCACAATCGGGGGGTAACAAGTGGGGGTCACCCCTACTTTATACCTCCCGACCGACAGACAGAGCACGTGACGCGCTCTCTAGCGCCCCTCTTATAGTCAGGCCAATTATGGAATTGCCCGACAATAAGCAAGGAGGCCGCTATACTACTTATGCCGATTATTGAAGGGTCCCCGGTGAGAGTAAGGTATATATTCCCCCGACCTCCGCGGGCGGAATATATAATATCTTCCCGAATCTCACTGGCCTCCCCACAATAATCCTTGGCACAACTCGCTGCCACCAACCGCTTCACGGTAACTATTAGCCGAACACACAGACGTGGGATTCAAGATCGAGATAACAGAACAGCCCAAGATTAATTATATAATTTAATCGCCTAAAGCACACTAGAAACTACAATATATACAATAGGGAATCTACAGAATATACAGTTATGTCAGAGTACAGTTACAGATAAAGCATGGTTTACAAACAGGTATGCAAATTCAATCAGTTACCTTGTGCGTCTGGCCACAGGGGGGCGCTGTAGACCAGGTTTCTAGGATCCTTCCCACAGATGTTTCCTGCACGTGCCCCCAGCGAGAAGAACCTTGGAAAATGGCCGAAGCAGGGTTATCAACCTGGGCAAATCCAGGTCCCCTCCTACCTTAGTGACCTCACAGGGAGCACTGCTCCACCCCTGGCTGGAGTTATGGACAAATTCACAACATGGAATATGGGCCATAACTTTGCCTGGGAGCGTCGTAGGCGGACGCCAATGCTCTCATTGTGACAGTTATGAATTTAGCTACAGAACGAGGGGACTCATGACCTGTCTACGAGTTCCCATATGGCTGATATCACGCCTGGGGTATTTCCCAAGCTCCCCCTTCCATAAAAAAGGTGTGCCAGCATCGTCCGCCTGCGCAAACACCATTTTTATGGTTGCCATATTTATCGGAGATATGGCTTGCGAGATATGAACCATTTTTTACTGGAGTCGTTCTGTCTGGCTACTTCCAAGCCTTGCTAATGAGATACAACTCTGGTTACAGGGTGACGGCAGGGAGTCATCCTGGGTCCATTGTCCTCACATCATCTCATCTCCATATCAGAGGAGATGGCTGTTGGAGGTGGAAGTGGGATGTGACACCTTCACAGATGCTGGACATTTGAGCACAAGAAGGGAGGGGGGCACTGCCAGGGAGTGATGAGAGCAATTATGACTTCTAGTCATAATTCCTCTTCATATCCCAGGATTTACCTCACACCTCCCCCCTTTTGAGGGCGCTAGGGGGCAGCACACTCCGGTGTTCCCCCGTGCGCCCGTCCGCGACCTCTCCTTGTCGGGACAGCCCGTCTGCGTTACCGTGGTCACGGCCCCTTTTGTGGCGAATGGTGAAGTCGTATTGCTGGAGCGCAAGGCTCCATCGCAACAATCGCCCATTCGTCCCAGAGACGGTGTGCAACCAGCTGAGGGGATTGTGGTCCGTCTCCACGATGAAGTGGCGCCCGTATAGATAGGGTTGCAGACGCTGCAGGGCCCACACTATGGCCAGGCACTCCTTCTCCATTGTAGAATAGGCCACTTCCCTTGGTAACAGCTTCCTGCTCAGGTACAAGACTGGGTGCTCTTGGCTCGCAGAGTCCACCTGGCTGAGCACCGCACCGAGGCCGAAGTCACTGGCGTCGGTCTGTACTACAAACGGCCGCGTGAAGTCGGCTGCCTGTAGCACGGGCGGGCTGGACAGGGCGTCCTTTAGGGCCCGGAAGGCTGTCTCGCAGTCCATTGTCCAATCGACTGCAGAGGGCAGCTTCTTCTTGGTGAGGTCCGTCAAGGGCTTGGCCAGGCTACTATAGCGTGGAACAAACCTCCTATAGTACCCAGCGGTCCCCAAGAAGGACATCACCTGCTTCTTGGTCCTGGGGGTGGGCCAGGATGCGATGGCCTCCACTTTCTCAGGCTCGGGCTTCAGCGTTCCCCCACCTACCCGGTGACCGAGGTACTGGACCTCGCTCATGGCCAGCTGACACTTTCCCGGCTTGATGGTCAAACCTGCCCGGTGGATCCGCCTGAGCACCTGTGCTAGATGCTCTAGGTGGTCCTCCCAGGTGGGACTGAAGACGGCAATGTCATCCAGGTACGCGGCCGCGTACCCTTCAAGTCCCTTGAGCAGGGTGTTGACCATCCGCTGGAAAGTGGCAGGGGCATTCCTCATCCCGAATGGCATCACCGTGGACTCGTACAGTCCAAATGGGGTAATAAAGGCAGAGCGTTCCCTGGCCTTGCGAGTCAGGGGGATCTGCCAATATCCCCGGCTCAGATCCATGATGGTCAGGTACTGAGCCCCGGCCAACTGATCGAGCAGGTCATCGATGCGTGGCATTGGGTACGCATCGGCGACAGTGACAGCATTGAGCCCCCTGTAGTCCACGCAGAACCGAGTGGTTCGGTCCTTCTTAGGGACGAGGACTACAGGCGAGGCCCAAGCGCTGTTGGATGCCTGGATCACCCCCAGGTTCAGCATCTCGTCAATCTCCTGGCGCATGTGTTGCTGCACCTCCAGGGAGACCCGATATGCTGAACGCCGGATCGGGGGATGATCCCCAGTGTCCACGTGATGGACAGCCAAGTCAGTCCTTCCGGGCTGGTTGGTAAACAACCCCCGGAAGGGGTGTAGGGTGGCCCACAGCTGGGACCGTTGGTCCTCCAAGAGCTGGTGGCCAACCTCCACATCCTCAATGGATCCGCCTGCCCTAACCTGGGCTAGCATATCCAAGAGGGTTTCCGCTTCTCCCTCCTCGGGCAGGTTGCACACAGGGAGTGCACATGCCTCCCGCTCATGATGTGCCTTCATCATGTTCACATGGAAGGGCTTCCGCCTTCCACGGGCAGGGTCCAGGGTGACCAGGTACGTCACAGGGTTGAGCTGCTGGTACACGAGGTATGGGCCTTCCCAGGCTGCCTGAAGCTTGTCCTGTGGTACGGGGACCAGTACCCACACCTCTTGACCCACTTGGTAGGTCCTCTCACAAGCGTTCTGGTCGTACCAACGCTTCTGATCGGCCTGGGCTTGAGCCATATTGTCGTGTACCAGTTGCGTCAAGGCCTGCATTTTGTCCCGGAAGCGCATGACATACTCGATAACCGACACTCCAGGGGTGGCCAAATCCCCTTCCCAAGCCTCTTTCACCAGAGCCAGGGGGCCCCGCACACGTCGCCCGTACAGGAGCTCAAACGGTGAGAATCCTGTTGAGGCCTGTGGAACCTCCCGGTAAGCAAATAACAGGTGTGGGAGATACCGCTCCCAGTCATGCCCATGGGAGTCGACCAACATCTTAAGCATCTGCTTTAAGGTGCCATTGAACCGCTCGCACAGGCCATTAGTCTGTGGATGGTACGGGCTGGCCACCAGATGTCGCACCTGGACTTGCTTACAGAGGGTCTCCATCAGCTGGGACATGAATTGGGTCCCCCGGTCGGTGAGCATTTCCTGGGGAAAACCCACTCGGGAGAAAATCTCCAGCAATGCGGTGGCCACCTTGTCAGCCCGAATGGACGACAAGGCCACTGCTTCTGGGTACCGGGTGGCATAGTCCACTACCGTCAGTATGAAGCATTTCCCAGAGCTGCTGGGGATGGCCAGCGGGCCGACCAGATCCACAGCCACCCTCCTGAAAGGCTCATCGATGATTGGCAGAGATACCAGTGGGGCTTTGGGGCGTGGCCCCGCCTTCCCCACTCTCTGACAGGTTTCACACGAACGGCAGTAGGCAGCCACATCGGCCCCCATTTTTGGCCAGTAGAAATGCTGGTTTAACCTGGCCTTGGTCTTAGCGATCCCTAGGTGTCCGGCCATCGGAATCTCATGTGCGATCCGCAACAACTCCGTCCGGAACGGATAGGGTACCACCAACTGTCGGTCCCTGGGCCACGCCTCCGGTGAACCCTGCTGGACCGTGGCCCGGTACAGCCGTCCTTGGTCCCAGACCACTCGCTCCGGGTCCGAGTCCGAGGGAGGCTGTGCCGCCTGCTCCTTTAGAGCTTTCAGGCTGTCGTCAGCTTCTAACGCTGCCTGAAACTCCTGACTAGATGTGGCCAGAATCGACGAGACTGTCACATCTTCAGTCAGTACCCCGGGACCTGTGTCCTGGCCTCCACCTGACTCGGCTGCCACTTGGTCAGAAGGGGAAGAGCTATCGGACCTCCGGGAGGCCCCTTGGCTTCCAGCACTCCCACTGCGGGTGACAGCGGCCACAGCCGCTGCGACCGTGGGTCGTGCCTGCTCCTCCTCCGTTCCTGACCAAGTCGCCGGTTCAGGCAGACCTACCTGGCTTCCTGACACCCCGGTTGTGGGGGAACCATGCACCGAGATCTTACCTGGGAGCACTTCCGCTCCTGGACCGGCCCCAATCTCACCTGCCTGTTCCCCTCCTGCAGCAACAGAACCCCGGTGTGAAATCTCTGGGGACCCCACATTTGCTGTGGTAGCCCCCACCCCACACACTGGTCCTCCCCCTGCAGCACCCTGCTCTCTGCTTATCCCTGCAGAGGGCAACAGATCCCAGCTCACAGGCTGGTTACTTGTAGAGGCATTGTCACACCTTTCTCTGACCCCCTCCCCTGTCACAGCTGCAGCTGTGTGTGTGTCTATGGTGTCTGTGCAAGCAGAAATATCAGAGTTCACTCCCTCCTCCCTTACATCATTCATAGATAACACATTAACATTGTCAGGAGTCATGTCAGCACTGGCTGAAGGTTCAGCCTTTGGGGCGGGGCCAAACTGGGAGGTTATTTGCCCCAAATCTGTCCCAAGTAGCACGTTTGCAGGGATCCGATCAGTTACCCCCACCTCCCTCACCCCTCGCCCTGCGCCCCAGTCCACATAAATGTCAGCAACAGGCAGCGCCGGGTCAATGCCTCCAATCCCGGAGACAGCGAGGGTTTTTCCAGGGATCAAGTCTTGGGGGGACACCATCTCAGGCCGCACCAGAGTCACCTCCGAGGCGCTGTCTCGCAGTCCTATGGTCACAGACTGGCCGACGGTGACAGGTTGGAAGCTGTCCAGGGACCTACCACCACCCCCACCCACACAATACACCTTGGGCGGCCCTTGGGACGGGGACGGAGCCGGGGCCTTGGGACGCTGAGGGCACATGGCCTTGAAGTGTCCAGGTAGGTTGCACTGGTGGCACCGTCTTGGTTCTGCCACGGGCCTGGAGAGGGGAGTTGAGGGGGACACCCCCTGCAGTCTAGGGGCAGGTGGGGCAGTCGCAGAGTTCATCTTACCCCCTCTCCAGGTGCTGCTGGTGGCTGCTCTCCTGGCTTCAGGAGCCCGATTGTTGGTGTAGTCATCTGCCAGGGCAGCTGTAGCCGTGGATCCCTTTGGCTTCTGGTCTCGGATGAACTGGCGGAGATCCTCAGGGCAGTTCCACAAGAGTTGCTCCGTGATGAACAAGTCCAGGATCTCCGGTCCGGTGGAAAGCTGCAGGCCTTGGGTCCAGTGGTCGGCAGCTCGGGCAAGTGCCCGCCGGTGGTCAGCCCAGGAGTCCTTTGGTCCCTTCTGTAGGCTCCGGAACTTCTTGCGGTAGGACTCTGGAGTGAGGTTGTACTGTTGGATCAGGGCCCGCTTGATGGTGTCGTAGCCCTGATCTGCCTCAGCAGGCAAGTCCCCAAGGACATCCAGGGCCTTACCCCTTAAACGGGGGGTCAGGTATTTGGCCCACTGGTCCTTGTTCAGATGATGCTGCAAGCAAGTCCGTTCAAAAGCAGTCAAGAAAGAGTCCAAGTCTCCATCCTTCTCCAGCACTGGGAAGTCCTCAACACGGACCTTTGGAAGTTTGGTGTCTGGAAGGTCACGGGTGGCTGATGAGGGCCGGAGCTGAGCTAGCTGCAGCTGGTAGTTACGCTCTGCCTGGCGCTCTTCACGCGCTGCTTGCCGCTCACGCTCGGCCATGAGTTCCTTGTAGCCCTCCCGGTCTCCAGCCTGGCGTAGGGCCATAGCCATTTGAAGAAGGCTATCCGAGCCTCCCAGGCTCGGTGGAATGGCACGTGGTGATCTGCGGCCCGCTGCGGAGCCTGGTGATTCACTGTCCATTGCAGAGCGGAGGGCTGGCATCTGGCTCGTTGAGGACCCTTGGGCGAGCTGCTCCTCATCTTGTCCAGCAGTGCCCGGTTGTGCAATGTCCTCTGCAGAGCTGTTTTCTGGCGTCGGGCTCCTGGAGGACTCGTGGACAACCTCCTCATCGTCTCTGGCCTGAGCATCGGCCATTCCTTTGGCTTTGCTCCTGGTGCTCTCAGCCATTGTTGCAGACTTTGGTCACTGACACAGAACTGACACCTGATGCACCCACACACCTTACAGTATCTGCACTCTGACACTCTAGTGTTGAGCTAGTCTGAAGACCCCAGCAGCCACAGCTGCTGCAGGCAGTCTTTAGTGTCTGGGAGTATGGGTCTCACACTCACACACACTATTATCTCGATCCCACCGCTTGCCACCAATATGTCACAAACCACCGGGGGGGTCACTCAGAAATCCCCCGCGCTGGCTACCAGTACGTCACAATCGGGGGGTAACAAGTGGGGGTCACCCCTACTTTATACCTCCCGACCGACAGACAGAGCACGTGACGCGCTCTCTAGCGCCCCTCTTATAGTCAGGCCAATTATGGAATTGCCCGACAATAAGCAAGGAGGCCGCTATACTACTTATGCCGATTATTGAAGGGTCCCCGGTGAGAGTAAGGTATATATTCCCCCGACCTCCGCGGGCGGAATATATAATATCTTCCCGAATCTCACTGGCCTCCCCACAATAATCCTTGGCACAACTCGCTGCCACCAACCGCTTCACGGTAACTATTAGCCGAACACACAGACGTGGGATTCAAGATCGAGATAACAGAACAGCCCAAGATTAATTATATAATTTAATCGCCTAAAGCACACTAGAAACTACAATATATACAATAGGGAATCTACAGAATATACAGTTATGTCAGAGTACAGTTACAGATAAAGCATGGTTTACAAACAGGTATGCAAATTCAATCAGTTACCTTGTGCGTCTGGCCACAGGGGGGCGCTGTAGACCAGGTTTCTAGGATCCTTCCCACAGATGTTTCCTGCACGTGCCCCCAGCGAGAAGAACCTTGGAAAATGGCCGAAGCAGGGTTATCAACCTGGGCAAATCCAGGTCCCCTCCTACCTTAGTGACCTCACAGGGAGCACTGCTCCACCCCTGGCTGGAGTTATGGACAAATTCACAACATGGAATATGGGCCATAACTTTGCCTGGGAGCGTCGTAGGCGGACGCCAATGCTCTCATTGTGACAGTTATGAATTTAGCTACAGAACGAGGGGACTCATGACCTGTCTACGAGTTCCCATATGGCTGATATCACGCCTGGGGTATTTCCCAAGCTCCCCCTTCCATAAAAAAGGTGTGCCAGCATCGTCCGCCTGCGCAAACACCATTTTTATGGTTGCCATATTTATCGGAGATATGGCTTGCGAGATATGAACCATTTTTTACTGGAGTCGTTCTGTCTGGCTACTTCCAAGCCTTGCTAATGAGATACAACTCTGGTTACAGGGTGACGGCAGGGAGTCATCCTGGGTCCATTGTCCTCACATCATCTCATCTCCATATCAGAGGAGATGGCTGTTGGAGGTGGAAGTGGGATGTGACACCTTCACAGATGCTGGACATTTGAGCACAAGAAGGGAGGGGGGCACTGCCAGGGAGTGATGAGAGCAATTATGACTTCTAGTCATAATTCCTCTTCATATCCCAGGATTTACCTCACACCTCCCCCCTTTTGAGGGCGCTAGGGGGCAGCACACTCCGGTGTTCCCCCGTGCGCCCGTCCGCGACCTCTCCTTGTCGGGACAGCCCGTCTGCGTTACCGTGGTCACGGCCCCTTTTGTGGCGAATGGTGAAGTCGTATTGCTGGAGCGCAAGGCTCCATCGCAACAATCGCCCATTCGTCCCAGAGACGGTGTGCAACCAGCTGAGGGGATTGTGGTCCGTCTCCACGATGAAGTGGCGCCCGTATAGATAGGGTTGCAGACGCTGCAGGGCCCACACTATGGCCAGGCACTCCTTCTCCATTGTAGAATAGGCCACTTCCCTTGGTAACAGCTTCCTGCTCAGGTACAAGACTGGGTGCTCTTGGCTCGCAGAGTCCACCTGGCTGAGCACCGCACCGAGGCCGAAGTCACTGGCGTCGGTCTGTACTACAAACGGCCGCGTGAAGTCGGCTGCCTGTAGCACGGGCGGGCTGGACAGGGCGTCCTTTAGGGCCCGGAAGGCTGTCTCGCAGTCCATTGTCCAATCGACTGCAGAGGGCAGCTTCTTCTTGGTGAGGTCCGTCAAGGGCTTGGCCAGGCTACTATAGCGTGGAACAAACCTCCTATAGTACCCAGCGGTCCCCAAGAAGGACATCACCTGCTTCTTGGTCCTGGGGGTGGGCCAGGATGCGATGGCCTCCACTTTCTCAGGCTCGGGCTTCAGCGTTCCCCCACCTACCCGGTGACCGAGGTACTGGACCTCGCTCATGGCCAGCTGACACTTTCCCGGCTTGATGGTCAAACCTGCCCGGTGGATCCGCCTGAGCACCTGTGCTAGATGCTCTAGGTGGTCCTCCCAGGTGGGACTGAAGACGGCAATGTCATCCAGGTACGCGGCCGCGTACCCTTCAAGTCCCTTGAGCAGGGTGTTGACCATCCGCTGGAAAGTGGCAGGGGCATTCCTCATCCCGAATGGCATCACCGTGGACTCGTACAGTCCAAATGGGGTAATAAAGGCAGAGCGTTCCCTGGCCTTGCGAGTCAGGGGGATCTGCCAATATCCCCGGCTCAGATCCATGATGGTCAGGTACTGAGCCCCGGCCAACTGATCGAGCAGGTCATCGATGCGTGGCATTGGGTACGCATCGGCGACAGTGACAGCATTGAGCCCCCTGTAGTCCACGCAGAACCGAGTGGTTCGGTCCTTCTTAGGGACGAGGACTACAGGCGAGGCCCAAGCGCTGTTGGATGCCTGGATCACCCCCAGGTTCAGCATCTCGTCAATCTCCTGGCGCATGTGTTGCTGCACCTCCAGGGAGACCCGATATGCTGAACGCCGGATCGGGGGATGATCCCCAGTGTCCACGTGATGGACAGCCAAGTCAGTCCTTCCGGGCTGGTTGGTAAACAACCCCCGGAAGGGGTGTAGGGTGGCCCACAGCTGGGACCGTTGGTCCTCCAAGAGCTGGTGGCCAACCTCCACATCCTCAATGGATCCGCCTGCCCTAACCTGGGCTAGCATATCCAAGAGGGTTTCCGCTTCTCCCTCCTCGGGCAGGTTGCACACAGGGAGTGCACATGCCTCCCGCTCATGATGTGCCTTCATCATGTTCACATGGAAGGGCTTCCGCCTTCCACGGGCAGGGTCCAGGGTGACCAGGTACGTCACAGGGTTGAGCTGCTGGTACACGAGGTATGGGCCTTCCCAGGCTGCCTGAAGCTTGTCCTGTGGTACGGGGACCAGTACCCACACCTCTTGACCCACTTGGTAGGTCCTCTCACAAGCGTTCTGGTCGTACCAACGCTTCTGATCGGCCTGGGCTTGAGCCATATTGTCGTGTACCAGTTGCGTCAAGGCCTGCATTTTGTCCCGGAAGCGCATGACATACTCGATAACCGACACTCCAGGGGTGGCCAAATCCCCTTCCCAAGCCTCTTTCACCAGAGCCAGGGGGCCCCGCACACGTCGCCCGTACAGGAGCTCAAACGGTGAGAATCCTGTTGAGGCCTGTGGAACCTCCCGGTAAGCAAATAACAGGTGTGGGAGATACCGCTCCCAGTCACGCCCATGGGAGTCGACCAACATCTTAAGCATCTGCTTTAAGGTGCCATTGAACCGCTCGCACAGGCCATTAGTCTGTGGATGGTACGGGCTGGCCACCAGATGTCGCACCTGGACTTGCTTACAGAGGGTCTCCATCAGCTGGGACATGAATTGGGTCCCCCGGTCGGTGAGCATTTCCTGGGGAAAACCCACTCGGGAGAAAATCTCCAGCAATGCGGTGGCCACCTTGTCAGCCCGAATGGACGACAAGGCCACTGCTTCTGGGTACCGGGTGGCATAGTCCACTACCGTCAGTATGAAGCGTTTCCCGGAGCTGCTGGGGATGGCCAGCGGGCCGACCAGATCCACAGCCACCCTCCTGAAAGGCTCATCGATGATTGGCAGAGATACCAGTGGGGCTTTGGGGCGTGGCCCCGCCTTCCCCACTCTCTGACAGGTTTCACACGAACGGCAGTAGGCAGCCACATCGGCCCCCATTTTTGGCCAGTAGAAATGCTGGTTTAACCTGGCCTTGGTCTTAGCGATCCCTAGGTGTCCGGCCATCGGAATCTCATGTGCGATCCGCAACAACTCCGTCCGGAACGGATAGGGTACCACCAACTGTCGGTCCCTGGGCCACGCCTCCGGTGAACCCTGCTGGACCGTGGCCCGGTACAGCCGTCCTTGGTCCCAGACCACTCGCTCCGGGTCCGAGTCCGAGGGAGGCTGTGCCGCCTGCTCCTTTAGAGCTTTCAGGCTGTCGTCAGCTTCTAACGCTGCCTGAAACTCCTGACTAGATGTGGCCAGAATCGACGAGACTGTCACATCTTCAGTCAGTACCCCGGGACCTGTGTCCTGGCCTCCACCTGACTCGGCTGCCACTTGGTCAGAAGGGGAAGAGCTATCGGACCTCCGGGAGGCCCCTTGGCTTCCAGCACTCCCACTGCGGGTGACAGCGGCCACAGCCGCTGCGACCGTGGGTCGTGCCTGCTCCTCCTCCGTTCCTGACCAAGTCGCCGGTTCAGGCAGACCTACCTGGCTTCCTGACACCCCGGTTGTGGGGGAACCATGCACCGAGATCTTACCTGGGAGCACTTCCGCTCCTGGACCGGCCCCAATCTCACCTGCCTGTTCCCCTCCTGCAGCAACAGAACCCCGGTGTGAAATCTCTGGGGACCCCACATTTGCTGTGGTAGCCCCCACCCCACACACTGGTCCTCCCCCTGCAGCACCCTGCTCTCTGCTTATCCCTGCAGAGGGCAACAGATCCCAGCTCACAGGCTGGTTACTTGTAGAGGCATTGTCACACCTTTCTCTGACCCCCTCCCCTGTCACAGCTGCAGCTGTGTGTGTGTCTATGGTGTCTGTGCAAGCAGAAATATCAGAGTTCACTCCCTCCTCCCTTACATCATTCATAGATAACACATTAACATTGTCAGGAGTCATGTCAGCACTGGCTGAAGGTTCAGCCTTTGGGGCGGGGCCAAACTGGGAGGTTATTTGCCCCAAATCTGTCCCAAGTAGCACGTTTGCAGGGATCCGATCAGTTACCCCCACCTCCCTCACCCCTCGCCCTGCGCCCCAGTCCACATAAATGTCAGCAACAGGCAGCGCCGGGTCAATGCCTCCAATCCCGGAGACAGCGAGGGTTTTTCCAGGGATCAAGTCTTGGGGGGACACCATCTCAGGCCGCACCAGAGTCACCTCCGAGGCGCTGTCTCGCAGTCCTATGGTCACAGACTGGCCGACGGTGACAGGTTGGAAGCTGTCCAGGGACCTACCACCACCCCCACCCACACAATACACCTTGGGCGGCCCTTGGGACGGGGACGGAGCCGGGGCCTTGGGACGCTGAGGGCACATGGCCTTGAAGTGTCCAGGTAGGTTGCACTGGTGGCACCGTCTTGGTTCTGCCACGGGCCTGGAGAGGGGAGTTGAGGGGGACACCCCCTGCAGTCTAGGGGCAGGTGGGGCAGTCGCAGAGTTCATCTTACCCCCTCTCCAGGTGCTGCTGGTGGCTGCTCTCCTGGCTTCAGGAGCCCGATTGTTGGTGTAGTCATCTGCCAGGGCAGCTGTAGCCGTGGATCCCTTTGGCTTCTGGTCTCGGATGAACTGGCGGAGATCCTCAGGGCAGTTCCACAAGAGTTGCTCCGTGATGAACAAGTCCAGGATCTCCGGTCCGGTGGAAAGCTGCAGGCCTTGGGTCCAGTGGTCGGCAGCTCGGGCAAGTGCCCGCCGGTGGTCAGCCCAGGAGTCCTTTGGTCCCTTCTGTAGGCTCCGGAACTTCTTGCGGTAGGACTCTGGAGTGAGGTTGTACTGTTGGATCAGGGCCCGCTTGATGGTGTCGTAGCCCTGATCTGCCTCAGCAGGCAAGTCCCCAAGGACATCCAGGGCCTTACCCCTTAAACGGGGGGTCAGGTATTTGGCCCACTGGTCCTTGTTCAGATGATGCTGCAAGCAAGTCCGTTCAAAAGCAGTCAAGAAAGAGTCCAAGTCTCCATCCTTCTCCAGCACTGGGAAGTCCTCAACACGGACCTTTGGAAGTTTGGTGTCTGGAAGGTCACGGGTGGCTGATGAGGGCCGGAGCTGAGCTAGCTGCAGCTGGTAGTTACGCTCTGCCTGGCGCTCTTCACGCGCTGCTTGCCGCTCACGCTCGGCCATGAGTTCCTTGTAGCCCTCCCGGTCTCCAGCCTGGCGTAGGGCCATAGCCATTTGAAGAAGGCTATCCGAGCCTCCCAGGCTCGGTGGAATGGCACGTGGTGATCTGCGGCCCGCTGCGGAGCCTGGTGATTCACTGTCCATTGCAGAGCGGAGGGCTGGCATCTGGCTCGTTGAGGACCCTTGGGCGAGCTGCTCCTCATCTTGTCCAGCAGTGCCCGGTTGTGCAATGTCCTCTGCAGAGCTGTTTTCTGGCGTCGGGCTCCTGGAGGACTCGTGGACAACCTCCTCATCGTCTCTGGCCTGAGCATCGGCCATTCCTTTGGCTTTGCTCCTGGTGCTCTCAGCCATTGTTGCAGACTTTGGTCACTGACACAGAACTGACACCTGATGCACCCACACACCTTACAGTATCTGCACTCTGACACTCTAGTGTTGAGCTAGTCTGAAGACCCCAGCAGCCACAGCTGCTGCAGGCAGTCTTTAGTGTCTGGGAGTATGGGTCTCACACTCACACACACTATTATCTCGATCCCACCGCTTGCCACCAATATGTCACAAACCACCGGGGGGGTCACTCAGAAATCCCCCGCGCTGGCTACCAGTACGTCACAATCGGGGGGTAACAAGTGGGGGTCACCCCTACTTTATACCTCCCGACCGACAGACAGAGCACGTGACGCGCTCTCTAGCGCCCCTCTTATAGTCAGGCCAATTATGGAATTGCCCGACAATAAGCAAGGAGGCCGCTATACTACTTATGCCGATTATTGAAGGGTCCCCGGTGAGAGTAAGGTATATATTCCCCCGACCTCCGCGGGCGGAATATATAATATCTTCCCGAATCTCACTGGCCTCCCCACAATAATCCTTGGCACAACTCGCTGCCACCAACCGCTTCACGGTAACTATTAGCCGAACACACAGACGTGGGATTCAAGATCGAGATAACAGAACAGCCCAAGATTAATTATATAATTTAATCGCCTAAAGCACACTAGAAACTACAATATATACAATAGGGAATCTACAGAATATACAGTTATGTCAGAGTACAGTTACAGATAAAGCATGGTTTACAAACAGGTATGCAAATTCAATCAGTTACCTTGTGCGTCTGGCCACAGGGGGGCGCTGTAGACCAGGTTTCTAGGATCCTTCCCACAGATGTTTCCTGCACGTGCCCCCAGCGAGAAGAACCTTGGAAAATGGCCGAAGCAGGGTTATCAACCTGGGCAAATCCAGGTCCCCTCCTACCTTAGTGACCTCACAGGGAGCACTGCTCCACCCCTGGCTGGAGTTATGGACAAATTCACAACATGGAATATGGGCCATAACTTTGCCTGGGAGCGTCGTAGGCGGACGCCAATGCTCTCATTGTGACAGTTATGAATTTAGCTACAGAACGAGGGGACTCATGACCTGTCTACGAGTTCCCATATGGCTGATATCACGCCTGGGGTATTTCCCAAGCTCCCCCTTCCATAAAAAAGGTGTGCCAGCATCGTCCGCCTGCGCAAACACCATTTTTATGGTTGCCATATTTATCGGAGATATGGCTTGCGAGATATGAACCATTTTTTACTGGAGTCGTTCTGTCTGGCTACTTCCAAGCCTTGCTAATGAGATACAACTCTGGTTACAGGGTGACGGCAGGGAGTCATCCTGGGTCCATTGTCCTCACATCATCTCATCTCCATATCAGAGGAGATGGCTGTTGGAGGTGGAAGTGGGATGTGACACCTTCACAGATGCTGGACATTTGAGCACAAGAAGGGAGGGGGGCACTGCCAGGGAGTGATGAGAGCAATTATGACTTCTAGTCATAATTCCTCTTCATATCCCAGGATTTACCTCACACCTCCCCCCTTTTGAGGGCGCTAGGGGGCAGCACACTCCGGTGTTCCCCCGTGCGCCCGTCCGCGACCTCTCCTTGTCGGGACAGCCCGTCTGCGTTACCGTGGTCACGGCCCCTTTTGTGGCGAATGGTGAAGTCGTATTGCTGGAGCGCAAGGCTCCATCGCAACAATCGCCCATTCGTCCCAGAGACGGTGTGCAACCAGCTGAGGGGATTGTGGTCCGTCTCCACGATGAAGTGGCGCCCGTATAGATAGGGTTGCAGACGCTGCAGGGCCCACACTATGGCCAGGCACTCCTTCTCCATTGTAGAATAGGCCACTTCCCTTGGTAACAGCTTCCTGCTCAGGTACAAGACTGGGTGCTCTTGGCTCGCAGAGTCCACCTGGCTGAGCACCGCACCGAGGCCGAAGTCACTGGCGTCGGTCTGTACTACAAACGGCCGCGTGAAGTCGGCTGCCTGTAGCACGGGCGGGCTGGACAGGGCGTCCTTTAGGGCCCGGAAGGCTGTCTCGCAGTCCATTGTCCAATCGACTGCAGAGGGCAGCTTCTTCTTGGTGAGGTCCGTCAAGGGCTTGGCCAGGCTACTATAGCGTGGAACAAACCTCCTATAGTACCCAGCGGTCCCCAAGAAGGACATCACCTGCTTCTTGGTCCTCGGGGTGGGCCAGGATGCGATGGCCTCCACTTTCTCAGGCTCGGGCTTCAGCGTTCCCCCACCTACCCGGTGACCGAGGTACTGGACCTCGCTCATGGCCAGCTGACACTTTCCCGGCTTGATGGTCAAACCTGCCCGGTGGATCCGCCTGAGCACCTGTGCTAGATGCTCTAGGTGGTCCTCCCAGGTGGGACTGAAGACGGCAATGTCATCCAGGTACGCGGCCGCGTACCCTTCAAGTCCCTTGAGCAGGGTGTTGACCATCCGCTGGAAAGTGGCAGGGGCATTCCTCATCCCGAATGGCATCACCGTGGACTCGTACAGTCCAAATGGGGTAATAAAGGCAGAGCGTTCCCTGGCCTTGCGAGTCAGGGGGATCTGCCAATATCCCCGGCTCAGATCCATGATGGTCAGGTACTGAGCCCCGGCCAACTGATCGAGCAGGTCATCGATGCGTGGCATTGGGTACGCATCGGCGACAGTGACAGCATTGAGCCCCCTGTAGTCCACGCAGAACCGAGTGGTTCGGTCCTTCTTAGGGACGAGGACTACAGGCGAGGCCCAAGCGCTGTTGGATGCCTGGATCACCCCCAGGTTCAGCATCTCGTCAATCTCCTGGCGCATGTGTTGCTGCACCTCCAGGGAGACCCGATATGCTGAACGCCGGATCGGGGGATGATCCCCAGTGTCCACGTGATGGACAGCCAAGTCAGTCCTTCCGGGCTGGTTGGTAAACAACCCCCGGAAGGGGTGTAGGGTGGCCCACAGCTGGGACCGTTGGTCCTCCAAGAGCTGGTGGCCAACCTCCACATCCTCAATGGATCCGCCTGCCCTAACCTGGGCTAGCATATCCAAGAGGGTTTCCGCTTCTCCCTCCTCGGGCAGGTTGCACACAGGGAGTGCACATGCCTCCCGCTCATGATGTGCCTTCATCATGTTCACATGGAAGGGCTTCCGCCTTCCACGGGCAGGGTCCAGGGTGACCAGGTACGTCACAGGGTTGAGCTGCTGGTACACGAGGTATGGGCCTTCCCAGGCTGCCTGAAGCTTGTCCTGTGGTACGGGGACCAGTACCCACACCTCTTGACCCACTTGGTAGGTCCTCTCACAAGCGTTCTGGTCGTACCAACGCTTCTGATCGGCCTGGGCTTGAGCCATATTGTCGTGTACCAGTTGCGTCAAGGCCTGCATTTTGTCCCGGAAGCGCATGACATACTCGATAACCGACACTCCAGGGGTGGCCAAATCCCCTTCCCAAGCCTCTTTCACCAGAGCCAGGGGGCCCCGCACACGTCGCCCGTACAGGAGCTCAAACGGTGAGAATCCTGTTGAGGCCTGTGGAACCTCCCGGTAAGCAAATAACAGGTGTGGGAGATACCGCTCCCAGTCACGCCCATGGGAGTCGACCAACATCTTAAGCATCTGCTTTAAGGTGCCATTGAACCGCTCGCACAGGCCATTAGTCTGTGGATGGTACGGGCTGGCCACCAGATGTCGCACCTGGACTTGCTTACAGAGGGTCTCCATCAGCTGGGACATGAATTGGGTCTCCCGGTCGGTGAGCATTTCCTGGGGAAAACCCACTCGGGAGAAAATCTCCAGCAATGCGGTGGCCACCTTGTCAGCCCGAATGGACGACAAGGCCACTGCTTCTGGGTACCGGGTGGCATAGTCCACTACCGTCAGTATGAAGCGTTTCCCGGAGCTGCTGGGGATGGCCAGCGGGCCGACCAGATCCACAGCCACCCTCCTGAAAGGCTCATCGATGATTGGCAGAGATACCAGTGGGGCTTTGGGGCGTGGCCCCGCCTTCCCCACTCTCTGACAGGTTTCACACGAACGGCAGTAGGCAGCCACATCGGCCCCCATTTTTGGCCAGTAGAAATGCTGGTTTAACCTGGCCTTGGTCTTAGCGATCCCTAGGTGTCCGGCCATCGGAATCTCATGTGCGATCCGCAACAACTCCGTCCGGAACGGATAGGGTACCACCAACTGTCGGTCCCTGGGCCACGCCTCCGGTGAACCCTGCTGGACCGTGGCCCGGTACAGCCGTCCTTGGTCCCAGACCACTCGCTCCGGGTCCGAGTCCGAGGGAGGCTGTGCCGCCTGCTCCTTTAGAGCTTTCAGGCTGTCGTCAGCTTCTAACGCTGCCTGAAACTCCTGACTAGATGTGGCCAGAATCGACGAGACTGTCACATCTTCAGTCAGTACCCCGGGACCTGTGTCCTGGCCTCCACCTGACTCGGCTGCCACTTGGTCAGAAGGGGAAGAGCTATCGGACCTCCGGGAGGCCCCTTGGCTTCCAGCACTCCCACTGCGGGTGACAGCGGCCACAGCCGCTGCGACCGTGGGTCGTGCCTGCTCCTCCTCCGTTCCTGACCAAGTCGCCGGTTCAGGCAGACCTACCTGGCTTCCTGACACCCCGGTTGTGGGGGAACCATGCACCGAGATCTTACCTGGGAGCACTTCCGCTCCTGGACCGGCCCCAATCTCACCTGCCTGTTCCCCTCCTGCAGCAACAGAACCCCGGTGTGAAATCTCTGGGGACCCCACATTTGCTGTGGTAGCCCCCACCCCACACACTGGTCCTCCCCCTGCAGCACCCTGCTCTCTGCTTATCCCTGCAGAGGGCAACAGATCCCAGCTCACAGGCTGGTTACTTGTAGAGGCATTGTCACACCTTTCTCTGACCCCCTCCCCTGTCACAGCTGCAGCTGTGTGTGTGTCTATGGTGTCTGTGCAAGCAGAAATATCAGAGTTCACTCCCTCCTCCCTTACATCATTCATAGATAACACATTAACATTGTCAGGAGTCATGTCAGCACTGGCTGAAGGTTCAGCCTTTGGGGCGGGGCCAAACTGGGAGGTTATTTGCCCCAAATCTGTCCCAAGTAGCACGTTTGCAGGGATCCGATCAGTTACCCCCACCTCCCTCACCCCTCGCCCTGCGCCCCAGTCCACATAAATGTCAGCAACAGGCAGCGCCGGGTCAATGCCTCCAATCCCGGAGACAGCGAGGGTTTTTCCAGGGATCAAGTCTTGGGGGGACACCATCTCAGGCCGCACCAGAGTCACCTCCGAGGCGCTGTCTCGCAGTCCTATGGTCACAGACTGGCCGACGGTGACAGGTTGGAAGCTGTCCAGGGACCTACCACCACCCCCACCCACACAATACACCTTGGGCGGCCCTTGGGACGGGGACGGAGCCGGGGCCTTGGGACGCTGAGGGCACATGGCCTTGAAGTGTCCAGGTAGGTTGCACTGGTGGCACCGTCTTGGTTCTGCCACGGGCCTGGAGAGGGGAGTTGAGGGGGACACCCCCTGCAGTCTAGGGGCAGGTGGGGCAGTCGCAGAGTTCATCTTACCCCCTCTCCAGGTGCTGCTGGTGGCTGCTCTCCTGGCTTCAGGAGCCCGATTGTTGGTGTAGTCATCTGCCAGGGCAGCTGTAGCCGTGGATCCCTTTGGCTTCTGGTCTCGGATGAACTGGCGGAGATCCTCAGGGCAGTTCCACAAGAGTTGCTCCGTGATGAACAAGTCCAGGATCTCCGGTCCGGTGGAAAGCTGCAGGCCTTGGGTCCAGTGGTCGGCAGCTCGGGCAAGTGCCCGCCGGTGGTCAGCCCAGGAGTCCTTTGGTCCCTTCTGTAGGCTCCGGAACTTCTTGCGGTAGGACTCTGGAGTGAGGTTGTACTGTTGGATCAGGGCCCGCTTGATGGTGTCGTAGCCCTGATCTGCCTCAGCAGGCAAGTCCCCAAGGACATCCAGGGCCTTACCCCTTAAACGGGGGGTCAGGTATTTGGCCCACTGGTCCTTGTTCAGATGATGCTGCAAGCAAGTCCGTTCAAAAGCAGTCAAGAAAGAGTCCAAGTCTCCATCCTTCTCCAGCACTGGGAAGTCCTCAACACGGACCTTTGGAAGTTTGGTGTCTGGAAGGTCACGGGTGGCTGATGAGGGCCGGAGCTGAGCTAGCTGCAGCTGGTAGTTACGCTCTGCCTGGCGCTCTTCACGCGCTGCTTGCCGCTCACGCTCGGCCATGAGTTCCTTGTAGCCCTCCCGGTCTCCAGCCTGGCGTAGGGCCATAGCCATTTGAAGAAGGCTATCCGAGCCTCCCAGGCTCGGTGGAATGGCACGTGGTGATCTGCGGCCCGCTGCGGAGCCTGGTGATTCACTGTCCATTGCAGAGCGGAGGGCTGGCATCTGGCTCGTTGAGGACCCTTGGGCGAGCTGCTCCTCATCTTGTCCAGCAGTGCCCGGTTGTGCAATGTCCTCTGCAGAGCTGTTTTCTGGCGTCGGGCTCCTGGAGGACTCGTGGACAACCTCCTCATCGTCTCTGGCCTGAGCATCGGCCATTCCTTTGGCTTTGCTCCTGGTGCTCTCAGCCATTGTTGCAGACTTTGGTCACTGACACAGAACTGACACCTGATGCACCCACACACCTTACAGTATCTGCACTCTGACACTCTAGTGTTGAGCTAGTCTGAAGACCCCAGCAGCCACAGCTGCTGCAGGCAGTCTTTAGTGTCTGGGAGTATGGGTCTCACACTCACACACACTATTATCTCGATCCCACCGCTTGCCACCAATATGTCACAAACCACCGGGGGGGTCACTCAGAAATCCCCCGCGCTGGCTACCAGTACGTCACAATCGGGGGGTAACAAGTGGGGGTCACCCCTACTTTATACCTCCCGACCGACAGACAGAGCACGTGACGCGCTCTCTAGCGCCCCTCTTATAGTCAGGCCAATTATGGAATTGCCCGACAATAAGCAAGGAGGCCGCTATACTACTTATGCCGATTATTGAAGGGTCCCCGGTGAGAGTAAGGTATATATTCCCCCGACCTCCGCGGGCGGAATATATAATATCTTCCCGAATCTCACTGGCCTCCCCACAATAATCCTTGGCACAACTCGCTGCCACCAACCGCTTCACGGTAACTATTAGCCGAACACACAGACGTGGGATTCAAGATCGAGATAACAGAACAGCCCAAGATTAATTATATAATTTAATCGCCTAAAGCACACTAGAAACTACAATATATACAATAGGGAATCTACAGAATATACAGTTATGTCAGAGTACAGTTACAGATAAAGCATGGTTTACAAACAGGTATGCAAATTCAATCAGTTACCTTGTGCGTCTGGCCACAGGGGGGCGCTGTAGACCAGGTTTCTAGGATCCTTCCCACAGATGTTTCCTGCACGTGCCCCCAGCGAGAAGAACCTTGGAAAATGGCCGAAGCAGGGTTATCAACCTGGGCAAATCCAGGTCCCCTCCTACCTTAGTGACCTCACAGGGAGCACTGCTCCACCCCTGGCTGGAGTTATGGACAAATTCACAACATGGAATATGGGCCATAACTTTGCCTGGGAGCGTCGTAGGCGGACGCCAATGCTCTCATTGTGACAGTTATGAATTTAGCTACAGAACGAGGGGACTCATGACCTGTCTACGAGTTCCCATATGGCTGATATCACGCCTGGGGTATTTCCCAAGCTCCCCCTTCCATAAAAAAGGTGTGCCAGCATCGTCCGCCTGCGCAAACACCATTTTTATGGTTGCCATATTTATCGGAGATATGGCTTGCGAGATATGAACCATTTTTTACTGGAGTCGTTCTGTCTGGCTACTTCCAAGCCTTGCTAATGAGATACAACTCTGGTTACAGGGTGACGGCAGGGAGTCATCCTGGGTCCATTGTCCTCACATCATCTCATCTCCATATCAGAGGAGATGGCTGTTGGAGGTGGAAGTGGGATGTGACACCTTCACAGATGCTGGACATTTGAGCACAAGAAGGGAGGGGGGCACTGCCAGGGAGTGATGAGAGCAATTATGACTTCTAGTCATAATTCCTCTTCATATCCCAGGATTTACCTCACACCTCCCCCCTTTTGAGGGCGCTAGGGGGCAGCACACTCCGGTGTTCCCCCGTGCGCCCGTCCGCGACCTCTCCTTGTCGGGACAGCCCGTCTGCGTTACCGTGGTCACGGCCCCTTTTGTGGCGAATGGTGAAGTCGTATTGCTGGAGCGCAAGGCTCCATCGCAACAATCGCCCATTCGTCCCAGAGACGGTGTGCAACCAGCTGAGGGGATTGTGGTCCGTCTCCACGATGAAGTGGCGCCCGTATAGATAGGGTTGCAGACGCTGCAGGGCCCACACTATGGCCAGGCACTCCTTCTCCATTGTAGAATAGGCCACTTCCCTTGGTAACAGCTTCCTGCTCAGGTACAAGACTGGGTGCTCTTGGCTCGCAGAGTCCACCTGGCTGAGCACCGCACCGAGGCCGAAGTCACTGGCGTCGGTCTGTACTACAAACGGCCGCGTGAAGTCGGCTGCCTGTAGCACGGGCGGGCTGGACAGGGCGTCCTTTAGGGCCCGGAAGGCTGTCTCGCAGTCCATTGTCCAATCGACTGCAGAGGGCAGCTTCTTCTTGGTGAGGTCCGTCAAGGGCTTGGCCAGGCTACTATAGCGTGGAACAAACCTCCTATAGTACCCAGCGGTCCCCAAGAAGGACATCACCTGCTTCTTGGTCCTGGGGGTGGGCCAGGATGCGATGGCCTCCACTTTCTCAGGCTCGGGCTTCAGCGTTCCCCCACCTACCCGGTGACCGAGGTACTGGACCTCGCTCATGGCCAGCTGACACTTTCCCGGCTTGATGGTCAAACCTGCCCGGTGGATCCGCCTGAGCACCTGTGCTAGATGCTCTAGGTGGTCCTCCCAGGTGGGACTGAAGACGGCAATGTCATCCAGGTACGCGGCCGCGTACCCTTCAAGTCCCTTGAGCAGGGTGTTGACCATCCGCTGGAAAGTGGCAGGGGCATTCCTCATCCCGAATGGCATCACCGTGGACTCGTACAGTCCAAATGGGGTAATAAAGGCAGAGCGTTCCCTGGCCTTGCGAGTCAGGGGGATCTGCCAATATCCCCGGCTCAGATCCATGATGGTCAGGTACTGAGCCCCGGCCAACTGATCGAGCAGGTCATCGATGCGTGGCATTGGGTACGCATCGGCGACAGTGACAGCATTGAGCCCCCTGTAGTCCACGCAGAACCGAGTGGTTCGGTCCTTCTTAGGGACGAGGACTACAGGCGAGGCCCAAGCGCTGTTGGATGCCTGGATCACCCCCAGGTTCAGCATCTCGTCAATCTCCTGGCGCATGTGTTGCTGCACCTCCAGGGAGACCCGATATGCTGAACGCCGGATCGGGGGATGATCCCCAGTGTCCACGTGATGGACAGCCAAGTCAGTCCTTCCGGGCTGGTTGGTAAACAACCCCCGGAAGGGGTGTAGGGTGGCCAACAGCTGGGACCGTTGGTCCTCCAAGAGCTGGTGGCCAACCTCCACATCCTCAATGGATCCGCCTGCCCTAACCTGGGCTAGCATATCCAAGAGGGTTTCCGCTTCTCCCTCCTCGGGCAGGTTGCACACAGGGAGTGCACATGCCTCCCGCTCATGATGTGCCTTCATCATGTTCACATGGAAGGGCTTCCGCCTTCCACGGGCAGGGTCCAGGGTGACCAGGTACGTCACAGGGTTGAGCTGCTGGTACACGAGGTATGGGCCTTCCCAGGCTGCCTGAAGCTTGTCCTGTGGTACGGGGACCAGTACCCACACCTCTTGACCCACTTGGTAGGTCCTCTCACAAGCGTTCTGGTCGTACCAACGCTTCTGATCGGCCTGGGCTTGAGCCATATTGTCGTGTACCAGTTGCGTCAAGGCCTGCATTTTGTCCCGGAAGCGCATGACATACTCGATAACCGACACTCCAGGGGTGGCCAAATCCCCTTCCCAAGCCTCTTTCACCAGAGCCAGGGGGCCCCGCACACGTCGCCCGTACAGGAGCTCAAACGGTGAGAATCCTGTTGAGGCCTGTGGAACCTCCCGGTAAGCAAATAACAGGTGTGGGAGATACCGCTCCCAGTCACGCCCATGGGAGTCGACCAACATCTTAAGCATCTGCTTTAAGGTGCCATTGAACCGCTCGCACAGGCCATTAGTCTGTGGATGGTACGGGCTGGCCACCAGATGTCGCACCTGGACTTGCTTACAGAGGGTCTCCATCAGCTGGGACATGAATTGGGTCCCCCGGTCGGTGAGCATTTCCTGGGGAAAACCCACTCGGGAGAAAATCTCCAGCAATGCGGTGGCCACCTTGTCAGCCCGAATGGACGACAAGGCCACTGCTTCTGGGTACCGGGTGGCATAGTCCACTACCGTCAGTATGAAGCGTTTCCCGGAGCTGCTGGGGATGGCCAGCGGGCCGACCAGATCCACAGCCACCCTCCTGAAAGGCTCATCGATGATTGGCAGAGATACCAGTGGGGCTTTGGGGCGTGGCCCCGCCTTCCCCACTCTCTGACAGGTTTCACACGAACGGCAGTAGGCAGCCACATCGGCCCCCATTTTTGGCCAGTAGAAATGCTGGTTTAACCTGGCCTTGGTCTTAGCGATCCCTAGGTGTCCGGCCATCGGAATCTCATGTGCGATCCGCAACAACTCCGTCCGGAACGGATAGGGTACCACCAACTGTCGGTCCCTGGGCCACGCCTCCGGTGAACCCTGCTGGACCGTGGCCCGGTACAGCCGTCCTTGGTCCCAGACCACTCGCTCCGGGTCCGAGTCCGAGGGAGGCTGTGCCGCCTGCTCCTTTAGAGCTTTCAGGCTGTCGTCAGCTTCTAACGCTGCCTGAAACTCCTGACTAGATGTGGCCAGAATCGACGAGACTGTCACATCTTCAGTCAGTACCCCGGGACCTGTGTCCTGGCCTCCACCTGACTCGGCTGCCACTTGGTCAGAAGGGGAAGAGCTATCGGACCTCCGGGAGGCCCCTTGGCTTCCAGCACTCCCACTGCGGGTGACAGCGGCCACAGCCGCTGCGACCGTGGGTCGTGCCTGCTCCTCCTCCGTTCCTGACCAAGTCGCCGGTTCAGGCAGACCTACCTGGCTTCCTGACACCCCGGTTGTGGGGGAACCATGCACCGAGATCTTACCTGGGAGCACTTCCGCTCCTGGACCGGCCCCAATCTCACCTGCCTGTTCCCCTCCTGCAGCAACAGAACCCCGGTGTGAAATCTCTGGGGACCCCACATTTGCTGTGGTAGCCCCCACCCCACACACTGGTCCTCCCCCTGCAGCACCCTGCTCTCTGCTTATCCCTGCAGAGGGCAACAGATCCCAGCTCACAGGCTGGTTACTTGTAGAGGCATTGTCACACCTTTCTCTGACCCCCTCCCCTGTCACAGCTGCAGCTGTGTGTGTGTCTATGGTGTCTGTGCAAGCAGAAATATCAGAGTTCACTCCCTCCTCCCTTACATCATTCATAGATAACACATTAACATTGTCAGGAGTCATGTCAGCACTGGCTGAAGGTTCAGCCTTTGGGGCGGGGCCAAACTGGGAGGTTATTTGCCCCAAATCTGTCCCAAGTAGCACGTTTGCAGGGATCCGATCAGTTACCCCCACCTCCCTCACCCCTCGCCCTGCGCCCCAGTCCACATAAATGTCAGCAACAGGCAGCGCCGGGTCAATGCCTCCAATCCCGGAGACAGCGAGGGTTTTTCCAGGGATCAAGTCTTGGGGGGACACCATCTCAGGCCGCACCAGAGTCACCTCCGAGGCGCTGTCTCGCAGTCCTATGGTCACAGACTGGCCGACGGTGACAGGTTGGAAGCTGTCCAGGGACCTACCACCACCCCCACCCACACAATACACCTTGGGCGGCCCTTGGGACGGGGACGGAGCCGGGGCCTTGGGACGCTGAGGGCACATGGCCTTGAAGTGTCCAGGTAGGTTGCACTGGTGGCACCGTCTTGGTTCTGCCACGGGCCTGGAGAGGGGAGTTGAGGGGGACACCCCCTGCAGTCTAGGGGCAGGTGGGGCAGTCGCAGAGTTCATCTTACCCCCTCTCCAGGTGCTGCTGGTGGCTGCTCTCCTGGCTTCAGGAGCCCGATTGTTGGTGTAGTCATCTGCCAGGGCAGCTGTAGCCGTGGATCCCTTTGGCTTCTGGTCTCGGATGAACTGGCGGAGATCCTCAGGGCAGTTCCACAAGAGTTGCTCCGTGATGAACAAGTCCAGGATCTCCGGTCCGGTGGAAAGCTGCAGGCCTTGGGTCCAGTGGTCGGCAGCTCGGGCAAGTGCCCGCCGGTGGTCAGCCCAGGAGTCCTTTGGTCCCTTCTGTAGGCTCCGGAACTTCTTGCGGTAGGACTCTGGAGTGAGGTTGTACTGTTGGATCAGGGCCCGCTTGATGGTGTCGTAGCCCTGATCTGCCTCAGCAGGCAAGTCCCCAAGGACATCCAGGGCCTTACCCCTTAAACGGGGGGTCAGGTATTTGGCCCACTGGTCCTTGTTCAGATGATGCTGCAAGCAAGTCCGTTCAAAAGCAGTCAAGAAAGAGTCCAAGTCTCCATCCTTCTCCAGCACTGGGAAGTCCTCAACACGGACCTTTGGAAGTTTGGTGTCTGGAAGGTCACGGGTGGCTGATGAGGGCCGGAGCTGAGCTAGCTGCAGCTGGTAGTTACGCTCTGCCTGGCGCTCTTCACGCGCTGCTTGCCGCTCACGCTCGGCCATGAGTTCCTTGTAGCCCTCCCGGTCTCCAGCCTGGCGTAGGGCCATAGCCATTTGAAGAAGGCTATCCGAGCCTCCCAGGCTCGGTGGAATGGCACGTGGTGATCTGCGGCCCGCTGCGGAGCCTGGTGATTCACTGTCCATTGCAGAGCGGAGGGCTGGCATCTGGCTCGTTGAGGACCCTTGGGCGAGCTGCTCCTCATCTTGTCCAGCAGTGCCCGGTTGTGCAATGTCCTCTGCAGAGCTGTTTTCTGGCGTCGGGCTCCTGGAGGACTCGTGGACAACCTCCTCATCGTCTCTGGCCTGAGCATCGGCCATTCCTTTGGCTTTGCTCCTGGTGCTCTCAGCCATTGTTGCAGACTTTGGTCACTGACACAGAACTGACACCTGATGCACCCACACACCTTACAGTATCTGCACTCTGACACTCTAGTGTTGAGCTAGTCTGAAGACCCCAGCAGCCACAGCTGCTGCAGGCAGTCTTTAGTGTCTGGGAGTATGGGTCTCACACTCACACACACTATTATCTCGATCCCACCGCTTGCCACCAATATGTCACAAACCACCGGGGGGGTCACTCAGAAATCCCCCGCGCTGGCTACCAGTACGTCACAATCGGGGGGTAACAAGTGGGGGTCACCCCTACTTTATACCTCCCGACCGACAGACAGAGCACGTGACGCGCTCTCTAGCGCCCCTCTTATAGTCAGGCCAATTATGGAATTGCCCGACAATAAGCAAGGAGGCCGCTATACTACTTATGCCGATTATTGAAGGGTCCCCGGTGAGAGTAAGGTATATATTCCCCCGACCTCCGCGGGCGGAATATATAATATCTTCCCGAATCTCACTGGCCTCCCCACAATAATCCTTGGCACAACTCGCTGCCACCAACCGCTTCACGGTAACTATTAGCCGAACACACAGACGTGGGATTCAAGATCGAGATAACAGAACAGCCCAAGATTAATTATATAATTTAATCGCCTAAAGCACACTAGAAACTACAATATATACAATAGGGAATCTACAGAATATACAGTTATGTCAGAGTACAGTTACAGATAAAGCATGGTTTACAAACAGGTATGCAAATTCAATCAGTTACCTTGTGCGTCTGGCCACAGGGGGGCGCTGTAGACCAGGTTTCTAGGATCCTTCCCACAGATGTTTCCTGCACGTGCCCCCAGCGAGAAGAACCTTGGAAAATGGCCGAAGCAGGGTTATCAACCTGGGCAAATCCAGGTCCCCTCCTACCTTAGTGACCTCACAGGGAGCACTGCTCCACCCCTGGCTGGAGTTATGGACAAATTCACAACATGGAATATGGGCCATAACTTTGCCTGGGAGCGTCGTAGGCGGACGCCAATGCTCTCATTGTGACAGTTATGAATTTAGCTACAGAACGAGGGGACTCATGACCTGTCTACGAGTTCCCATATGGCTGATATCACGCCTGGGGTATTTCCCAAGCTCCCCCTTCCATAAAAAAGGTGTGCCAGCATCGTCCGCCTGCGCAAACACCATTTTTATGGTTGCCATATTTATCGGAGATATGGCTTGCGAGATATGAACCATTTTTTACTGGAGTCGTTCTGTCTGGCTACTTCCAAGCCTTGCTAATGAGATACAACTCTGGTTACAGGGTGACGGCAGGGAGTCATCCTGGGTCCATTGTCCTCACATCATCTCATCTCCATATCAGAGGAGATGGCTGTTGGAGGTGGAAGTGGGATGTGACACCTTCACAGATGCTGGACATTTGAGCACAAGAAGGGAGGGGGGCACTGCCAGGGAGTGATGAGAGCAATTATGACTTCTAGTCATAATTCCTCTTCATATCCCAGGACTTACCTCACACCTCCCCCCTTTTGAGGGCGCTAGGGGGCAGCACACTGCGGTGTTCCCCCGTGCGCCCGTCCGCGACCTCTCCTTGTCGGGACAGCCCGTCTGCGTTACCGTGGTCACGGCCCCTTTTGTGGCGAATGGTGAAGTCGTATTGCTGGAGCGCAAGGCTCCATCGCAACAATCGCCCATTCGTCCCAGAGACGGTGTGCAACCAGCTGAGGGGATTGTGGTCCGTCTCCACGATGAAGTGGCGCCCGTATAGATAGGGTTGCAGACGCTGCAGGGCCCACACTATGGCCAGGCACTCCTTCTCCATTGTAGAATAGGCCACTTCCCTTGGTAACAGCTTCCTGCTCAGGTACAAGACTGGGTGCTCTTGGCTCGCAGAGTCCACCTGGCTGAGCACCGCACCGAGGCCGAAGTCACTGGCGTCGGTCTGTACTACAAACGGCCGCGTGAAGTCGGCTGCCTGTAGCACGGGCGGGCTGGACAGGGCGTCCTTTAGGGCCCGGAAGGCTGTCTCGCAGTCCATTGTCCAATCGACTGCAGAGGGCAGCTTCTTCTTGGTGAGGTCCGTCAAGGGCTTGGCCAGGCTACTATAGCGTGGAACAAACCTCCTATAGTACCCAGCGGTCCCCAAGAAGGACATCACCTGCTTCTTGGTCCTGGGGGTGGGCCAGGATGCGATGGCCTCCACTTTCTCAGGCTCGGGCTTCAGCGTTCCCCCACCTACCCGGTGACCGAGGTACTGGACCTCGCTCATGGCCAGCTGACACTTTCCCGGCTTGATGGTCAAACCTGCCCGGTGGATCCGCCTGAGCACCTGTGCTAGATGCTCTAGGTGGTCCTCCCAGGTGGGACTGAAGACGGCAATGTCATCCAGGTACGCGGCCGCGTACCCTTCAAGTCCCTTGAGCAGGGTGTTGACCATCCGCTGGAAAGTGGCAGGGGCATTCCTCATCCCGAATGGCATCACCGTGGACTCGTACAGTCCAAATGGGGTAATAAAGGCAGAGCGTTCCCTGGCCTTGCGAGTCAGGGGGATCTGCCAATATCCCCGGCTCAGATCCATGATGGTCAGGTACTGAGCCCCGGCCAACTGATCGAGCAGGTCATCGATGCGTGGCATTGGGTACGCATCGGCGACAGTGACAGCATTGAGCCCCCTGTAGTCCACGCAGAACCGAGTGGTTCGGTCCTTCTTAGGGACGAGGACTACAGGCGAGGCCCAAGCGCTGTTGGATGCCTGGATCACCCCCAGGTTCAGCATCTCGTCAATCTCCTGGCGCATGTGTTGCTGCACCTCCAGGGAGACCCGATATGCTGAACGCCGGATCGGGGGATGATCCCCAGTGTCCACGTGATGGACAGCCAAGTCAGTCCTTCCGGGCTGGTTGGTAAACAACCCCCGGAAGGGGTGTAGGGTGGCCCACAGCTGGGACCGTTGGTCCTCCAAGAGCTGGTGGCCAACCTCCACATCCTCAATGGATCCGCCTGCCCTAACCTGGGCTAGCATATCCAAGAGGGTTTCCGCTTCTCCCTCCTCGGGCAGGTTGCACACAGGGAGTGCACATGCCTCCCGCTCATGATGTGCCTTCATCATGTTCACATGGAAGGGCTTCCGCCTTCCACGGGCAGGGTCCAGGGTGACCAGGTACGTCACAGGGTTGAGCTGCTGGTACACGAGGTATGGGCCTTCCCAGGCTGCCTGAAGCTTGTCCTGTGGTACGGGGACCAGTACCCACACCTCTTGACCCACTTGGTAGGTCCTCTCACAAGCGTTCTGGTCGTACCAACGCTTCTGATCGGCCTGGGCTTGAGCCATATTGTCGTGTACCAGTTGCGTCAAGGCCTGCATTTTGTCCCGGAAGCGCATGACATACTCGATAACCGACACTCCAGGGGTGGCCAAATCCCCTTCCCAAGCCTCTTTCACCAGAGCCAGGGGGCCCCGCACACGTCGCCCGTACAGGAGCTCAAACGGTGAGAATCCTGTTGAGGCCTGTGGAACCTCCCGGTAAGCAAATAACAGGTGTGGGAGATACCGCTCCCAGTCACGCCCATGGGAGTCGACCAACATCTTAAGCATCTGCTTTAAGGTGCCATTGAACCGCTCGCACAGGCCATTAGTCTGTGGATGGTACGGGCTGGCCACCAGATGTCGCACCTGGACTTGCTTACAGAGGGTCTCCATCAGCTGGGACATGAATTGGGTCCCCCGGTCGGTGAGCATTTCCTGGGGAAAACCCACTCGGGAGAAAATCTCCAGCAATGCGGTGGCCACCTTGTCAGCCCGAATGGACGACAAGGCCACTGCTTCTGGGTACCGGGTGGCATAGTCCACTACCGTCAGTATGAAGCGTTTCCCGGAGCTGCTGGGGATGGCCAGCGGGCCGACCAGATCCACAGCCACCCTCCTGAAAGGCTCATCGATGATTGGCAGAGATACCAGTGGGGCTTTGGGGCGTGGCCCCGCCTTCCCCACTCTCTGACAGGTTTCACACGAACGGCAGTAGGCAGCCACATCGGCCCCCATTTTTGGCCAGTAGAAATGCTGGTTTAACCTGGCCTTGGTCTTAGCGATCCCTAGGTGTCCGGCCATCGGAATCTCATGTGCGATCCGCAACAACTCCGTCCGGAACGGATAGGGTACCACCAACTGTCGGTCCCTGGGCCACGCCTCCGGTGAACCCTGCTGGACCGTGGCCCGGTACAGCCGTCCTTGGTCCCAGACCACTCGCTCCGGGTCCGAGTCCGAGGGAGGCTGTGCCGCCTGCTCCTTTAGAGCTTTCAGGCTGTCGTCAGCTTCTAACGCTGCCTGAAACTCCTGACTAGATGTGGCCAGAATCGACGAGACTGTCACATCTTCAGTCAGTACCCCGGGACCTGTGTCCTGGCCTCCACCTGACTCGGCTGCCACTTGGTCAGAAGGGGAAGAGCTATCGGACCTCCGGGAGGCCCCTTGGCTTCCAGCACTCCCACTGCGGGTGACAGCGGCCACAGCCGCTGCGACCGTGGGTCGTGCCTGCTCCTCCTCCGTTCCTGACCAAGTCGCCGGTTCAGGCAGACCTACCTGGCTTCCTGACACCCCGGTTGTGGGGGAACCATGCACCGAGATCTTACCTGGGAGCACTTCCGCTCCTGGACCGGCCCCAATCTCACCTGCCTGTTCCCCTCCTGCAGCAACAGAACCCCGGTGTGAAATCTCTGGGGACCCCACATTTGCTGTGGTAGCCCCCACCCCACACACTGGTCCTCCCCCTGCAGCACCCTGCTCTCTGCTTATCCCTGCAGAGGGCAACAGATCCCAGCTCACAGGCTGGTTACTTGTAGAGGCATTGTCACACCTTTCTCTGACCCCCTCCCCTGTCACAGCTGCAGCTGTGTGTGTGTCTATGGTGTCTGTGCAAGCAGAAATATCAGAGTTCACTCCCTCCTCCCTTACATCATTCATAGATAACACATTAACATTGTCAGGAGTCATGTCAGCACTGGCTGAAGGTTCAGCCTTTGGGGCGGGGCCAAACTGGGAGGTTATTTGCCCCAAATCTGTCCCAAGTAGCACGTTTGCAGGGATCCGATCAGTTACCCCCACCTCCCTCACCCCTCGCCCTGCGCCCCAGTCCACATAAATGTCAGCAACAGGCAGCGCCGGGTCAATGCCTCCAATCCCGGAGACAGCGAGGGTTTTTCCAGGGATCAAGTCTTGGGGGGACACCATCTCAGGCCGCACCAGAGTCACCTCCGAGGCGCTGTCTCGCAGTCCTATGGTCACAGACTGGCCGACGGTGACAGGTTGGAAGCTGTCCAGGGACCTACCACCACCCCCACCCACACAATACACCTTGGGCGGCCCTTGGGACGGGGACGGAGCCGGGGCCTTGGGACGCTGAGGGCACATGGCCTTGAAGTGTCCAGGTAGGTTGCACTGGTGGCACCGTCTTGGTTCTGCCACGGGCCTGGAGAGGGGAGTTGAGGGGGACACCCCCTGCAGTCTAGGGGCAGGTGGGGCAGTCGCAGAGTTCATCTTACCCCCTCTCCAGGTGCTGCTGGTGGCTGCTCTCCTGGCTTCAGGAGCCCGATTGTTGGTGTAGTCATCTGCCAGGGCAGCTGTAGCCGTGGATCCCTTTGGCTTCTGGTCTCGGATGAACTGGCGGAGATCCTCAGGGCAGTTCCACAAGAGTTGCTCCGTGATGAACAAGTCCAGGATCTCCGGTCCGGTGGAAAGCTGCAGGCCTTGGGTCCAGTGGTCGGCAGCTCGGGCAAGTGCCCGCCGGTGGTCAGCCCAGGAGTCCTTTGGTCCCTTCTGTAGGCTCCGGAACTTCTTGCGGTAGGACTCTGGAGTGAGGTTGTACTGTTGGATCAGGGCCCGCTTGATGGTGTCGTAGCCCTGATCTGCCTCAGCAGGCAAGTCCCCAAGGACATCCAGGGCCTTACCCCTTAAACGGGGGGTCAGGTATTTGGCCCACTGGTCCTTGTTCAGATGATGCTGCAAGCAAGTCCGTTCAAAAGCAGTCAAGAAAGAGTCCAAGTCTCCATCCTTCTCCAGCACTGGGAAGTCCTCAACACGGACCTTTGGAAGTTTGGTGTCTGGAAGGTCACGGGTGGCTGATGAGGGCCGGAGCTGAGCTAGCTGCAGCTGGTAGTTACGCTCTGCCTGGCGCTCTTCACGCGCTGCTTGCCGCTCACGCTCGGCCATGAGTTCCTTGTAGCCCTCCCGGTCTCCAGCCTGGCGTAGGGCCATAGCCATTTGAAGAAGGCTATCCGAGCCTCCCAGGCTCGGTGGAATGGCACGTGGTGATCTGCGGCCCGCTGCGGAGCCTGGTGATTCACTGTCCATTGCAGAGCGGAGGGCTGGCATCTGGCTCGTTGAGGACCCTTGGGCGAGCTGCTCCTCATCTTGTCCAGCAGTGCCCGGTTGTGCAATGTCCTCTGCAGAGCTGTTTTCTGGCGTCGGGCTCCTGGAGGACTCGTGGACAACCTCCTCATCGTCTCTGGCCTGAGCATCGGCCATTCCTTTGGCTTTGCTCCTGGTGCTCTCAGCCATTGTTGCAGACTTTGGTCACTGACACAGAACTGACACCTGATGCACCCACACACCTTACAGTATCTGCACTCTGACACTCTAGTGTTGAGCTAGTCTGAAGACCCCAGCAGCCACAGCTGCTGCAGGCAGTCTTTAGTGTCTGGGAGTATGGGTCTCACACTCACACACACTATTATCTCGATCCCACCGCTTGCCACCAATATGTCACAAACCACCGGGGGGGTCACTCAGAAATCCCCCGCGCTGGCTACCAGTACGTCACAATCGGGGGGTAACAAGTGGGGGTCACCCCTACTTTATACCTCCCGACCGACAGACAGAGCACGTGACGCGCTCTCTAGCGCCCCTCTTATAGTCAGGCCAATTATGGAATTGCCCGACAATAAGCAAGGAGGCCGCTATACTACTTATGCCGATTATTGAAGGGTCCCCGGTGAGAGTAAGGTATATATTCCCCCGACCTCCGCGGGCGGAATATATAATATCTTCCCGAATCTCACTGGCCTCCCCACAATAATCCTTGGCACAACTCGCTGCCACCAACCGCTTCACGGTAACTATTAGCCGAACACACAGACGTGGGATTCAAGATCGAGATAACAGAACAGCCCAAGATTAATTATATAATTTAATCGCCTAAAGCACACTAGAAACTACAATATATACAATAGGGAATCTACAGAATATACAGTTATGTCAGAGTACAGTTACAGATAAAGCATGGTTTACAAACAGGTATGCAAATTCAATCAGTTACCTTGTGCGTCTGGCCACAGGGGGGCGCTGTAGACCAGGTTTCTAGGATCCTTCCCACAGATGTTTCCTGCACGTGCCCCCAGCGAGAAGAACCTTGGAAAATGGCCGAAGCAGGGTTATCAACCTGGGCAAATCCAGGTCCCCTCCTACCTTAGTGACCTCACAGGGAGCACTGCTCCACCCCTGGCTGGAGTTATGGACAAATTCACAACATGGAATATGGGCCATAACTTTGCCTGGGAGCGTCGTAGGCGGACGCCAATGCTCTCATTGTGACAGTTATGAATTTAGCTACAGAACGAGGGGACTCATGACCTGTCTACGAGTTCCCATATGGCTGATATCACGCCTGGGGTATTTCCCAAGCTCCCCCTTCCATAAAAAAGGTGTGCCAGCATCGTCCGCCTGCGCAAACACCATTTTTATGGTTGCCATATTTATCGGAGATATGGCTTGCGAGATATGAACCATTTTTTACTGGAGTCGTTCTGTCTGGCTACTTCCAAGCCTTGCTAATGAGATACAACTCTGGTTACAGGGTGACGGCAGGGAGTCATCCTGGGTCCATTGTCCTCACATCATCTCATCTCCATATCAGAGGAGATGGCTGTTGGAGGTGGAAGTGGGATGTGACACCTTCACAGATGCTGGACATTTGAGCACAAGAAGGGAGGGGGGCACTGCCAGGGAGTGATGAGAGCAATTATGACTTCTAGTCATAATTCCTCTTCATATCCCAGGACTTACCTCACACCTCCCCCCTTTTGAGGGCGCTAGGGGGCAGCACACTGCGGTGTTCCCCCGTGCGCCCGTCCGCGACCTCTCCTTGTCGGGACAGCCCGTCTGCGTTACCGTGGTCACGGCCCCTTTTGTGGCGAATGGTGAAGTCGTATTGCTGGAGCGCAAGGCTCCATCGCAACAATCGCCCATTCGTCCCAGAGACGGTGTGCAACCAGCTGAGGGGATTGTGGTCCGTCTCCACGATGAAGTGGCGCCCGTATAGATAGGGTTGCAGACGCTGCAGGGCCCACACTATGGCCAGGCACTCCTTCTCCATTGTAGAATAGGCCACTTCCCTTGGTAACAGCTTCCTGCTCAGGTACAAGACTGGGTGCTCTTGGCTCGCAGAGTCCACCTGGCTGAGCACCGCACCGAGGCCGAAGTCACTGGCGTCGGTCTGTACTACAAACGGCCGCGTGAAGTCGGCTGCCTGTAGCACGGGCGGGCTGGACAGGGCGTCCTTTAGGGCCCGGAAGGCTGTCTCGCAGTCCATTGTCCAATCGACTGCAGAGGGCAGCTTCTTCTTGGTGAGGTCCGTCAAGGGCTTGGCCAGGCTACTATAGCGTGGAACAAACCTCCTATAGTACCCAGCGGTCCCCAAGAAGGACATCACCTGCTTCTTGGTCCTGGGGGTGGGCCAGGATGCGATGGCCTCCACTTTCTCAGGCTCGGGCTTCAGCGTTCCCCCACCTACCCGGTGACCGAGGTACTGGACCTCGCTCATGGCCAGCTGACACTTTCCCGGCTTGATGGTCAAACCTGCCCGGTGGATCCGCCTGAGCACCTGTGCTAGATGCTCTAGGTGGTCCTCCCAGGTGGGACTGAAGACGGCAATGTCATCCAGGTACGCGGCCGCGTACCCTTCAAGTCCCTTGAGCAGGGTGTTGACCATCCGCTGGAAAGTGGCAGGGGCATTCCTCATCCCGAATGGCATCACCGTGGACTCGTACAGTCCAAATGGGGTAATAAAGGCAGAGCGTTCCCTGGCCTTGCGAGTCAGGGGGATCTGCCAATATCCCCGGCTCAGATCCATGATGGTCAGGTACTGAGCCCCGGCCAACTGATCGAGCAGGTCATCGATGCGTGGCATTGGGTACGCATCGGCGACAGTGACAGCATTGAGCCCCCTGTAGTCCACGCAGAACCGAGTGGTTCGGTCCTTCTTAGGGACGAGGACTACAGGCGAGGCCCAAGCGCTGTTGGATGCCTGGATCACCCCCAGGTTCAGCATCTCGTCAATCTCCTGGCGCATGTGTTGCTGCACCTCCAGGGAGACCCGATATGCTGAACGCCGGATCGGGGGATGATCCCCAGTGTCCACGTGATGGACAGCCAAGTCAGTCCTTCCGGGCTGGTTGGTAAACAACCCCCGGAAGGGGTGTAGGGTGGCCCACAGCTGGGACCGTTGGTCCTCCAAGAGCTGGTGGCCAACCTCCACATCCTCAATGGATCCGCCTGCCCTAACCTGGGCTAGCATATCCAAGAGGGTTTCCGCTTCTCCCTCCTCGGGCAGGTTGCACACAGGGAGTGCACATGCCTCCCGCTCATGATGTGCCTTCATCATGTTCACATGGAAGGGCTTCCGCCTTCCACGGGCAGGGTCCAGGGTGACCAGGTACGTCACAGGGTTGAGCTGCTGGTACACGAGGTATGGGCCTTCCCAGGCTGCCTGAAGCTTGTCCTGTGGTACGGGGACCAGTACCCACACCTCTTGACCCACTTGGTAGGTCCTCTCACAAGCGTTCTGGTCGTACCAACGCTTCTGATCGGCCTGGGCTTGAGCCATATTGTCGTGTACCAGTTGCGTCAAGGCCTGCATTTTGTCCCGGAAGCGCATGACATACTCGATAACCGACACTCCAGGGGTGGCCAAATCCCCTTCCCAAGCCTCTTTCACCAGAGCCAGGGGGCCCCGCACACGTCGCCCGTACAGGAGCTCAAACGGTGAGAATCCTGTTGAGGCCTGTGGAACCTCCCGGTAAGCAAATAACAGGTGTGGGAGATACCGCTCCCAGTCACGCCCATGGGAGTCGACCAACATCTTAAGCATCTGCTTTAAGGTGCCATTGAACCGCTCGCACAGGCCATTAGTCTGTGGATGGTACGGGCTGGCCACCAGATGTCGCACCTGGACTTGCTTACAGAGGGTCTCCATCAGCTGGGACATGAATTGGGTCCCCCGGTCGGTGAGCATTTCCTGGGGAAAACCCACTCGGGAGAAAATCTCCAGCAATGCGGTGGCCACCTTGTCAGCCCGAATGGACGACAAGGCCACTGCTTCTGGGTACCGGGTGGCATAGTCCACTACCGTCAGTATGAAGCGTTTCCCGGAGCTGCTGGGGATGGCCAGCGGGCCGACCAGATCCACAGCCACCCTCCTGAAAGGCTCATCGATGATTGGCAGAGATACCAGTGGGGCTTTGGGGCGTGGCCCCGCCTTCCCCACTCTCTGACAGGTTTCACACGAACGGCAGTAGGCAGCCACATCGGCCCCCATTTTTGGCCAGTAGAAATGCTGGTTTAACCTGGCCTTGGTCTTAGCGATCCCTAGGTGTCCGGCCATCGGAATCTCATGTGCGATCCGCAACAACTCCGTCCGGAACGGATAGGGTACCACCAACTGTCGGTCCCTGGGCCACGCCTCCGGTGAACCCTGCTGGACCGTGGCCCGGTACAGCCGTCCTTGGTCCCAGACCACTCGCTCCGGGTCCGAGTCCGAGGGAGGCTGTGCCGCCTGCTCCTTTAGAGCTTTCAGGCTGTCGTCAGCTTCTAACGCTGCCTGAAACTCCTGACTAGATGTGGCCAGAATCGACGAGACTGTCACATCTTCAGTCAGTACCCCGGGACCTGTGTCCTGGCCTCCACCTGACTCGGCTGCCACTTGGTCAGAAGGGGAAGAGCTATCGGACCTCCGGGAGGCCCCTTGGCTTCCAGCACTCCCACTGCGGGTGACAGCGGCCACAGCCGCTGCGACCGTGGGTCGTGCCTGCTCCTCCTCCGTTCCTGACCAAGTCGCCGGTTCAGGCAGACCTACCTGGCTTCCTGACACCCCGGTTGTGGGGGAACCATGCACCGAGATCTTACCTGGGAGCACTTCCGCTCCTGGACCGGCCCCAATCTCACCTGCCTGTTCCCCTCCTGCAGCAACAGAACCCCGGTGTGAAATCTCTGGGGACCCCACATTTGCTGTGGTAGCCCCCACCCCACACACTGGTCCTCCCCCTGCAGCACCCTGCTCTCTGCTTATCCCTGCAGAGGGCAACAGATCCCAGCTCACAGGCTGGTTACTTGTAGAGGCATTGTCACACCTTTCTCTGACCCCCTCCCCTGTCACAGCTGCAGCTGTGTGTGTGTCTATGGTGTCTGTGCAAGCAGAAATATCAGAGTTCACTCCCTCCTCCCTTACATCATTCATAGATAACACATTAACATTGTCAGGAGTCATGTCAGCACTGGCTGAAGGTTCAGCCTTTGGGGCGGGGCCAAACTGGGAGGTTATTTGCCCCAAATCTGTCCCAAGTAGCACGTTTGCAGGGATCCGATCAGTTACCCCCACCTCCCTCACCCCTCGCCCTGCGCCCCAGTCCACATAAATGTCAGCAACAGGCAGCGCCGGGTCAATGCCTCCAATCCCGGAGACAGCGAGGGTTTTTCCAGGGATCAAGTCTTGGGGGGACACCATCTCAGGCCGCACCAGAGTCACCTCCGAGGCGCTGTCTCGCAGTCCTATGGTCACAGACTGGCCGACGGTGACAGGTTGGAAGCTGTCCAGGGACCTACCACCACCCCCACCCACACAATACACCTTGGGCGGCCCTTGGGACGGGGACGGAGCCGGGGCCTTGGGACGCTGAGGGCACATGGCCTTGAAGTGTCCAGGTAGGTTGCACTGGTGGCACCGTCTTGGTTCTGCCACGGGCCTGGAGAGGGGAGTTGAGGGGGACACCCCCTGCAGTCTAGGGGCAGGTGGGGCAGTCGCAGAGTTCATCTTACCCCCTCTCCAGGTGCTGCTGGTGGCTGCTCTCCTGGCTTCAGGAGCCCGATTGTTGGTGTAGTCATCTGCCAGGGCAGCTGTAGCCGTGGATCCCTTTGGCTTCTGGTCTCGGATGAACTGGCGGAGATCCTCAGGGCAGTTCCACAAGAGTTGCTCCGTGATGAACAAGTCCAGGATCTCCGGTCCGGTGGAAAGCTGCAGGCCTTGGGTCCAGTGGTCGGCAGCTCGGGCAAGTGCCCGCCGGTGGTCAGCCCAGGAGTCCTTTGGTCCCTTCTGTAGGCTCCGGAACTTCTTGCGGTAGGACTCTGGAGTGAGGTTGTACTGTTGGATCAGGGCCCGCTTGATGGTGTCGTAGCCCTGATCTGCCTCAGCAGGCAAGTCCCCAAGGACATCCAGGGCCTTACCCCTTAAACGGGGGGTCAGGTATTTGGCCCACTGGTCCTTGTTCAGATGATGCTGCAAGCAAGTCCGTTCAAAAGCAGTCAAGAAAGAGTCCAAGTCTCCATCCTTCTCCAGCACTGGGAAGTCCTCAACACGGACCTTTGGAAGTTTGGTGTCTGGAAGGTCACGGGTGGCTGATGAGGGCCGGAGCTGAGCTAGCTGCAGCTGGTAGTTACGCTCTGCCTGGCGCTCTTCACGCGCTGCTTGCCGCTCACGCTCGGCCATGAGTTCCTTGTAGCCCTCCCGGTCTCCAGCCTGGCGTAGGGCCATAGCCATTTGAAGAAGGCTATCCGAGCCTCCCAGGCTCGGTGGAATGGCACGTGGTGATCTGCGGCCCGCTGCGGAGCCTGGTGATTCACTGTCCATTGCAGAGCGGAGGGCTGGCATCTGGCTCGTTGAGGACCCTTGGGCGAGCTGCTCCTCATCTTGTCCAGCAGTGCCCGGTTGTGCAATGTCCTCTGCAGAGCTGTTTTCTGGCGTCGGGCTCCTGGAGGACTCGTGGACAACCTCCTCATCGTCTCTGGCCTGAGCATCGGCCATTCCTTTGGCTTTGCTCCTGGTGCTCTCAGCCATTGTTGCAGACTTTGGTCACTGACACAGAACTGACACCTGATGCACCCACACACCTTACAGTATCTGCACTCTGACACTCTAGTGTTGAGCTAGTCTGAAGACCCCAGCAGCCACAGCTGCTGCAGGCAGTCTTTAGTGTCTGGGAGTATGGGTCTCACACTCACACACACTATTATCTCGATCCCACCGCTTGCCACCAATATGTCACAAACCACCGGGGGGGTCACTCAGAAATCCCCCGCGCTGGCTACCAGTACGTCACAATCGGGGGGTAACAAGTGGGGGTCACCCCTACTTTATACCTCCCGACCGACAGACAGAGCACGTGACGCGCTCTCTAGCGCCCCTCTTATAGTCAGGCCAATTATGGAATTGCCCGACAATAAGCAAGGAGGCCGCTATACTACTTATGCCGATTATTGAAGGGTCCCCGGTGAGAGTAAGGTATATATTCCCCCGACCTCCGCGGGCGGAATATATAATATCTTCCCGAATCTCACTGGCCTCCCCACAATAATCCTTGGCACAACTCGCTGCCACCAACCGCTTCACGGTAACTATTAGCCGAACACACAGACGTGGGATTCAAGATCGAGATAACAGAACAGCCCAAGATTAATTATATAATTTAATCGCCTAAAGCACACTAGAAACTACAATATATACAATAGGGAATCTACAGAATATACAGTTATGTCAGAGTACAGTTACAGATAAAGCATGGTTTACAAACAGGTATGCAAATTCAATCAGTTACCTTGTGCGTCTGGCCACAGGGGGGCGCTGTAGACCAGGTTTCTAGGATCCTTCCCACAGATGTTTCCTGCACGTGCCCCCAGCGAGAAGAACCTTGGAAAATGGCCGAAGCAGGGTTATCAACCTGGGCAAATCCAGGTCCCCTCCTACCTTAGTGACCTCACAGGGAGCACTGCTCCACCCCTGGCTGGAGTTATGGACAAATTCACAACATGGAATATGGGCCATAACTTTGCCTGGGAGCGTCGTAGGCGGACGCCAATGCTCTCATTGTGACAGTTATGAATTTAGCTACAGAACGAGGGGACTCATGACCTGTCTACGAGTTCCCATATGGCTGATATCACGCCTGGGGTATTTCCCAAGCTCCCCCTTCCATAAAAAAGGTGTGCCAGCATCGTCCGCCTGCGCAAACACCATTTTTATGGTTGCCATATTTATCGGAGATATGGCTTGCGAGATATGAACCATTTTTTACTGGAGTCGTTCTGTCTGGCTACTTCCAAGCCTTGCTAATGAGATACAACTCTGGTTACAGGGTGACGGCAGGGAGTCATCCTGGGTCCATTGTCCTCACATCATCTCATCTCCATATCAGAGGAGATGGCTGTTGGAGGTGGAAGTGGGATGTGACACCTTCACAGATGCTGGACATTTGAGCACAAGAAGGGAGGGGGGCACTGCCAGGGAGTGATGAGAGCAATTATGACTTCTAGTCATAATTCCTCTTCATATCCCAGGATTTACCTCACACCTCCCCCCTTTTGAGGGCGCTAGGGGGCAGCACACTCCGGTGTTCCCCCGTGCGCCCGTCCGCGACCTCTCCTTGTCGGGACAGCCCGTCTGCGTTACCGTGGTCACGGCCCCTTTTGTGGCGAATGGTGAAGTCGTATTGCTGGAGCGCAAGGCTCCATCGCAACAATCGCCCATTCGTCCCAGAGACGGTGTGCAACCAGCTGAGGGGATTGTGGTCCGTCTCCACGATGAAGTGGCGCCCGTATAGATAGGGTTGCAGACGCTGCAGGGCCCACACTATGGCCAGGCACTCCTTCTCCATTGTAGAATAGGCCACTTCCCTTGGTAACAGCTTCCTGCTCAGGTACAAGACTGGGTGCTCTTGGCTCGCAGAGTCCACCTGGCTGAGCACCGCACCGAGGCCGAAGTCACTGGCGTCGGTCTGTACTACAAACGGCCGCGTGAAGTCGGCTGCCTGTAGCACGGGCGGGCTGGACAGGGCGTCCTTTAGGGCCCGGAAGGCTGTCTCGCAGTCCATTGTCCAATCGACTGCAGAGGGCAGCTTCTTCTTGGTGAGGTCCGTCAAGGGCTTGGCCAGGCTACTATAGCGTGGAACAAACCTCCTATAGTACCCAGCGGTCCCCAAGAAGGACATCACCTGCTTCTTGGTCCTGGGGGTGGGCCAGGATGCGATGGCCTCCACTTTCTCAGGCTCGGGCTTCAGCGTTCCCCCACCTACCCGGTGACCGAGGTACTGGACCTCGCTCATGGCCAGCTGACACTTTCCCGGCTTGATGGTCAAACCTGCCCGGTGGATCCGCCTGAGCACCTGTGCTAGATGCTCTAGGTGGTCCTCCCAGGTGGGACTGAAGACGGCAATGTCATCCAGGTACGCGGCCGCGTACCCTTCAAGTCCCTTGAGCAGGGTGTTGACCATCCGCTGGAAAGTGGCAGGGGCATTCCTCATCCCGAATGGCATCACCGTGGACTCGTACAGTCCAAATGGGGTAATAAAGGCAGAGCGTTCCCTGGCCTTGCGAGTCAGGGGGATCTGCCAATATCCCCGGCTCAGATCCATGATGGTCAGGTACTGAGCCCCGGCCAACTGATCGAGCAGGTCATCGATGCGTGGCATTGGGTACGCATCGGCGACAGTGACAGCATTGAGCCCCCTGTAGTCCACGCAGAACCGAGTGGTTCGGTCCTTCTTAGGGACGAGGACTACAAGCGAGGCCCAAGCGCTGTTGGATGCCTGGATCACCCCCAGGTTCAGCATCTCGTCAATCTCCTGGCGCATGTGTTGCTGCACCTCCAGGGAGACCCGATATGCTGAACGCCGGATCGGGGGATGATCCCCAGTGTCCACGTGATGGACAGCCAAGTCAGTCCTTCCGGGCTGGTTGGTAAACAACCCCCGGAAGGGGTGTAGGGTGGCCCACAGCTGGGACCGTTGGTCCTCCAAGAGCTGGTGGCCAACCTCCACATCCTCAATGGATCCGCCTGCCCTAACCTGGGCTAGCATATCCAAGAGGGTTTCCGCTTCTCCCTCCTCGGGCAGGTTGCACACAGGGAGTGCACATGCCTCCCGCTCATGATGTGCCTTCATCATGTTCACATGGAAGGGCTTCCGCCTTCCACGGGCAGGGTCCAGGGTGACCAGGTACGTCACAGGGTTGAGCTGCTGGTACACGAGGTATGGGCCTTCCCAGGCTGCCTGAAGCTTGTCCTGTGGTACGGGGACCAGTACCCACACCTCTTGACCCACTTGGTAGGTCCTCTCACAAGCGTTCTGGTCGTACCAACGCTTCTGATCGGCCTGGGCTTGAGCCATATTGTCGTGTACCAGTTGCGTCAAGGCCTGCATTTTGTCCCGGAAGCGCATGACATACTCGATAACCGACACTCCAGGGGTGGCCAAATCCCCTTCCCAAGCCTCTTTCACCAGAGCCAGGGGGCCCCGCACACGTCGCCCGTACAGGAGCTCAAACGGTGAGAATCCTGTTGAGGCCTGTGGAACCTCCCGGTAAGCAAATAACAGGTGTGGGAGATACCGCTCCCAGTCACGCCCATGGGAGTCGACCAACATCTTAAGCATCTGCTTTAAGGTGCCATTGAACCGCTCGCACAGGCCATTAGTCTGTGGATGGTACGGGCTGGCCACCAGATGTCGCACCTGGACTTGCTTACAGAGGGTCTCCATCAGCTGGGACATGAATTGGGTCCCCCGGTCGGTGAGCATTTCCTGGGGAAAACCCACTCGGGAGAAAATCTCCAGCAATGCGGTGGCCACCTTGTCAGCCCGAATGGACGACAAGGCCACTGCTTCTGGGTACCGGGTGGCATAGTCCACTACCGTCAGTATGAAGCGTTTCCCGGAGCTGCTGGGGATGGCCAGCGGGCCGACCAGATCCACAGCCACCCTCCTGAAAGGCTCATCGATGATTGGCAGAGATACCAGTGGGGCTTTGGGGCGTGGCCCCGCCTTCCCCACTCTCTGACAGGTTTCACACGAACGGCAGTAGGCAGCCACATCGGCCCCCATTTTTGGCCAGTAGAAATGCTGGTTTAACCTGGCCTTGGTCTTAGCGATCCCTAGGTGTCCGGCCATCGGAATCTCATGTGCGATCCGCAACAACTCCGTCCGGAACGGATAGGGTACCACCAACTGTCGGTCCCTGGGCCACGCCTCCGGTGAACCCTGCTGGACCGTGGCCCGGTACAGCCGTCCTTGGTCCCAGACCACTCGCTCCGGGTCCGAGTCCGAGGGAGGCTGTGCCGCCTGCTCCTTTAGAGCTTTCAGGCTGTCGTCAGCTTCTAACGCTGCCTGAAACTCCTGACTAGATGTGGCCAGAATCGACGAGACTGTCACATCTTCAGTCAGTACCCCGGGACCTGTGTCCTGGCCTCCACCTGACTCGGCTGCCACTTGGTCAGAAGGGGAAGAGCTATCGGACCTCCGGGAGGCCCCTTGGCTTCCAGCACTCCCACTGCGGGTGACAGCGGCCACAGCCGCTGCGACCGTGGGTCGTGCCTGCTCCTCCTCCGTTCCTGACCAAGTCGCCGGTTCAGGCAGACCTACCTGGCTTCCTGACACCCCGGTTGTGGGGGAACCATGCACCGAGATCTTACCTGGGAGCACTTCCGCTCCTGGACCGGCCCCAATCTCACCTGCCTGTTCCCCTCCTGCAGCAACAGAACCCCGGTGTGAAATCTCTGGGGACCCCACATTTGCTGTGGTAGCCCCCACCCCACACACTGGTCCTCCCCCTGCAGCACCCTGCTCTCTGCTTATCCCTGCAGAGGGCAACAGATCCCAGCTCACAGGCTGGTTACTTGTAGAGGCATTGTCACACCTTTCTCTGACCCCCTCCCCTGTCACAGCTGCAGCTGTGTGTGTGTCTATGGTGTCTGTGCAAGCAGAAATATCAGAGTTCACTCCCTCCTCCCTTACATCATTCATAGATAACACATTAACATTGTCAGGAGTCATGTCAGCACTGGCTGAAGGTTCAGCCTTTGGGGCGGGGCCAAACTGGGAGGTTATTTGCCCCAAATCTGTCCCAAGTAGCACGTTTGCAGGGATCCGATCAGTTACCCCCACCTCCCTCACCCCTCGCCCTGCGCCCCAGTCCACATAAATGTCAGCAACAGGCAGCGCCGGGTCAATGCCTCCAATCCCGGAGACAGCGAGGGTTTTTCCAGGGATCAAGTCTTGGGGGGACACCATCTCAGGCCGCACCAGAGTCACCTCCGAGGCGCTGTCTCGCAGTCCTATGGTCACAGACTGGCCGACGGTGACAGGTTGGAAGCTGTCCAGGGACCTACCACCACCCCCACCCACACAATACACCTTGGGCGGCCCTTGGGACGGGGACGGAGCCGGGGCCTTGGGACGCTGAGGGCACATGGCCTTGAAGTGTCCAGGTAGGTTGCACTGGTGGCACCGTCTTGGTTCTGCCACGGGCCTGGAGAGGGGAGTTGAGGGGGACACCCCCTGCAGTCTAGGGGCAGGTGGGGCAGTCGCAGAGTTCATCTTACCCCCTCTCCAGGTGCTGCTGGTGGCTGCTCTCCTGGCTTCAGGAGCCCGATTGTTGGTGTAGTCATCTGCCAGGGCAGCTGTAGCCGTGGATCCCTTTGGCTTCTGGTCTCGGATGAACTGGCGGAGATCCTCAGGGCAGTTCCACAAGAGTTGCTCCGTGATGAACAAGTCCAGGATCTCCGGTCCGGTGGAAAGCTGCAGGCCTTGGGTCCAGTGGTCGGCAGCTCGGGCAAGTGCCCGCCGGTGGTCAGCCCAGGAGTCCTTTGGTCCCTTCTGTAGGCTCCGGAACTTCTTGCGGTAGGACTCTGGAGTGAGGTTGTACTGTTGGATCAGGGCCCGCTTGATGGTGTCGTAGCCCTGATCTGCCTCAGCAGGCAAGTCCCCAAGGACATCCAGGGCCTTACCCCTTAAACGGGGGGTCAGGTATTTGGCCCACTGGTCCTTGTTCAGATGATGCTGCAAGCAAGTCCGTTCAAAAGCAGTCAAGAAAGAGTCCAAGTCTCCATCCTTCTCCAGCACTGGGAAGTCCTCAACACGGACCTTTGGAAGTTTGGTGTCTGGAAGGTCACGGGTGGCTGATGAGGGCCGGAGCTGAGCTAGCTGCAGCTGGTAGTTACGCTCTGCCTGGCGCTCTTCACGCGCTGCTTGCCGCTCACGCTCGGCCATGAGTTCCTTGTAGCCCTCCCGGTCTCCAGCCTGGCGTAGGGCCATAGCCATTTGAAGAAGGCTATCCGAGCCTCCCAGGCTCGGTGGAATGGCACGTGGTGATCTGCGGCCCGCTGCGGAGCCTGGTGATTCACTGTCCATTGCAGAGCGGAGGGCTGGCATCTGGCTCGTTGAGGACCCTTGGGCGAGCTGCTCCTCATCTTGTCCAGCAGTGCCCGGTTGTGCAATGTCCTCTGCAGAGCTGTTTTCTGGCGTCGGGCTCCTGGAGGACTCGTGGACAACCTCCTCATCGTCTCTGGCCTGAGCATCGGCCATTCCTTTGGCTTTGCTCCTGGTGCTCTCAGCCATTGTTGCAGACTTTGGTCACTGACACAGAACTGACACCTGATGCACCCACACACCTTACAGTATCTGCACTCTGACACTCTAGTGTTGAGCTAGTCTGAAGACCCCAGCAGCCACAGCTGCTGCAGGCAGTCTTTAGTGTCTGGGAGTATGGGTCTCACACTCACACACACTATTATCTCGATCCCACCGCTTGCCACCAATATGTCACAAACCACCGGGGGGGTCACTCAGAAATCCCCCGCGCTGGCTACCAGTACGTCACAATCGGGGGGTAACAAGTGGGGGTCACCCCTACTTTATACCTCCCGACCGACAGACAGAGCACGTGACGCGCTCTCTAGCGCCCCTCTTATAGTCAGGCCAATTATGGAATTGCCCGACAATAAGCAAGGAGGCCGCTATACTACTTATGCCGATTATTGAAGGGTCCCCGGTGAGAGTAAGGTATATATTCCCCCGACCTCCGCGGGCGGAATATATAATATCTTCCCGAATCTCACTGGCCTCCCCACAATAATCCTTGGCACAACTCGCTGCCACCAACCGCTTCACGGTAACTATTAGCCGAACACACAGACGTGGGATTCAAGATCGAGATAACAGAACAGCCCAAGATTAATTATATAATTTAATCGCCTAAAGCACACTAGAAACTACAATATATACAATAGGGAATCTACAGAATATACAGTTATGTCAGAGTACAGTTACAGATAAAGCATGGTTTACAAACAGGTATGCAAATTCAATCAGTTACCTTGTGCGTCTGGCCACAGGGGGGCGCTGTAGACCAGGTTTCTAGGATCCTTCCCACAGATGTTTCCTGCACGTGCCCCCAGCGAGAAGAACCTTGGAAAATGGCCGAAGCAGGGTTATCAACCTGGGCAAATCCAGGTCCCCTCCTACCTTAGTGACCTCACAGGGAGCACTGCTCCACCCCTGGCTGGAGTTATGGACAAATTCACAACATGGAATATGGGCCATAACTTTGCCTGGGAGCGTCGTAGGCGGACGCCAATGCTCTCATTGTGACAGTTATGAATTTAGCTACAGAACGAGGGGACTCATGACCTGTCTACGAGTTCCCATATGGCTGATATCACGCCTGGGGTATTTCCCAAGCTCCCCCTTCCATAAAAAAGGTGTGCCAGCATCGTCCGCCTGCGCAAACACCATTTTTATGGTTGCCATATTTATCGGAGATATGGCTTGCGAGATATGAACCATTTTTTACTGGAGTCGTTCTGTCTGGCTACTTCCAAGCCTTGCTAATGAGATACAACTCTGGTTACAGGGTGACGGCAGGGAGTCATCCTGGGTCCATTGTCCTCACATCATCTCATCTCCATATCAGAGGAGATGGCTGTTGGAGGTGGAAGTGGGATGTGACACCTTCACAGATGCTGGACATTTGAGCACAAGAAGGGAGGGGGGCACTGCCAGGGAGTGATGAGAGCAATTATGACTTCTAGTCATAATTCCTCTTCATATCCCAGGATTTACCTCACACCTCCCCCCTTTTGAGGGCGCTAGGGGGCAGCACACTCCGGTGTTCCCCCGTGCGCCCGTCCGCGACCTCTCCTTGTCGGGACAGCCCGTCTGCGTTACCGTGGTCACGGCCCCTTTTGTGGCGAATGGTGAAGTCGTATTGCTGGAGCGCAAGGCTCCATCGCAACAATCGCCCATTCGTCCCAGAGACGGTGTGCAACCAGCTGAGGGGATTGTGGTCCGTCTCCACGATGAAGTGGCGCCCGTATAGATAGGGTTGCAGACGCTGCAGGGCCCACACTATGGCCAGGCACTCCTTCTCCATTGTAGAATAGGCCACTTCCCTTGGTAACAGCTTCCTGCTCAGGTACAAGACTGGGTGCTCTTGGCTCGCAGAGTCCACCTGGCTGAGCACCGCACCGAGGCCGAAGTCACTGGCGTCGGTCTGTACTACAAACGGCCGCGTGAAGTCGGCTGCCTGTAGCACGGGCGGGCTGGACAGGGCGTCCTTTAGGGCCCGGAAGGCTGTCTCGCAGTCCATTGTCCAATCGACTGCAGAGGGCAGCTTCTTCTTGGTGAGGTCCGTCAAGGGCTTGGCCAGGCTACTATAGCGTGGAACAAACCTCCTATAGTACCCAGCGGTCCCCAAGAAGGACATCACCTGCTTCTTGGTCCTGGGGGTGGGCCAGGATGCGATGGCCTCCACTTTCTCAGGCTCGGGCTTCAGCGTTCCCCCACCTACCCGGTGACCGAGGTACTGGACCTCGCTCATGGCCAGCTGACACTTTCCCGGCTTGATGGTCAAACCTGCCCGGTGGATCCGCCTGAGCACCTGTGCTAGATGCTCTAGGTGGTCCTCCCAGGTGGGACTGAAGACGGCAATGTCATCCAGGTACGCGGCCGCGTACCCTTCAAGTCCCTTGAGCAGGGTGTTGACCATCCGCTGGAAAGTGGCAGGGGCATTCCTCATCCCGAATGGCATCACCGTGGACTCGTACAGTCCAAATGGGGTAATAAAGGCAGAGCGTTCCCTGGCCTTGCGAGTCAGGGGGATCTGCCAATATCCCCGGCTCAGATCCATGATGGTCAGGTACTGAGCCCCGGCCAACTGATCGAGCAGGTCATCGATGCGTGGCATTGGGTACGCATCGGCGACAGTGACAGCATTGAGCCCCCTGTAGTCCACGCAGAACCGAGTGGTTCGGTCCTTCTTAGGGACGAGGACTACAGGCGAGGCCCAAGCGCTGTTGGATGCCTGGATCACCCCCAGGTTCAGCATCTCGTCAATCTCCTGGCGCATGTGTTGCTGCACCTCCAGGGAGACCCGATATGCTGAACGCCGGATCGGGGGATGATCCCCAGTGTCCACGTGATGGACAGCCAAGTCAGTCCTTCCGGGCTGGTTGGTAAACAACCCCCGGAAGGGGTGTAGGGTGGCCCACAGCTGGGACCGTTGGTCCTCCAAGAGCTGGTGGCCAACCTCCACATCCTCAATGGATCCGCCTGCCCTAACCTGGGCTAGCATATCCAAGAGGGTTTCCGCTTCTCCCTCCTCGGGCAGGTTGCACACAGGGAGTGCACATGCCTCCCGCTCATGATGTGCCTTCATCATGTTCACATGGAAGGGCTTCCGCCTTCCACGGGCAGGGTCCAGGGTGACCAGGTACGTCACAGGGTTGAGCTGCTGGTACACGAGGTATGGGCCTTCCCAGGCTGCCTGAAGCTTGTCCTGTGGTACGGGGACCAGTACCCACACCTCTTGACCCACTTGGTAGGTCCTCTCACAAGCGTTCTGGTCGTACCAACGCTTCTGATCGGCCTGGGCTTGAGCCATATTGTCGTGTACCAGTTGCGTCAAGGCCTGCATTTTGTCCCGGAAGCGCATGACATACTCGATAACCGACACTCCAGGGGTGGCCAAATCCCCTTCCCAAGCCTCTTTCACCAGAGCCAGGGGGCCCCGCACACGTCGCCCGTACAGGAGCTCAAACGGTGAGAATCCTGTTGAGGCCTGTGGAACCTCCCGGTAAGCAAATAACAGGTGTGGGAGATACCGCTCCCAGTCACGCCCATGGGAGTCGACCAACATCTTAAGCATCTGCTTTAAGGTGCCATTGAACCGCTCGCACAGGCCATTAGTCTGTGGATGGTACGGGCTGGCCACCAGATGTCGCACCTGGACTTGCTTACAGAGGGTCTCCATCAGCTGGGACATGAATTGGGTCCCCCGGTCGGTGAGCATTTCCTGGGGAAAACCCACTCGGGAGAAAATCTCCAGCAATGCGGTGGCCACCTTGTCAGCCCGAATGGACGACAAGGCCACTGCTTCTGGGTACCGGGTGGCATAGTCCACTACCGTCAGTATGAAGCGTTTCCCGGAGCTGCTGGGGATGGCCAGCGGGCCGACCAGATCCACAGCCACCCTCCTGAAAGGCTCATCGATGATTGGCAGAGATACCAGTGGGGCTTTGGGGCGTGGCCCCGCCTTCCCCACTCTCTGACAGGTTTCACACGAACGGCAGTAGGCAGCCACATCGGCCCCCATTTTTGGCCAGTAGAAATGCTGGTTTAACCTGGCCTTGGTCTTAGCGATCCCTAGGTGTCCGGCCATCGGAATCTCATGTGCGATCCGCAACAACTCCGTCCGGAACGGATAGGGTACCACCAACTGTCGGTCCCTGGGCCACGCCTCCGGTGAACCCTGCTGGACCGTGGCCCGGTACAGCCGTCCTTGGTCCCAGACCACTCGCTCCGGGTCCGAGTCCGAGGGAGGCTGTGCCGCCTGCTCCTTTAGAGCTTTCAGGCTGTCGTCAGCTTCTAACGCTGCCTGAAACTCCTGACTAGATGTGGCCAGAATCGACGAGACTGTCACATCTTCAGTCAGTACCCCGGGACCTGTGTCCTGGCCTCCACCTGACTCGGCTGCCACTTGGTCAGAAGGGGAAGAGCTATCGGACCTCCGGGAGGCCCCTTGGCTTCCAGCACTCCCACTGCGGGTGACAGCGGCCACAGCCGCTGCGACCGTGGGTCGTGCCTGCTCCTCCTCCGTTCCTGACCAAGTCGCCGGTTCAGGCAGACCTACCTGGCTTCCTGACACCCCGGTTGTGGGGGAACCATGCACCGAGATCTTACCTGGGAGCACTTCCGCTCCTGGACCGGCCCCAATCTCACCTGCCTGTTCCCCTCCTGCAGCAACAGAACCCCGGTGTGAAATCTCTGGGGACCCCACATTTGCTGTGGTAGCCCCCACCCCACACACTGGTCCTCCCCCTGCAGCACCCTGCTCTCTGCTTATCCCTGCAGAGGGCAACAGATCCCAGCTCACAGGCTGGTTACTTGTAGAGGCATTGTCACACCTTTCTCTGACCCCCTCCCCTGTCACAGCTGCAGCTGTGTGTGTGTCTATGGTGTCTGTGCAAGCAGAAATATCAGAGTTCACTCCCTCCTCCCTTACATCATTCATAGATAACACATTAACATTGTCAGGAGTCATGTCAGCACTGGCTGAAGGTTCAGCCTTTGGGGCGGGGCCAAACTGGGAGGTTATTTGCCCCAAATCTGTCCCAAGTAGCACGTTTGCAGGGATCCGATCAGTTACCCCCACCTCCCTCACCCCTCGCCCTGCGCCCCAGTCCACATAAATGTCAGCAACAGGCAGCGCCGGGTCAATGCCTCCAATCCCGGAGACAGCGAGGGTTTTTCCAGGGATCAAGTCTTGGGGGGACACCATCTCAGGCCGCACCAGAGTCACCTCCGAGGCGCTGTCTCGCAGTCCTATGGTCACAGACTGGCCGACGGTGACAGGTTGGAAGCTGTCCAGGGACCTACCACCACCCCCACCCACACAATACACCTTGGGCGGCCCTTGGGACGGGGACGGAGCCGGGGCCTTGGGACGCTGAGGGCACATGGCCTTGAAGTGTCCAGGTAGGTTGCACTGGTGGCACCGTCTTGGTTCTGCCACGGGCCTGGAGAGGGGAGTTGAGGGGGACACCCCCTGCAGTCTAGGGGCAGGTGGGGCAGTCGCAGAGTTCATCTTACCCCCTCTCCAGGTGCTGCTGGTGGCTGCTCTCCTGGCTTCAGGAGCCCGATTGTTGGTGTAGTCATCTGCCAGGGCAGCTGTAGCCGTGGATCCCTTTGGCTTCTGGTCTCGGATGAACTGGCGGAGATCCTCAGGGCAGTTCCACAAGAGTTGCTCCGTGATGAACAAGTCCAGGATCTCCGGTCCGGTGGAAAGCTGCAGGCCTTGGGTCCAGTGGTCGGCAGCTCGGGCAAGTGCCCGCCGGTGGTCAGCCCAGGAGTCCTTTGGTCCCTTCTGTAGGCTCCGGAACTTCTTGCGGTAGGACTCTGGAGTGAGGTTGTACTGTTGGATCAGGGCCCGCTTGATGGTGTCGTAGCCCTGATCTGCCTCAGCAGGCAAGTCCCCAAGGACATCCAGGGCCTTACCCCTTAAACGGGGGGTCAGGTATTTGGCCCACTGGTCCTTGTTCAGATGATGCTGCAAGCAAGTCCGTTCAAAAGCAGTCAAGAAAGAGTCCAAGTCTCCATCCTTCTCCAGCACTGGGAAGTCCTCAACACGGACCTTTGGAAGTTTGGTGTCTGGAAGGTCACGGGTGGCTGATGAGGGCCGGAGCTGAGCTAGCTGCAGCTGGTAGTTACGCTCTGCCTGGCGCTCTTCACGCGCTGCTTGCCGCTCACGCTCGGCCATGAGTTCCTTGTAGCCCTCCCGGTCTCCAGCCTGGCGTAGGGCCATAGCCATTTGAAGAAGGCTATCCGAGCCTCCCAGGCTCGGTGGAATGGCACGTGGTGATCTGCGGCCCGCTGCGGAGCCTGGTGATTCACTGTCCATTGCAGAGCGGAGGGCTGGCATCTGGCTCGTTGAGGACCCTTGGGCGAGCTGCTCCTCATCTTGTCCAGCAGTGCCCGGTTGTGCAATGTCCTCTGCAGAGCTGTTTTCTGGCGTCGGGCTCCTGGAGGACTCGTGGACAACCTCCTCATCGTCTCTGGCCTGAGCATCGGCCATTCCTTTGGCTTTGCTCCTGGTGCTCTCAGCCATTGTTGCAGACTTTGGTCACTGACACAGAACTGACACCTGATGCACCCACACACCTTACAGTATCTGCACTCTGACACTCTAGTGTTGAGCTAGTCTGAAGACCCCAGCAGCCACAGCTGCTGCAGGCAGTCTTTAGTGTCTGGGAGTATGGGTCTCACACTCACACACACTATTATCTCGATCCCACCGCTTGCCACCAATATGTCACAAACCACCGGGGGGGTCACTCAGAAATCCCCCGCGCTGGCTACCAGTACGTCACAATCGGGGGGTAACAAGTGGGGGTCACCCCTACTTTATACCTCCCGACCGACAGACAGAGCACGTGACGCGCTCTCTAGCGCCCCTCTTATAGTCAGGCCAATTATGGAATTGCCCGACAATAAGCAAGGAGGCCGCTATACTACTTATGCCGATTATTGAAGGGTCCCCGGTGAGAGTAAGGTATATATTCCCCCGACCTCCGCGGGCGGAATATATAATATCTTCCCGAATCTCACTGGCCTCCCCACAATAATCCTTGGCACAACTCGCTGCCACCAACCGCTTCACGGTAACTATTAGCCGAACACACAGACGTGGGATTCAAGATCGAGATAACAGAACAGCCCAAGATTAATTATATAATTTAATCGCCTAAAGCACACTAGAAACTACAATATATACAATAGGGAATCTACAGAATATACAGTTATGTCAGAGTACAGTTACAGATAAAGCATGGTTTACAAACAGGTATGCAAATTCAATCAGTTACCTTGTGCGTCTGGCCACAGGGGGGCGCTGTAGACCAGGTTTCTAGGATCCTTCCCACAGATGTTTCCTGCACGTGCCCCCAGCGAGAAGAACCTTGGAAAATGGCCGAAGCAGGGTTATCAACCTGGGCAAATCCAGGTCCCCTCCTACCTTAGTGACCTCACAGGGAGCACTGCTCCACCCCTGGCTGGAGTTATGGACAAATTCACAACATGGAATATGGGCCATAACTTTGCCTGGGAGCGTCGTAGGCGGACGCCAATGCTCTCATTGTGACAGTTATGAATTTAGCTACAGAACGAGGGGACTCATGACCTGTCTACGAGTTCCCATATGGCTGATATCACGCCTGGGGTATTTCCCAAGCTCCCCCTTCCATAAAAAAGGTGTGCCAGCATCGTCCGCCTGCGCAAACACCATTTTTATGGTTGCCATATTTATCGGAGATATGGCTTGCGAGATATGAACCATTTTTTACTGGAGTCGTTCTGTCTGGCTACTTCCAAGCCTTGCTAATGAGATACAACTCTGGTTACAGGGTGACGGCAGGGAGTCATCCTGGGTCCATTGTCCTCACATCATCTCATCTCCATATCAGAGGAGATGGCTGTTGGAGGTGGAAGTGGGATGTGACACCTTCACAGATGCTGGACATTTGAGCACAAGAAGGGAGGGGGGCACTGCCAGGGAGTGATGAGAGCAATTATGACTTCTAGTCATAATTCCTCTTCATATCCCAGGATTTACCTCACACCTCCCCCCTTTTGAGGGCGCTAGGGGGCAGCACACTCCGGTGTTCCCCCGTGCGCCCGTCCGCGACCTCTCCTTGTCGGGACAGCCCGTCTGCGTTACCGTGGTCACGGCCCCTTTTGTGGCGAATGGTGAAGTCGTATTGCTGGAGCGCAAGGCTCCATCGCAACAATCGCCCATTCGTCCCAGAGACGGTGTGCAACCAGCTGAGGGGATTGTGGTCCGTCTCCACGATGAAGTGGCGCCCGTATAGATAGGGTTGCAGACGCTGCAGGGCCCACACTATGGCCAGGCACTCCTTCTCCATTGTAGAATAGGCCACTTCCCTTGGTAACAGCTTCCTGCTCAGGTACAAGACTGGGTGCTCTTGGCTCGCAGAGTCCACCTGGCTGAGCACCGCACCGAGGCCGAAGTCACTGGCGTCGGTCTGTACTACAAACGGCCGCGTGAAGTCGGCTGCCTGTAGCACGGGCGGGCTGGACAGGGCGTCCTTTAGGGCCCGGAAGGCTGTCTCGCAGTCCATTGTCCAATCGACTGCAGAGGGCAGCTTCTTCTTGGTGAGGTCCGTCAAGGGCTTGGCCAGGCTACTATAGCGTGGAACAAACCTCCTATAGTACCCAGCGGTCCCCAAGAAGGACATCACCTGCTTCTTGGTCCTGGGGGTGGGCCAGGATGCGATGGCCTCCACTTTCTCAGGCTCGGGCTTCAGCGTTCCCCCACCTACCCGGTGACCGAGGTACTGGACCTCGCTCATGGCCAGCTGACACTTTCCCGGCTTGATGGTCAAACCTGCCCGGTGGATCCGCCTGAGCACCTGTGCTAGATGCTCTAGGTGGTCCTCCCAGGTGGGACTGAAGACGGCAATGTCATCCAGGTACGCGGCCGCGTACCCTTCAAGTCCCTTGAGCAGGGTGTTGACCATCCGCTGGAAAGTGGCAGGGGCATTCCTCATCCCGAATGGCATCACCGTGGACTCGTACAGTCCAAATGGGGTAATAAAGGCAGAGCGTTCCCTGGCCTTGCGAGTCAGGGGGATCTGCCAATATCCCCGGCTCAGATCCATGATGGTCAGGTACTGAGCCCCGGCCAACTGATCGAGCAGGTCATCGATGCGTGGCATTGGGTACGCATCGGCGACAGTGACAGCATTGAGCCCCCTGTAGTCCACGCAGAACCGAGTGGTTCGGTCCTTCTTAGGGACGAGGACTACAGGCGAGGCCCAAGCGCTGTTGGATGCCTGGATCACCCCCAGGTTCAGCATCTCGTCAATCTCCTGGCGCATGTGTTGCTGCACCTCCAGGGAGACCCGATATGCTGAACGCCGGATCGGGGGATGATCCCCAGTGTCCACGTGATGGACAGCCAAGTCAGTCCTTCCGGGCTGGTTGGTAAACAACCCCCGGAAGGGGTGTAGGGTGGCCCACAGCTGGGACCGTTGGTCCTCCAAGAGCTGGTGGCCAACCTCCACATCCTCAATGGATCCGCCTGCCCTAACCTGGGCTAGCATATCCAAGAGGGTTTCCGCTTCTCCCTCCTCGGGCAGGTTGCACACAGGGAGTGCACATGCCTCCCGCTCATGATGTGCCTTCATCATGTTCACATGGAAGGGCTTCCGCCTTCCACGGGCAGGGTCCAGGGTGACCAGGTACGTCACAGGGTTGAGCTGCTGGTACACGAGGTATGGGCCTTCCCAGGCTGCCTGAAGCTTGTCCTGTGGTACGGGGACCAGTACCCACACCTCTTGACCCACTTGGTAGGTCCTCTCACAAGCGTTCTGGTCGTACCAACGCTTCTGATCGGCCTGGGCTTGAGCCATATTGTCGTGTACCAGTTGCGTCAAGGCCTGCATTTTGTCCCGGAAGCGCATGACATACTCGATAACCGACACTCCAGGGGTGGCCAAATCCCCTTCCCAAGCCTCTTTCACCAGAGCCAGGGGGCCCCGCACACGTCGCCCGTACAGGAGCTCAAACGGTGAGAATCCTGTTGAGGCCTGTGGAACCTCCCGGTAAGCAAATAACAGGTGTGGGAGATACCGCTCCCAGTCACGCCCATGGGAGTCGACCAACATCTTAAGCATCTGCTTTAAGGTGCCATTGAACCGCTCGCACAGGCCATTAGTCTGTGGATGGTACGGGCTGGCCACCAGATGTCGCACCTGGACTTGCTTACAGAGGGTCTCCATCAGCTGGGACATGAATTGGGTCCCCCGGTCGGTGAGCATTTCCTGGGGAAAACCCACTCGGGAGAAAATCTCCAGCAATGCGGTGGCCACCTTGTCAGCCCGAATGGACGACAAGGCCACTGCTTCTGGGTACCGGGTGGCATAGTCCACTACCGTCAGTATGAAGCGTTTCCCGGAGCTGCTGGGGATGGCCAGCGGGCCGACCAGATCCACAGCCACCCTCCTGAAAGGCTCATCGATGATTGGCAGAGATACCAGTGGGGCTTTGGGGCGTGGCCCCGCCTTCCCCACTCTCTGACAGGTTTCACACGAACGGCAGTAGGCAGCCACATCGGCCCCCATTTTTGGCCAGTAGAAATGCTGGTTTAACCTGGCCTTGGTCTTAGCGATCCCTAGGTGTCCGGCCATCGGAATCTCATGTGCGATCCGCAACAACTCCGTCCGGAACGGATAGGGTACCACCAACTGTCGGTCCCTGGGCCACGCCTCCGGTGAACCCTGCTGGACCGTGGCCCGGTACAGCCGTCCTTGGTCCCAGACCACTCGCTCCGGGTCCGAGTCCGAGGGAGGCTGTGCCGCCTGCTCCTTTAGAGCTTTCAGGCTGTCGTCAGCTTCTAACGCTGCCTGAAACTCCTGACTAGATGTGGCCAGAATCGACGAGACTGTCACATCTTCAGTCAGTACCCCGGGACCTGTGTCCTGGCCTCCACCTGACTCGGCTGCCACTTGGTCAGAAGGGGAAGAGCTATCGGACCTCCGGGAGGCCCCTTGGCTTCCAGCACTCCCACTGCGGGTGACAGCGGCCACAGCCGCTGCGACCGTGGGTCGTGCCTGCTCCTCCTCCGTTCCTGACCAAGTCGCCGGTTCAGGCAGACCTACCTGGCTTCCTGACACCCCGGTTGTGGGGGAACCATGCACCGAGATCTTACCTGGGAGCACTTCCGCTCCTGGACCGGCCCCAATCTCACCTGCCTGTTCCCCTCCTGCAGCAACAGAACCCCGGTGTGAAATCTCTGGGGACCCCACATTTGCTGTGGTAGCCCCCACCCCACACACTGGTCCTCCCCCTGCAGCACCCTGCTCTCTGCTTATCCCTGCAGAGGGCAACAGATCCCAGCTCACAGGCTGGTTACTTGTAGAGGCATTGTCACACCTTTCTCTGACCCCCTCCCCTGTCACAGCTGCAGCTGTGTGTGTGTCTATGGTGTCTGTGCAAGCAGAAATATCAGAGTTCACTCCCTCCTCCCTTACATCATTCATAGATAACACATTAACATTGTCAGGAGTCATGTCAGCACTGGCTGAAGGTTCAGCCTTTGGGGCGGGGCCAAACTGGGAGGTTATTTGCCCCAAATCTGTCCCAAGTAGCACGTTTGCAGGGATCCGATCAGTTACCCCCACCTCCCTCACCCCTCGCCCTGCGCCCCAGTCCACATAAATGTCAGCAACAGGCAGCGCCGGGTCAATGCCTCCAATCCCGGAGACAGCGAGGGTTTTTCCAGGGATCAAGTCTTGGGGGGACACCATCTCAGGCCGCACCAGAGTCACCTCCGAGGCGCTGTCTCGCAGTCCTATGGTCACAGACTGGCCGACGGTGACAGGTTGGAAGCTGTCCAGGGACCTACCACCACCCCCACCCACACAATACACCTTGGGCGGCCCTTGGGACGGGGACGGAGCCGGGGCCTTGGGACGCTGAGGGCACATGGCCTTGAAGTGTCCAGGTAGGTTGCACTGGTGGCACCGTCTTGGTTCTGCCACGGGCCTGGAGAGGGGAGTTGAGGGGGACACCCCCTGCAGTCTAGGGGCAGGTGGGGCAGTCGCAGAGTTCATCTTACCCCCTCTCCAGGTGCTGCTGGTGGCTGCTCTCCTGGCTTCAGGAGCCCGATTGTTGGTGTAGTCATCTGCCAGGGCAGCTGTAGCCGTGGATCCCTTTGGCTTCTGGTCTCGGATGAACTGGCGGAGATCCTCAGGGCAGTTCCACAAGAGTTGCTCCGTGATGAACAAGTCCAGGATCTCCGGTCCGGTGGAAAGCTGCAGGCCTTGGGTCCAGTGGTCGGCAGCTCGGGCAAGTGCCCGCCGGTGGTCAGCCCAGGAGTCCTTTGGTCCCTTCTGTAGGCTCCGGAACTTCTTGCGGTAGGACTCTGGAGTGAGGTTGTACTGTTGGATCAGGGCCCGCTTGATGGTGTCGTAGCCCTGATCTGCCTCAGCAGGCAAGTCCCCAAGGACATCCAGGGCCTTACCCCTTAAACGGGGGGTCAGGTATTTGGCCCACTGGTCCTTGTTCAGATGATGCTGCAAGCAAGTCCGTTCAAAAGCAGTCAAGAAAGAGTCCAAGTCTCCATCCTTCTCCAGCACTGGGAAGTCCTCAACACGGACCTTTGGAAGTTTGGTGTCTGGAAGGTCACGGGTGGCTGATGAGGGCCGGAGCTGAGCTAGCTGCAGCTGGTAGTTACGCTCTGCCTGGCGCTCTTCACGCGCTGCTTGCCGCTCACGCTCGGCCATGAGTTCCTTGTAGCCCTCCCGGTCTCCAGCCTGGCGTAGGGCCATAGCCATTTGAAGAAGGCTATCCGAGCCTCCCAGGCTCGGTGGAATGGCACGTGGTGATCTGCGGCCCGCTGCGGAGCCTGGTGATTCACTGTCCATTGCAGAGCGGAGGGCTGGCATCTGGCTCGTTGAGGACCCTTGGGCGAGCTGCTCCTCATCTTGTCCAGCAGTGCCCGGTTGTGCAATGTCCTCTGCAGAGCTGTTTTCTGGCGTCGGGCTCCTGGAGGACTCGTGGACAACCTCCTCATCGTCTCTGGCCTGAGCATCGGCCATTCCTTTGGCTTTGCTCCTGGTGCTCTCAGCCATTGTTGCAGACTTTGGTCACTGACACAGAACTGACACCTGATGCACCCACACACCTTACAGTATCTGCACTCTGACACTCTAGTGTTGAGCTAGTCTGAAGACCCCAGCAGCCACAGCTGCTGCAGGCAGTCTTTAGTGTCTGGGAGTATGGGTCTCACACTCACACACACTATTATCTCGATCCCACCGCTTGCCACCAATATGTCACAAACCACCGGGGGGGTCACTCAGAAATCCCCCGCGCTGGCTACCAGTACGTCACAATCGGGGGGTAACAAGTGGGGGTCACCCCTACTTTATACCTCCCGACCGACAGACAGAGCACGTGACGCGCTCTCTAGCGCCCCTCTTATAGTCAGGCCAATTATGGAATTGCCCGACAATAAGCAAGGAGGCCGCTATACTACTTATGCCGATTATTGAAGGGTCCCCGGTGAGAGTAAGGTATATATTCCCCCGACCTCCGCGGGCGGAATATATAATATCTTCCCGAATCTCACTGGCCTCCCCACAATAATCCTTGGCACAACTCGCTGCCACCAACCGCTTCACGGTAACTATTAGCCGAACACACAGACGTGGGATTCAAGATCGAGATAACAGAACAGCCCAAGATTAATTATATAATTTAATCGCCTAAAGCACACTAGAAACTACAATATATACAATAGGGAATCTACAGAATATACAGTTATGTCAGAGTACAGTTACAGATAAAGCATGGTTTACAAACAGGTATGCAAATTCAATCAGTTACCTTGTGCGTCTGGCCACAGGGGGGCGCTGTAGACCAGGTTTCTAGGATCCTTCCCACAGATGTTTCCTGCACGTGCCCCCAGCGAGAAGAACCTTGGAAAATGGCCGAAGCAGGGTTATCAACCTGGGCAAATCCAGGTCCCCTCCTACCTTAGTGACCTCACAGGGAGCACTGCTCCACCCCTGGCTGGAGTTATGGACAAATTCACAACATGGAATATGGGCCATAACTTTGCCTGGGAGCGTCGTAGGCGGACGCCAATGCTCTCATTGTGACAGTTATGAATTTAGCTACAGAACGAGGGGACTCATGACCTGTCTACGAGTTCCCATATGGCTGATATCACGCCTGGGGTATTTCCCAAGCTCCCCCTTCCATAAAAAAGGTGTGCCAGCATCGTCCGCCTGCGCAAACACCATTTTTATGGTTGCCATATTTATCGGAGATATGGCTTGCGAGATATGAACCATTTTTTACTGGAGTCGTTCTGTCTGGCTACTTCCAAGCCTTGCTAATGAGATACAACTCTGGTTACAGGGTGACGGCAGGGAGTCATCCTGGGTCCATTGTCCTCACATCATCTCATCTCCATATCAGAGGAGATGGCTGTTGGAGGTGGAAGTGGGATGTGACACCTTCACAGATGCTGGACATTTGAGCACAAGAAGGGAGGGGGGCACTGCCAGGGAGTGATGAGAGCAATTATGACTTCTAGTCATAATTCCTCTTCATATCCCAGGATTTACCTCACACCTCCCCCCTTTTGAGGGCGCTAGGGGGCAGCACACTCCGGTGTTCCCCCGTGCGCCCGTCCGCGACCTCTCCTTGTCGGGACAGCCCGTCTGCGTTACCGTGGTCACGGCCCCTTTTGTGGCGAATGGTGAAGTCGTATTGCTGGAGCGCAAGGCTCCATCGCAACAATCGCCCATTCGTCCCAGAGACGGTGTGCAACCAGCTGAGGGGATTGTGGTCCGTCTCCACGATGAAGTGGCGCCCGTATAGATAGGGTTGCAGACGCTGCAGGGCCCACACTATGGCCAGGCACTCCTTCTCCATTGTAGAATAGGCCACTTCCCTTGGTAACAGCTTCCTGCTCAGGTACAAGACTGGGTGCTCTTGGCTCGCAGAGTCCACCTGGCTGAGCACCGCACCGAGGCCGAAGTCACTGGCGTCGGTCTGTACTACAAACGGCCGCGTGAAGTCGGCTGCCTGTAGCACGGGCGGGCTGGACAGGGCGTCCTTTAGGGCCCGGAAGGCTGTCTCGCAGTCCATTGTCCAATCGACTGCAGAGGGCAGCTTCTTCTTGGTGAGGTCCGTCAAGGGCTTGGCCAGGCTACTATAGCGTGGAACAAACCTCCTATAGTACCCAGCGGTCCCCAAGAAGGACATCACCTGCTTCTTGGTCCTGGGGGTGGGCCAGGATGCGATGGCCTCCACTTTCTCAGGCTCGGGCTTCAGCGTTCCCCCACCTACCCGGTGACCGAGGTACTGGACCTCGCTCATGGCCAGCTGACACTTTCCCGGCTTGATGGTCAAACCTGCCCGGTGGATCCGCCTGAGCACCTGTGCTAGATGCTCTAGGTGGTCCTCCCAGGTGGGACTGAAGACGGCAATGTCATCCAGGTACGCGGCCGCGTACCCTTCAAGTCCCTTGAGCAGGGTGTTGACCATCCGCTGGAAAGTGGCAGGGGCATTCCTCATCCCGAATGGCATCACCGTGGACTCGTACAGTCCAAATGGGGTAATAAAGGCAGAGCGTTCCCTGGCCTTGCGAGTCAGGGGGATCTGCCAATATCCCCGGCTCAGATCCATGATGGTCAGGTACTGAGCCCCGGCCAACTGATCGAGCAGGTCATCGATGCGTGGCATTGGGTACGCATCGGCGACAGTGACAGCATTGAGCCCCCTGTAGTCCACGCAGAACCGAGTGGTTCGGTCCTTCTTAGGGACGAGGACTACAGGCGAGGCCCAAGCGCTGTTGGATGCCTGGATCACCCCCAGGTTCAGCATCTCGTCAATCTCCTGGCGCATGTGTTGCTGCACCTCCAGGGAGACCCGATATGCTGAACGCCGGATCGGGGGATGATCCCCAGTGTCCACGTGATGGACAGCCAAGTCAGTCCTTCCGGGCTGGTTGGTAAACAACCCCCGGAAGGGGTGTAGGGTGGCCCACAGCTGGGACCGTTGGTCCTCCAAGAGCTGGTGGCCAACCTCCACATCCTCAATGGATCCGCCTGCCCTAACCTGGGCTAGCATATCCAAGAGGGTTTCCGCTTCTCCCTCCTCGGGCAGGTTGCACACAGGGAGTGCACATGCCTCCCGCTCATGATGTGCCTTCATCATGTTCACATGGAAGGGCTTCCGCCTTCCACGGGCAGGGTCCAGGGTGACCAGGTACGTCACAGGGTTGAGCTGCTGGTACACGAGGTATGGGCCTTCCCAGGCTGCCTGAAGCTTGTCCTGTGGTACGGGGACCAGTACCCACACCTCTTGACCCACTTGGTAGGTCCTCTCACAAGCGTTCTGGTCGTACCAACGCTTCTGATCGGCCTGGGCTTGAGCCATATTGTCGTGTACCAGTTGCGTCAAGGCCTGCATTTTGTCCCGGAAGCGCATGACATACTCGATAACCGACACTCCAGGGGTGGCCAAATCCCCTTCCCAAGCCTCTTTCACCAGAGCCAGGGGGCCCCGCACACGTCGCCCGTACAGGAGCTCAAACGGTGAGAATCCTGTTGAGGCCTGTGGAACCTCCCGGTAAGCAAATAACAGGTGTGGGAGATACCGCTCCCAGTCACGCCCATGGGAGTCGACCAACATCTTAAGCATCTGCTTTAAGGTGCCATTGAACCGCTCGCACAGGCCATTAGTCTGTGGATGGTACGGGCTGGCCACCAGATGTCGCACCTGGACTTGCTTACAGAGGGTCTCCATCAGCTGGGACATGAATTGGGTCCCCCGGTCGGTGAGCATTTCCTGGGGAAAACCCACTCGGGAGAAAATCTCCAGCAATGCGGTGGCCACCTTGTCAGCCCGAATGGACGACAAGGCCACTGCTTCTGGGTACCGGGTGGCATAGTCCACTACCGTCAGTATGAAGCGTTTCCCGGAGCTGCTGGGGATGGCCAGCGGGCCGACCAGATCCACAGCCACCCTCCTGAAAGGCTCATCGATGATTGGCAGAGATACCAGTGGGGCTTTGGGGCGTGGCCCCGCCTTCCCCACTCTCTGACAGGTTTCACACGAACGGCAGTAGGCAGCCACATCGGCCCCCATTTTTGGCCAGTAGAAATGCTGGTTTAACCTGGCCTTGGTCTTAGCGATCCCTAGGTGTCCGGCCATCGGAATCTCATGTGCGATCCGCAACAACTCCGTCCGGAACGGATAGGGTACCACCAACTGTCGGTCCCTGGGCCACGCCTCCGGTGAACCCTGCTGGACCGTGGCCCGGTACAGCCGTCCTTGGTCCCAGACCACTCGCTCCGGGTCCGAGTCCGAGGGAGGCTGTGCCGCCTGCTCCTTTAGAGCTTTCAGGCTGTCGTCAGCTTCTAACGCTGCCTGAAACTCCTGACTAGATGTGGCCAGAATCGACGAGACTGTCACATCTTCAGTCAGTACCCCGGGACCTGTGTCCTGGCCTCCACCTGACTCGGCTGCCACTTGGTCAGAAGGGGAAGAGCTATCGGACCTCCGGGAGGCCCCTTGGCTTCCAGCACTCCCACTGCGGGTGACAGCGGCCACAGCCGCTGCGACCGTGGGTCGTGCCTGCTCCTCCTCCGTTCCTGACCAAGTCGCCGGTTCAGGCAGACCTACCTGGCTTCCTGACACCCCGGTTGTGGGGGAACCATGCACCGAGATCTTACCTGGGAGCACTTCCGCTCCTGGACCGGCCCCAATCTCACCTGCCTGTTCCCCTCCTGCAGCAACAGAACCCCGGTGTGAAATCTCTGGGGACCCCACATTTGCTGTGGTAGCCCCCACCCCACACACTGGTCCTCCCCCTGCAGCACCCTGCTCTCTGCTTATCCCTGCAGAGGGCAACAGATCCCAGCTCACAGGCTGGTTACTTGTAGAGGCATTGTCACACCTTTCTCTGACCCCCTCCCCTGTCACAGCTGCAGCTGTGTGTGTGTCTATGGTGTCTGTGCAAGCAGAAATATCAGAGTTCACTCCCTCCTCCCTTACATCATTCATAGATAACACATTAACATTGTCAGGAGTCATGTCAGCACTGGCTGAAGGTTCAGCCTTTGGGGCGGGGCCAAACTGGGAGGTTATTTGCCCCAAATCTGTCCCAAGTAGCACGTTTGCAGGGATCCGATCAGTTACCCCCACCTCCCTCACCCCTCGCCCTGCGCCCCAGTCCACATAAATGTCAGCAACAGGCAGCGCCGGGTCAATGCCTCCAATCCCGGAGACAGCGAGGGTTTTTCCAGGGATCAAGTCTTGGGGGGACACCATCTCAGGCCGCACCAGAGTCACCTCCGAGGCGCTGTCTCGCAGTCCTATGGTCACAGACTGGCCGACGGTGACAGGTTGGAAGCTGTCCAGGGACCTACCACCACCCCCACCCACACAATACACCTTGGGCGGCCCTTGGGACGGGGACGGAGCCGGGGCCTTGGGACGCTGAGGGCACATGGCCTTGAAGTGTCCAGGTAGGTTGCACTGGTGGCACCGTCTTGGTTCTGCCACGGGCCTGGAGAGGGGAGTTGAGGGGGACACCCCCTGCAGTCTAGGGGCAGGTGGGGCAGTCGCAGAGTTCATCTTACCCCCTCTCCAGGTGCTGCTGGTGGCTGCTCTCCTGGCTTCAGGAGCCCGATTGTTGGTGTAGTCATCTGCCAGGGCAGCTGTAGCCGTGGATCCCTTTGGCTTCTGGTCTCGGATGAACTGGCGGAGATCCTCAGGGCAGTTCCACAAGAGTTGCTCCGTGATGAACAAGTCCAGGATCTCCGGTCCGGTGGAAAGCTGCAGGCCTTGGGTCCAGTGGTCGGCAGCTCGGGCAAGTGCCCGCCGGTGGTCAGCCCAGGAGTCCTTTGGTCCCTTCTGTAGGCTCCGGAACTTCTTGCGGTAGGACTCTGGAGTGAGGTTGTACTGTTGGATCAGGGCCCGCTTGATGGTGTCGTAGCCCTGATCTGCCTCAGCAGGCAAGTCCCCAAGGACATCCAGGGCCTTACCCCTTAAACGGGGGGTCAGGTATTTGGCCCACTGGTCCTTGTTCAGATGATGCTGCAAGCAAGTCCGTTCAAAAGCAGTCAAGAAAGAGTCCAAGTCTCCATCCTTCTCCAGCACTGGGAAGTCCTCAACACGGACCTTTGGAAGTTTGGTGTCTGGAAGGTCACGGGTGGCTGATGAGGGCCAGAGCTGAGCTAGCTGCAGCTGGTAGTTACGCTCTGCCTGGCGCTCTTCACGCGCTGCTTGCCGCTCACGCTCGGCCATGAGTTCCTTGTAGCCCTCCCGGTCTCCAGCCTGGCGTAGGGCCATAGCCATTTGAAGAAGGCTATCCGAGCCTCCCAGGCTCGGTGGAATGGCACGTGGTGATCTGCGGCCCGCTGCGGAGCCTGGTGATTCACTGTCCATTGCAGAGCGGAGGGCTGGCATCTGGCTCGTTGAGGACCCTTGGGCGAGCTGCTCCTCATCTTGTCCAGCAGTGCCCGGTTGTGCAATGTCCTCTGCAGAGCTGTTTTCTGGCGTCGGGCTCCTGGAGGACTCGTGGACAACCTCCTCATCGTCTCTGGCCTGAGCATCGGCCATTCCTTTGGCTTTGCTCCTGGTGCTCTCAGCCATTGTTGCAGACTTTGGTCACTGACACAGAACTGACACCTGATGCACCCACACACCTTACAGTATCTGCACTCTGACACTCTAGTGTTGAGCTAGTCTGAAGACCCCAGCAGCCACAGCTGCTGCAGGCAGTCTTTAGTGTCTGGGAGTATGGGTCTCACACTCACACACACTATTATCTCGATCCCACCGCTTGCCACCAATATGTCACAAACCACCGGGGGGGTCACTCAGAAATCCCCCGCGCTGGCTACCAGTACGTCACAATCGGGGGGTAACAAGTGGGGGTCACCCCTACTTTATACCTCCCGACCGACAGACAGAGCACGTGACGCGCTCTCTAGCGCCCCTCTTATAGTCAGGCCAATTATGGAATTGCCCGACAATAAGCAAGGAGGCCGCTATACTACTTATGCCGATTATTGAAGGGTCCCCGGTGAGAGTAAGGTATATATTCCCCCGACCTCCGCGGGCGGAATATATAATATCTTCCCGAATCTCACTGGCCTCCCCACAATAATCCTTGGCACAACTCGCTGCCACCAACCGCTTCACGGTAACTATTAGCCGAACACACAGACGTGGGATTCAAGATCGAGATAACAGAACAGCCCAAGATTAATTATATAATTTAATCGCCTAAAGCACACTAGAAACTACAATATATACAATAGGGAATCTACAGAATATACAGTTATGTCAGAGTACAGTTACAGATAAAGCATGGTTTACAAACAGGTATGCAAATTCAATCAGTTACCTTGTGCGTCTGGCCACAGGGGGGCGCTGTAGACCAGGTTTCTAGGATCCTTCCCACAGATGTTTCCTGCACGTGCCCCCAGCGAGAAGAACCTTGGAAAATGGCCGAAGCAGGGTTATCAACCTGGGCAAATCCAGGTCCCCTCCTACCTTAGTGACCTCACAGGGAGCACTGCTCCACCCCTGGCTGGAGTTATGGACAAATTCACAACATGGAATATGGGCCATAACTTTGCCTGGGAGCGTCGTAGGCGGACGCCAATGCTCTCATTGTGACAGTTATGAATTTAGCTACAGAACGAGGGGACTCATGACCTGTCTACGAGTTCCCATATGGCTGATATCACGCCTGGGGTATTTCCCAAGCTCCCCCTTCCATAAAAAAGGTGTGCCAGCATCGTCCGCCTGCGCAAACACCATTTTTATGGTTGCCATATTTATCGGAGATATGGCTTGCGAGATATGAACCATTTTTTACTGGAGTCGTTCTGTCTGGCTACTTCCAAGCCTTGCTAATGAGATACAACTCTGGTTACAGGGTGACGGCAGGGAGTCATCCTGGGTCCATTGTCCTCACATCATCTCATCTCCATATCAGAGGAGATGGCTGTTGGAGGTGGAAGTGGGATGTGACACCTTCACAGATGCTGGACATTTGAGCACAAGAAGGGAGGGGGGCACTGCCAGGGAGTGATGAGAGCAATTATGACTTCTAGTCATAATTCCTCTTCATATCCCAGGATTTACCTCACACCTCCCCCCTTTTGAGGGCGCTAGGGGGCAGCACACTCCGGTGTTCCCCCGTGCGCCCGTCCGCGACCTCTCCTTGTCGGGACAGCCCGTCTGCATTACCGTGGTCACGGCCCCTTTTGTGGCGAATGGTGAAGTCGTATTGCTGGAGCGCAAGGCTCCATCGCAACAATCGCCCATTCGTCCCAGAGACGGTGTGCAACCAGCTGAGGGGATTGTGGTCCGTCTCCACGATGAAGTGGCGCCCGTATAGATAGGGTTGCAGACGCTGCAGGGCCCACACTATGGCCAGGCACTCCTTCTCCATTGTAGAATAGGCCACTTCCCTTGGTAACAGCTTCCTGCTCAGGTACAAGACTGGGTGCTCTTGGCTCGCAGAGTCCACCTGGCTGAGCACCGCACCGAGGCCGAAGTCACTGGCGTCGGTCTGTACTACAAACGGCCGCGTGAAGTCGGCTGCCTGTAGCACGGGCGGGCTGGACAGGGCGTCCTTTAGGGCCCGGAAGGCTGTCTCGCAGTCCATTGTCCAATCGACTGCAGAGGGCAGCTTCTTCTTGGTGAGGTCCGTCAAGGGCTTGGCCAGGCTACTATAGCGTGGAACAAACCTCCTATAGTACCCAGCGGTCCCCAAGAAGGACATCACCTGCTTCTTGGTCCTGGGGGTGGGCCAGGATGCGATGGCCTCCACTTTCTCAGGCTCGGGCTTCAGCGTTCCCCCACCTACCCGGTGACCGAGGTACTGGACCTCGCTCATGGCCAGCTGACACTTTCCCGGCTTGATGGTCAAACCTGCCCGGTGGATCCGCCTGAGCACCTGTGCTAGATGCTCTAGGTGGTCCTCCCAGGTGGGACTGAAGACGGCAATGTCATCCAGGTACGCGGCCGCGTACCCTTCAAGTCCCTTGAGCAGGGTGTTGACCATCCGCTGGAAAGTGGCAGGGGCATTCCTCATCCCGAATGGCATCACCGTGGACTCGTACAGTCCAAATGGGGTAATAAAGGCAGAGCGTTCCCTGGCCTTGCGAGTCAGGGGGATCTGCCAATATCCCCGGCTCAGATCCATGATGGTCAGGTACTGAGCCCCGGCCAACTGATCGAGCAGGTCATCGATGCGTGGCATTGGGTACGCATCGGCGACAGTGACAGCATTGAGCCCCCTGTAGTCCACGCAGAACCGAGTGGTTCGGTCCTTCTTAGGGACGAGGACTACAGGCGAGGCCCAAGCGCTGTTGGATGCCTGGATCACCCCCAGGTTCAGCATCTCGTCAATCTCCTGGCGCATGTGTTGCTGCACCTCCAGGGAGACCCGATATGCTGAACGCCGGATCGGGGGATGATCCCCAGTGTCCACGTGATGGACAGCCAAGTCAGTCCTTCCGGGCTGGTTGGTAAACAACCCCCGGAAGGGGTGTAGGGTGGCCCACAGCTGGGACCGTTGGTCCTCCAAGAGCTGGTGGCCAACCTCCACATCCTCAATGGATCCGCCTGCCCTAACCTGGGCTAGCATATCCAAGAGGGTTTCCGCTTCTCCCTCCTCGGGCAGGTTGCACACAGGGAGTGCACATGCCTCCCGCTCATGATGTGCCTTCATCATGTTCACATGGAAGGGCTTCCGCCTTCCACGGGCAGGGTCCAGGGTGACCAGGTACGTCACAGGGTTGAGCTGCTGGTACACGAGGTATGGGCCTTCCCAGGCTGCCTGAAGCTTGTCCTGTGGTACGGGGACCAGTACCCACACCTCTTGACCCACTTGGTAGGTCCTCTCACAAGCGTTCTGGTCGTACCAACGCTTCTGATCGGCCTGGGCTTGAGCCATATTGTCGTGTACCAGTTGCGTCAAGGCCTGCATTTTGTCCCGGAAGCGCATGACATACTCGATAACCGACACTCCAGGGGTGGCCAAATCCCCTTCCCAAGCCTCTTTCACCAGAGCCAGGGGGCCCCGCACACGTCGCCCGTACAGGAGCTCAAACGGTGAGAATCCTGTTGAGGCCTGTGGAACCTCCCGGTAAGCAAATAACAGGTGTGGGAGATACCGCTCCCAGTCACGCCCATGGGAGTCGACCAACATCTTAAGCATCTGCTTTAAGGTGCCATTGAACCGCTCGCACAGGCCATTAGTCTGTGGATGGTACGGGCTGGCCACCAGATGTCGCACCTGGACTTGCTTACAGAGGGTCTCCATCAGCTGGGACATGAATTGGGTCCCCCGGTCGGTGAGCATTTCCTGGGGAAAACCCACTCGGGAGAAAATCTCCAGCAATGCGGTGGCCACCTTGTCAGCCCGAATGGACGACAAGGCCACTGCTTCTGGGTACCGGGTGGCATAGTCCACTACCGTCAGTATGAAGCGTTTCCCGGAGCTGCTGGGGATGGCCAGCGGGCCGACCAGATCCACAGCCACCCTCCTGAAAGGCTCATCGATGATTGGCAGAGATACCAGTGGGGCTTTGGGGCGTGGCCCCGCCTTCCCCACTCTCTGACAGGTTTCACACGAACGGCAGTAGGCAGCCACATCGGCCCCCATTTTTGGCCAGTAGAAATGCTGGTTTAACCTGGCCTTGGTCTTAGCGATCCCTAGGTGTCCGGCCATCGGAATCTCATGTGCGATCCGCAACAACTCCGTCCGGAACGGATAGGGTACCACCAACTGTCGGTCCCTGGGCCACGCCTCCGGTGAACCCTGCTGGACCGTGGCCCGGTACAGCCGTCCTTGGTCCCAGACCACTCGCTCCGGGTCCGAGTCCGAGGGAGGCTGTGCCGCCTGCTCCTTTAGAGCTTTCAGGCTGTCGTCAGCTTCTAACGCTGCCTGAAACTCCTGACTAGATGTGGCCAGAATCGACGAGACTGTCACATCTTCAGTCAGTACCCCGGGACCTGTGTCCTGGCCTCCACCTGACTCGGCTGCCACTTGGTCAGAAGGGGAAGAGCTATCGGACCTCCGGGAGGCCCCTTGGCTTCCAGCACTCCCACTGCGGGTGACAGCGGCCACAGCCGCTGCGACCGTGGGTCGTGCCTGCTCCTCCTCCGTTCCTGACCAAGTCGCCGGTTCAGGCAGACCTACCTGGCTTCCTGACACCCCGGTTGTGGGGGAACCATGCACCGAGATCTTACCTGGGAGCACTTCCGCTCCTGGACCGGCCCCAATCTCACCTGCCTGTTCCCCTCCTGCAGCAACAGAACCCCGGTGTGAAATCTCTGGGGACCCCACATTTGCTGTGGTAGCCCCCACCCCACACACTGGTCCTCCCCCTGCAGCACCCTGCTCTCTGCTTATCCCTGCAGAGGGCAACAGATCCCAGCTCACAGGCTGGTTACTTGTAGAGGCATTGTCACACCTTTCTCTGACCCCCTCCCCTGTCACAGCTGCAGCTGTGTGTGTGTCTATGGTGTCTGTGCAAGCAGAAATATCAGAGTTCACTCCCTCCTCCCTTACATCATTCATAGATAACACATTAACATTGTCAGGAGTCATGTCAGCACTGGCTGAAGGTTCAGCCTTTGGGGCGGGGCCAAACTGGGAGGTTATTTGCCCCAAATCTGTCCCAAGTAGCACGTTTGCAGGGATCCGATCAGTTACCCCCACCTCCCTCACCCCTCGCCCTGCGCCCCAGTCCACATAAATGTCAGCAACAGGCAGCGCCGGGTCAATGCCTCCAATCCCGGAGACAGCGAGGGTTTTTCCAGGGATCAAGTCTTGGGGGGACACCATCTCAGGCCGCACCAGAGTCACCTCCGAGGCGCTGTCTCGCAGTCCTATGGTCACAGACTGGCCGACGGTGACAGGTTGGAAGCTGTCCAGGGACCTACCACCACCCCCACCCACACAATACACCTTGGGCGGCCCTTGGGACGGGGACGGAGCCGGGGCCTTGGGACGCTGAGGGCACATGGCCTTGAAGTGTCCAGGTAGGTTGCACTGGTGGCACCGTCTTGGTTCTGCCACGGGCCTGGAGAGGGGAGTTGAGGGGGACACCCCCTGCAGTCTAGGGGCAGGTGGGGCAGTCGCAGAGTTCATCTTACCCCCTCTCCAGGTGCTGCTGGTGGCTGCTCTCCTGGCTTCAGGAGCCCGATTGTTGGTGTAGTCATCTGCCAGGGCAGCTGTAGCCGTGGATCCCTTTGGCTTCTGGTCTCGGATGAACTGGCGGAGATCCTCAGGGCAGTTCCACAAGAGTTGCTCCGTGATGAACAAGTCCAGGATCTCCGGTCCGGTGGAAAGCTGCAGGCCTTGGGTCCAGTGGTCGGCAGCTCGGGCAAGTGCCCGCCGGTGGTCAGCCCAGGAGTCCTTTGGTCCCTTCTGTAGGCTCCGGAACTTCTTGCGGTAGGACTCTGGAGTGAGGTTGTACTGTTGGATCAGGGCCCGCTTGATGGTGTCGTAGCCCTGATCTGCCTCAGCAGGCAAGTCCCCAAGGACATCCAGGGCCTTACCCCTTAAACGGGGGGTCAGGTATTTGGCCCACTGGTCCTTGTTCAGATGATGCTGCAAGCAAGTCCGTTCAAAAGCAGTCAAGAAAGAGTCCAAGTCTCCATCCTTCTCCAGCACTGGGAAGTCCTCAACACGGACCTTTGGAAGTTTGGTGTCTGGAAGGTCACGGGTGGCTGATGAGGGCCGGAGCTGAGCTAGCTGCAGCTGGTAGTTACGCTCTGCCTGGCGCTCTTCACGCGCTGCTTGCCGCTCACGCTCGGCCATGAGTTCCTTGTAGCCCTCCCGGTCTCCAGCCTGGCGTAGGGCCATAGCCATTTGAAGAAGGCTATCCGAGCCTCCCAGGCTCGGTGGAATGGCACGTGGTGATCTGCGGCCCGCTGCGGAGCCTGGTGATTCACTGTCCATTGCAGAGCGGAGGGCTGGCATCTGGCTCGTTGAGGACCCTTGGGCGAGCTGCTCCTCATCTTGTCCAGCAGTGCCCGGTTGTGCAATGTCCTCTGCAGAGCTGTTTTCTGGCGTCGGGCTCCTGGAGGACTCGTGGACAACCTCCTCATCGTCTCTGGCCTGAGCATCGGCCATTCCTTTGGCTTTGCTCCTGGTGCTCTCAGCCATTGTTGCAGACTTTGGTCACTGACACAGAACTGACACCTGATGCACCCACACACCTTACAGTATCTGCACTCTGACACTCTAGTGTTGAGCTAGTCTGAAGACCCCAGCAGCCACAGCTGCTGCAGGCAGTCTTTAGTGTCTGGGAGTATGGGTCTCACACTCACACACACTATTATCTCGATCCCACCGCTTGCCACCAATATGTCACAAACCACCGGGGGGGTCACTCAGAAATCCCCCGCGCTGGCTACCAGTACGTCACAATCGGGGGGTAACAAGTGGGGGTCACCCCTACTTTATACCTCCCGACCGACAGACAGAGCACGTGACGCGCTCTCTAGCGCCCCTCTTATAGTCAGGCCAATTATGGAATTGCCCGACAATAAGCAAGGAGGCCGCTATACTACTTATGCCGATTATTGAAGGGTCCCCGGTGAGAGTAAGGTATATATTCCCCCGACCTCCGCGGGCGGAATATATAATATCTTCCCGAATCTCACTGGCCTCCCCACAATAATCCTTGGCACAACTCGCTGCCACCAACCGCTTCACGGTAACTATTAGCCGAACACACAGACGTGGGATTCAAGATCGAGATAACAGAACAGCCCAAGATTAATTATATAATTTAATCGCCTAAAGCACACTAGAAACTACAATATATACAATAGGGAATCTACAGAATATACAGTTATGTCAGAGTACAGTTACAGATAAAGCATGGTTTACAAACAGGTATGCAAATTCAATCAGTTACCTTGTGCGTCTGGCCACAGGGGGGCGCTGTAGACCAGGTTTCTAGGATCCTTCCCACAGATGTTTCCTGCACGTGCCCCCAGCGAGAAGAACCTTGGAAAATGGCCGAAGCAGGGTTATCAACCTGGGCAAATCCAGGTCCCCTCCTACCTTAGTGACCTCACAGGGAGCACTGCTCCACCCCTGGCTGGAGTTATGGACAAATTCACAACATGGAATATGGGCCATAACTTTGCCTGGGAGCGTCGTAGGCGGACGCCAATGCTCTCATTGTGACAGTTATGAATTTAGCTACAGAACGAGGGGACTCATGACCTGTCTACGAGTTCCCATATGGCTGATATCACGCCTGGGGTATTTCCCAAGCTCCCCCTTCCATAAAAAAGGTGTGCCAGCATCGTCCGCCTGCGCAAACACCATTTTTATGGTTGCCATATTTATCGGAGATATGGCTTGCGAGATATGAACCATTTTTTACTGGAGTCGTTCTGTCTGGCTACTTCCAAGCCTTGCTAATGAGATACAACTCTGGTTACAGGGTGACGGCAGGGAGTCATCCTGGGTCCATTGTCCTCACATCATCTCATCTCCATATCAGAGGAGATGGCTGTTGGAGGTGGAAGTGGGATGTGACACCTTCACAGATGCTGGACATTTGAGCACAAGAAGGGAGGGGGGCACTGCCAGGGAGTGATGAGAGCAATTATGACTTCTAGTCATAATTCCTCTTCATATCCCAGGATTTACCTCACACCTCCCCCCTTTTGAGGGCGCTAGGGGGCAGCACACTCCGGTGTTCCCCCGTGCGCCCGTCCGCGACCTCTCCTTGTCGGGACAGCCCGTCTGCGTTACCGTGGTCACGGCCCCTTTTGTGGCGAATGGTGAAGTCGTATTGCTGGAGCGCAAGGCTCCATCGCAACAATCGCCCATTCGTCCCAGAGACGGTGTGCAACCAGCTGAGGGGATTGTGGTCCGTCTCCACGATGAAGTGGCGCCCGTATAGATAGGGTTGCAGACGCTGCAGGGCCCACACTATGGCCAGGCACTCCTTCTCCATTGTAGAATAGGCCACTTCCCTTGGTAACAGCTTCCTGCTCAGGTACAAGACTGGGTGCTCTTGGCTCGCAGAGTCCACCTGGCTGAGCACCGCACCGAGGCCGAAGTCACTGGCGTCGGTCTGTACTACAAACGGCCGCGTGAAGTCGGCTGCCTGTAGCACGGGCGGGCTGGACAGGGCGTCCTTTAGGGCCCGGAAGGCTGTCTCGCAGTCCATTGTCCAATCGACTGCAGAGGGCAGCTTCTTCTTGGTGAGGTCCGTCAAGGGCTTGGCCAGGCTACTATAGCGTGGAACAAACCTCCTATAGTACCCAGCGGTCCCCAAGAAGGACATCACCTGCTTCTTGGTCCTGGGGGTGGGCCAGGATGCGATGGCCTCCACTTTCTCAGGATCGGGCTTCAGCGTTCCCCCACCTACCCGGTGACCGAGGTACTGGACCTCGCTCATGGCCAGCTGACACTTTCCCGGCTTGATGGTCAAACCTGCCCGGTGGATCCGCCTGAGCACCTGTGCTAGATGCTCTAGGTGGTCCTCCCAGGTGGGACTGAAGACGGCAATGTCATCCAGGTACGCGGCCGCGTACCCTTCAAGTCCCTTGAGCAGGGTGTTGACCATCCGCTGGAAAGTGGCAGGGGCATTCCTCATCCCGAATGGCATCACCATGGACTCGTACAGTCCAAATGGGGTAATAAAGGCAGAGCGTTCCCTGGCCTTGCGAGTCAGGGGGATCTGCCAATATCCCCGGCTCAGATCCATGATGGTCAGGTACTGAGCCCCGGCCAACTGATCGAGCAGGTCATCGATGCGTGGCATTGGGTACGCATCGGCGACAGTGACAGCATTGAGCCCCCTGTAGTCCACGCAGAACCGAGTGGTTCGGTCCTTCTTAGGGACGAGGACTACAGGCGAGGCCCAAGCGCTGTTGGATGCCTGGATCACCCCCAGGTTCAGCATCTCGTCAATCTCCTGGCGCATGTGTTGCTGCACCTCCAGGGAGACCCGATATGCTGAACGCCGGATCGGGGGATGATCCCCAGTGTCCACGTGATGGACAGCCAAGTCAGTCCTTCCGGGCTGGTTGGTAAACAACCCCCGGAAGGGGTGTAGGGTGGCCCACAGCTGGGACCGTTGGTCCTCCAAGAGCTGGTGGCCAACCTCCACATCCTCAATGGATCCGCCTGCCCTAACCTGGGCTAGCATATCCAAGAGGGTTTCCGCTTCTCCCTCCTCGGGCAGGTTGCACACAGGGAGTGCACATGCCTCCCGCTCATGATGTGCCTTCATCATGTTCACATGGAAGGGCTTCCGCCTTCCACGGGCAGGGTCCAGGGTGACCAGGTACGTCACAGGGTTGAGCTGCTGGTACACGAGGTATGGGCCTTCCCAGGCTGCCTGAAGCTTGTCCTGTGGTACGGGGACCAGTACCCACACCTCTTGACCCACTTGGTAGGTCCTCTCACAAGCGTTCTGGTCGTACCAACGCTTCTGATCGGCCTGGGCTTGAGCCATATTGTCGTGTACCAGTTGCGTCAAGGCCTGCATTTTGTCCCGGAAGCGCATGACATACTCGATAACCGACACTCCAGGGGTGGCCAAATCCCCTTCCCAAGCCTCTTTCACCAGAGCCAGGGGGCCCCGCACACGTCGCCCGTACAGGAGCTCAAACGGTGAGAATCCTGTTGAGGCCTGTGGAACCTCCCGGTAAGCAAATAACAGGTGTGGGAGATACCGCTCCCAGTCACGCCCATGGGAGTCGACCAACATCTTAAGCATCTGCTTTAAGGTGCCATTGAACCGCTCGCACAGGCCATTAGTCTGTGGATGGTACGGGCTGGCCACCAGATGTCGCACCTGGACTTGCTTACAGAGGGTCTCCATCAGCTGGGACATGAATTGGGTCCCCCGGTCGGTGAGCATTTCCTGGGGAAAACCCACTCGGGAGAAAATCTCCAGCAATGCGGTGGCCACCTTGTCAGCCCGAATGGACGACAAGGCCACTGCTTCTGGGTACCGGGTGGCATAGTCCACTACCGTCAGTATGAAGCGTTTCCCGGAGCTGCTGGGGATGGCCAGCGGGCCGACCAGATCCACAGCCACCCTCCTGAAAGGCTCATCGATGATTGGCAGAGATACCAGTGGGGCTTTGGGGCGTGGCCCCGCCTTCCCCACTCTCTGACAGGTTTCACACGAACGGCAGTAGGCAGCCACATCGGCCCCCATTTTTGGCCAGTAGAAATGCTGGTTTAACCTGGCCTTGGTCTTAGCGATCCCTAGGTGTCCGGCCATCGGAATCTCATGTGCGATCCGCAACAACTCCGTCCGGAACGGATAGGGTACCACCAACTGTCGGTCCCTGGGCCACGCCTCCGGTGAACCCTGCTGGACCGTGGCCCGGTACAGCCGTCCTTGGTCCCAGACCACTCGCTCCGGGTCCGAGTCCGAGGGAGGCTGTGCCGCCTGCTCCTTTAGAGCTTTCAGGCTGTCGTCAGCTTCTAACGCTGCCTGAAACTCCTGACTAGATGTGGCCAGAATCGACGAGACTGTCACATCTTCAGTCAGTACCCCGGGACCTGTGTCCTGGCCTCCACCTGACTCGGCTGCCACTTGGTCAGAAGGGGAAGAGCTATCGGACCTCCGGGAGGCCCCTTGGCTTCCAGCACTCCCACTGCGGGTGACAGCGGCCACAGCCGCTGCGACCGTGGGTCGTGCCTGCTCCTCCTCCGTTCCTGACCAAGTCGCCGGTTCAGGCAGACCTACCTGGCTTCCTGACACCCCGGTTGTGGGGGAACCATGCACCGAGATCTTACCTGGGAGCACTTCCGCTCCTGGACCGGCCCCAATCTCACCTGCCTGTTCCCCTCCTGCAGCAACAGAACCCCGGTGTGAAATCTCTGGGGACCCCACATTTGCTGTGGTAGCCCCCACCCCACACACTGGTCCTCCCCCTGCAGCACCCTGCTCTCTGCTTATCCCTGCAGAGGGCAACAGATCCCAGCTCACAGGCTGGTTACTTGTAGAGGCATTGTCACACCTTTCTCTGACCCCCTCCCCTGTCACAGCTGCAGCTGTGTGTGTGTCTATGGTGTCTGTGCAAGCAGAAATATCAGAGTTCACTCCCTCCTCCCTTACATCATTCATAGATAACACATTAACATTGTCAGGAGTCATGTCAGCACTGGCTGAAGGTTCAGCCTTTGGGGCGGGGCCAAACTGGGAGGTTATTTGCCCCAAATCTGTCCCAAGTAGCACGTTTGCAGGGATCCGATCAGTTACCCCCACCTCCCTCACCCCTCGCCCTGCGCCCCAGTCCACATAAATGTCAGCAACAGGCAGCGCCGGGTCAATGCCTCCAATCCCGGAGACAGCGAGGGTTTTTCCAGGGATCAAGTCTTGGGGGGACACCATCTCAGGCCGCACCAGAGTCACCTCCGAGGCGCTGTCTCGCAGTCCTATGGTCACAGACTGGCCGACGGTGACAGGTTGGAAGCTGTCCAGGGACCTACCACCACCCCCACCCACACAATACACCTTGGGCGGCCCTTGGGACGGGGACGGAGCCGGGGCCTTGGGACGCTGAGGGCACATGGCCTTGAAGTGTCCAGGTAGGTTGCACTGGTGGCACCGTCTTGGTTCTGCCACGGGCCTGGAGAGGGGAGTTGAGGGGGACACCCCCTGCAGTCCAGGGGCAGGTGGGGCAGTCGCAGAGTTCATCTTACCCCCTCTCCAGGTGCTGCTGGTGGCTGCTCTCCTGGCTTCAGGAGCCCGATTGTTGGTGTAGTCATCTGCCAGGGCAGCTGTAGCCGTGGATCCCTTTGGCTTCTGGTCTCGGATGAACTGGCGGAGATCCTCAGGGCAGTTCCACAAGAGTTGCTCCGTGATGAACAAGTCCAGGATCTCCGGTCCGGTGGAAAGCTGCAGGCCTTGGGTCCAGTGGTCGGCAGCTCGGGCAAGTGCCCGCCGGTGGTCAGCCCAGGAGTCCTTTGGTCCCTTCTGTAGGCTCCGGAACTTCTTGCGGTAGGACTCTGGAGTGAGGTTGTACTGTTGGATCAGGGCCCGCTTGATGGTGTCGTAGCCCTGATCTGCCTCAGCAGGCAAGTCCCCAAGGACATCCAGGGCCTTACCCCTTAAACGGGGGGTCAGGTATTTGGCCCACTGGTCCTTGTTCAGATGATGCTGCAAGCAAGTCCGTTCAAAAGCAGTCAAGAAAGAGTCCAAGTCTCCATCCTTCTCCAGCACTGGGAAGTCCTCAACACGGACCTTTGGAAGTTTGGTGTCTGGAAGGTCACGGGTGGCTGATGAGGGCCGGAGCTGAGCTAGCTGCAGCTGGTAGTTACGCTCTGCCTGGCGCTCTTCACGCGCTGCTTGCCGCTCACGCTCGGCCATGAGTTCCTTGTAGCCCTCCCGGTCTCCAGCCTGGCGTAGGGCCATAGCCATTTGAAGAAGGCTATCCGAGCCTCCCAGGCTCGGTGGAATGGCACGTGGTGATCTGCGGCCCGCTGCGGAGCCTGGTGATTCACTGTCCATTGCAGAGCGGAGGGCTGGCATCTGGCTCGTTGAGGACCCTTGGGCGAGCTGCTCCTCATCTTGTCCAGCAGTGCCCGGTTGTGCAATGTCCTCTGCAGAGCTGTTTTCTGGCGTCGGGCTCCTGGAGGACTCGTGGACAACCTCCTCATCGTCTCTGGCCTGAGCATCGGCCATTCCTTTGGCTTTGCTCCTGGTGCTCTCAGCCATTGTTGCAGACTTTGGTCACTGACACAGAACTGACACCTGATGCACCCACACACCTTACAGTATCTGCACTCTGACACTCTAGTGTTGAGCTAGTCTGAAGACCCCAGCAGCCACAGCTGCTGCAGGCAGTCTTTAGTGTCTGGGAGTATGGGTCTCACACTCACACACACTATTATCTCGATCCCACCGCTTGCCACCAATATGTCACAAACCACCGGGGGGGTCACTCAGAAATCCCCCGCGCTGGCTACCAGTACGTCACAATCGGGGGGTAACAAGTGGGGGTCACCCCTACTTTATACCTCCCGACCGACAGACAGAGCACGTGACGCGCTCTCTAGCGCCCCTCTTATAGTCAGGCCAATTATGGAATTGCCCGACAATAAGCAAGGAGGCCGCTATACTACTTATGCCGATTATTGAAGGGTCCCCGGTGAGAGTAAGGTATATATTCCCCCGACCTCCGCGGGCGGAATATATAATATCTTCCCGAATCTCACTGGCCTCCCCACAATAATCCTTGGCACAACTCGCTGCCACCAACCGCTTCACGGTAACTATTAGCCGAACACACAGACGTGGGATTCAAGATCGAGATAACAGAACAGCCCAAGATTAATTATATAATTTAATCGCCTAAAGCACACTAGAAACTACAATATATACAATAGGGAATCTACAGAATATACAGTTATGTCAGAGTACAGTTACAGATAAAGCATGGTTTACAAACAGGTATGCAAATTCAATCAGTTACCTTGTGCGTCTGGCCACAGGGGGGCGCTGTAGACCAGGTTTCTAGGATCCTTCCCACAGATGTTTCCTGCACGTGCCCCCAGCGAGAAGAACCTTGGAAAATGGCCGAAGCAGGGTTATCAACCTGGGCAAATCCAGGTCCCCTCCTACCTTAGTGACCTCACAGGGAGCACTGCTCCACCCCTGGCTGGAGTTATGGACAAATTCACAACATGGAATATGGGCCATAACTTTGCCTGGGAGCGTCGTAGGCGGACGCCAATGCTCTCATTGTGACAGTTATGAATTTAGCTACATAACGAGGGGACTCATGACCTGTCTACGAGTTCCCATATGGCTGATATCACGCCTGGGGTATTTCCCAAGCTCCCCCTTCCATAAAAAAGGTGTGCCAGCATCGTCCGCCTGCGCAAACACCATTTTTATGGTTGCCATATTTATCGGAGATATGGCTTGCGAGATATGAACCATTTTTTACTGGAGTCGTTCTGTCTGGCTACTTCCAAGCCTTGCTAATGAGATACAACTCTGGTTACAGGGTGACGGCAGGGAGTCATCCTGGGTCCATTGTCCTCACATCATCTCATCTCCATATCAGAGGAGATGGCTGTTGGAGGTGGAAGTGGGATGTGACACCTTCACAGATGCTGGACATTTGAGCACAAGAAGGGAGGGGGGCACTGCCAGGGAGTGATGAGAGCAATTATGACTTCTAGTCATAATTCCTCTTCATATCCCAGGATTTACCTCACACCTCCCCCCTTTTGAGGGCGCTAGGGGGCAGCACACTCCGGTGTTCCCCCGTGCGCCCGTCCGCGACCTCTCCTTGTCGGGACAGCCCGTCTGCGTTACCGTGGTCACGGCCCCTTTTGTGGCGAATGGTGAAGTCGTATTGCTGGAGCGCAAGGCTCCATCGCAACAATCGCCCATTCGTCCCAGAGACGGTGTGCAACCAGCTGAGGGGATTGTGGTCCGTCTCCACGATGAAGTGGCGCCCGTATAGATAGGGTTGCAGACGCTGCAGGGCCCACACTATGGCCAGGCACTCCTTCTCCATTGTAGAATAGGCCACTTCCCTTGGTAACAGCTTCCTGCTCAGGTACAAGACTGGGTGCTCTTGGCTCGCAGAGTCCACCTGGCTGAGCACCGCACCGAGGCCGAAGTCACTGGCGTCGGTCTGTACTACAAACGGCCGCGTGAAGTCGGCTGCCTGTAGCACGGGCGGGCTGGACAGGGCGTCCTTTAGGGCCCGGAAGGCTGTCTCGCAGTCCATTGTCCAATCGACTGCAGAGGGCAGCTTCTTCTTGGTGAGGTCCGTCAAGGGCTTGGCCAGGCTACTATAGCGTGGAACAAACCTCCTATAGTACCCAGCGGTCCCCAAGAAGGACATCACCTGCTTCTTGGTCCTGGGGGTGGGCCAGGATGCGATGGCCTCCACTTTCTCAGGCTCGGGCTTCAGCGTTCCCCCACCTACCCGGTGACCGAGGTACTGGACCTCGCTCATGGCCAGCTGACACTTTCCCGGCTTGATGGTCAAACCTGCCCGGTGGATCCGCCTGAGCACCTGTGCTAGATGCTCTAGGTGGTCCTCCCAGGTGGGACTGAAGACGGCAATGTCATCCAGGTACGCGGCCGCGTACCCTTCAAGTCCCTTGAGCAGGGTGTTGACCATCCGCTGGAAAGTGGCAGGGGCATTCCTCATCCCGAATGGCATCACCGTGGACTCGTACAGTCCAAATGGGGTAATAAAGGCAGAGCGTTCCCTGGCCTTGCGAGTCAGGGGGATCTGCCAATATCCCCGGCTCAGATCCATGATGGTCAGGTACTGAGCCCCGGCCAACTGATCGAGCAGGTCATCGATGCGTGGCATTGGGTACGCATCGGCGTGAGTGACAGCATTGAGCCCCCTGTAGTCCACGCAGAACCGAGTGGTTCGGTCCTTCTTAGGGACGAGGACTACAGGCGAGGCCCAAGCGCTGTTGGATGCCTGGATCACCCCCAGGTTCAGCATCTCGTCAATCTCCTGGCGCATGTGTTGCTGCACCTCCAGGGAGACCCGATATGCTGAACGCCGGATCGGGGGATGATCCCCAGTGTCCACGTGATGGACAGCCAAGTCAGTCCTTCCGGGCTGGTTGGTAAACAACCCCCGGAAGGGGTGTAGGGTGGCCCACAGCTGGGACCGTTGGTCCTCCAAGAGCTGGTGGCCAACCTCCACATCCTCAATGGATCCGCCTGCCCTAACCTGGGCTAGCATATCCAAGAGGGTTTCCGCTTCTCCCTCCTCGGGCAGGTTGCACACAGGGAGTGCACATGCCTCCCGCTCATGATGTGCCTTCATCATGTTCACATGGAAGGGCTTCCGCCTTCCACGGGCAGGGTCCAGGGTGACCAGGTACGTCACAGGGTTGAGCTGCTGGTACACGAGGTATGGGCCTTCCCAGGCTGCCTGAAGCTTGTCCTGTGGTACGGGGACCAGTACCCACACCTCTTGACCCACTTGGTAGGTCCTCTCACAAGCGTTCTGGTCGTACCAACGCTTCTGATCGGCCTGGGCTTGAGCCATATTGTCGTGTACCAGTTGCGTCAAGGCCTGCATTTTGTCCCGGAAGCGCATGACATACTCGATAACCGACACTCCAGGGGTGGCCAAATCCCCTTCCCAAGCCTCTTTCACCAGAGCCAGGGGGCCCCGCACACGTCGCCCGTACAGGAGCTCAAACGGTGAGAATCCTGTTGAGGCCTGTGGAACCTCCCGGTAAGCAAATAACAGGTGTGGGAGATACCGCTCCCAGTCACGCCCATGGGAGTCGACCAACATCTTAAGCATCTGCTTTAAGGTGCCATTGAACCGCTCGCACAGGCCATTAGTCTGTGGATGGTACGGGCTGGCCACCAGATGTCGCACCTGGACTTGCTTACAGAGGGTCTCCATCAGCTGGGACATGAATTGGGTCCCCCGGTCGGTGAGCATTTCCTGGGGAAAACCCACTCGGGAGAAAATCTCCAGCAATGCGGTGGCCACCTTGTCAGCCCGAATGGACGACAAGGCCACTGCTTCTGGGTACCGGGTGGCATAGTCCACTACCGTCAGTATGAAGCGTTTCCCGGAGCTGCTGGGGATGGCCAGCGGGCCGACCAGATCCACAGCCACCCTCCTGAAAGGCTCATCGATGATTGGCAGAGATACCAGTGGGGCTTTGGGGCGTGGCCCCGCCTTCCCCACTCTCTGACAGGTTTCACACGAACGGCAGTAGGCAGCCACATCGGCCCCCATTTTTGGCCAGTAGAAATGCTGGTTTAACCTGGCCTTGGTCTTAGCGATCCCTAGGTGTCCGGCCATCGGAATCTCATGTGCGATCCGCAACAACTCCGTCCGGAACGGATAGGGTACCACCAACTGTCGGTCCCTGGGCCACGCCTCCGGTGAACCCTGCTGGACCGTGGCCCGGTACAGCCGTCCTTGGTCCCAGACCACTCGCTCCGGGTCCGAGTCCGAGGGAGGCTGTGCCGCCTGCTCCTTTAGAGCTTTCAGGCTGTCATCAGCTTCTAACGCTGCCTGAAACTCCTGACTAGATGTGGCCAGAATCGACGAGACTGTCACATCTTCAGTCAGTACCCCGGGACCTGTGTCCTGGCCTCCACCTGACTCGGCTGCCACTTGGTCAGAAGGGGAAGAGCTATCGGACCTCCGGGAGGCCCCTTGGCTTCCAGCACTCCCACTGCGGGTGACAGCGGCCACAGCCGCTGCGACCGTGGGTCGTGCCTGCTCCTCCTCCGTTCCTGACCAAGTCGCCGGTTCAGGCAGACCTACCTGGCTTCCTGACACCCCGGTTGTGGGGGAACCATGCACCGAGATCTTACCTGGGAGCACTTCCGCTCCTGGACCGGCCCCAATCTCACCTGCCTGTTCCCCTCCTGCAGCAACAGAACCCCGGTGTGAAATCTCTGGGGACCCCACATTTGCTGTGGTAGCCCCCACCCCACACACTGGTCCTCCCCCTGCAGCACCCTGCTCTCTGCTTATCCCTGCAGAGGGCAACAGATCCCAGCTCACAGGCTGGTTACTTGTAGAGGCATTGTCACACCTTTCTCTGACCCCCTCCCCTGTCACAGCTGCAGCTGTGTGTGTGTCTATGGTGTCTGTGCAAGCAGAAATATCAGAGTTCACTCCCTCCTCCCTTACATCATTCATAGATAACACATTAACATTGTCAGGAGTCATGTCAGCACTGGCTGAAGGTTCAGCCTTTGGGGCGGGGCCAAACTGGGAGGTTATTTGCCCCAAATCTGTCCCAAGTAGCACGTTTGCAGGGATCCGATCAGTTACCCCCACCTCCCTCACCCCTCGCCCTGCGCCCCAGTCCACATAAATGTCAGCAACAGGCAGCGCCGGGTCAATGCCTCCAATCCCGGAGACAGCGAGGGTTTTTCCAGGGATCAAGTCTTGGGGGGACACCATCTCAGGCCGCACCAGAGTCACCTCCGAGGCGCTGTCTCGCAGTCCTATGGTCACAGACTGGCCGACGGTGACAGGTTGGAAGCTGTCCAGGGACCTACCACCACCCCCACCCACACAATACACCTTGGGCGGCCCTTGGGACGGGGACGGAGCCGGGGCCTTGGGACGCTGAGGGCACATGGCCTTGAAGTGTCCAGGTAGGTTGCACTGGTGGCACCGTCTTGGTTCTGCCACGGGCCTGGAGAGGGGAGTTGAGGGGGACACCCCCTGCAGTCTAGGGGCAGGTGGGGCAGTCGCAGAGTTCATCTTACCCCCTCTCCAGGTGCTGCTGGTGGCTGCTCTCCTGGCTTCAGGAGCCCGATTGTTGGTGTAGTCATCTGCCAGGGCAGCTGTAGCCGTGGATCCCTTTGGCTTCTGGTCTCGGATGAACTGGCGGAGATCCTCAGGGCAGTTCCACAAGAGTTGCTCCGTGATGAACAAGTCCAGGATCTCCGGTCCGGTGGAAAGCTGCAGGCCTTGGGTCCAGTGGTCGGCAGCTCGGGCAAGTGCCCGCCGGTGGTCAGCCCAGGAGTCCTTTGGTCCCTTCTGTAGGCTCCGGAACTTCTTGCGGTAGGACTCTGGAGTGAGGTTGTACTGTTGGATCAGGGCCCGCTTGATGGTGTCGTAGCCCTGATCTGCCTCAGCAGGCAAGTCCCCAAGGACATCCAGGGCCTTACCCCTTAAACGGGGGGTCAGGTATTTGGCCCACTGGTCCTTGTTCAGATGATGCTGCAAGCAAGTCCGTTCAAAAGCAGTCAAGAAAGAGTCCAAGTCTCCATCCTTCTCCAGCACTGGGAAGTCCTCAACACGGACCTTTGGAAGTTTGGTGTCTGGAAGGTCACGGGTGGCTGATGAGGGCCGGAGCTGAGCTAGCTGCAGCTGGTAGTTACGCTCTGCCTGGCGCTCTTCACGCGCTGCTTGCCGCTCACGCTCGGCCATGAGTTCCTTGTAGCCCTCCCGGTCTCCAGCCTGGCGTAGGGCCATAGCCATTTGAAGAAGGCTATCCGAGCCTCCCAGGCTCGGTGGAATGGCACGTGGTGATCTGCGGCCCGCTGCGGAGCCTGGTGATTCACTGTCCATTGCAGAGCGGAGGGCTGGCATCTGGCTCGTTGAGGACCCTTGGGCGAGCTGCTCCTCATCTTGTCCAGCAGTGCCCGGTTGTGCAATGTCCTCTGCAGAGCTGTTTTCTGGCGTCGGGCTCCTGGAGGACTCGTGGACAACCTCCTCATCGTCTCTGGCCTGAGCATCGGCCATTCCTTTGGCTTTGCTCCTGGTGCTCTCAGCCATTGTTGCAGACTTTGGTCACTGACACAGAACTGACACCTGATGCACCCACACACCTTACAGTATCTGCACTCTGACACTCTAGTGTTGAGCTAGTCTGAAGACCCCAGCAGCCACAGCTGCTGCAGGCAGTCTTTAGTGTCTGGGAGTATGGGTCTCACACTCACACACACTATTATCTCGATCCCACCGCTTGCCACCAATATGTCACAAACCACCGGGGGGGTCACTCAGAAATCCCCCGCGCTGGCTACCAGTACGTCACAATCGGGGGGTAACAAGTGGGGGTCACCCCTACTTTATACCTCCCGACCGACAGACAGAGCACGTGACGCGCTCTCTAGCGCCCCTCTTATAGTCAGGCCAATTATGGAATTGCCCGACAATAAGCAAGGAGGCCGCTATACTACTTATGCCGATTATTGAAGGGTCCCCGGTGAGAGTAAGGTATATATTCCCCCGACCTCCGCGGGCGGAATATATAATATCTTCCCGAATCTCACTGGCCTCCCCACAATAATCCTTGGCACAACTCGCTGCCACCAACCGCTTCACGGTAACTATTAGCCGAACACACAGACGTGGGATTCAAGATCGAGATAACAGAACAGCCCAAGATTAATTATATAATTTAATCGCCTAAAGCACACTAGAAACTACAGTATATACAATAGGGAATCTACAGAATATACAGTTATGTCAGAGTACAGTTACAGATAAAGCATGGTTTACAAACAGGTATGCAAATTCAATCAGTTACCTTGTGCGTCTGGCCACAGGGGGGCGCTGTAGACCAGGTTTCTAGGATCCTTCCCACAGATGTTTCCTGCACGTGCCCCCAGCGAGAAGAACCTTGGAAAATGGCCGAAGCAGGGTTATCAACCTGGGCAAATCCAGGTCCCCTCCTACCTTAGTGACCTCACAGGGAGCACTGCTCCACCCCTGGCTGGAGTTATGGACAAATTCACAACATGGAATATGGGCCATAACTTTGCCTGGGAGCGTCGTAGGCGGACGCCAATGCTCTCATTGTGACAGTTATGAATTTAGCTACAGAACGAGGGGACTCATGACCTGTCTACGAGTTCCCATATGGCTGATATCACGCCTGGGGTATTTCCCAAGCTCCCCCTTCCATAAAAAAGGTGTGCCAGCATCGTCCGCCTGCGCAAACACCATTTTTATGGTTGCCATATTTATCGGAGATATGGCTTGCGAGATATGAACCATTTTTTACTGGAGTCGTTCTGTCTGGCTACTTCCAAGCCTTGCTAATGAGATACAACTCTGGTTACAGGGTGACGGCAGGGAGTCATCCTGGGTCCATTGTCCTCACATCATCTCATCTCCATATCAGAGGAGATGGCTGTTGGAGGTGGAAGTGGGATGTGACACCTTCACAGATGCTGGACATTTGAGCACAAGAAGGGAGGGGGGCACTGCCAGGGAGTGATGAGAGCAATTATGACTTCTAGTCATAATTCCTCTTCATATCCCAGGATTTACCTCACACCTCCCCCCTTTTGAGGGCGCTAGGGGGCAGCACACTCCGGTGTTCCCCCGTGCGCCCGTCCGCGACCTCTCCTTGTCGGGACAGCCCGTCTGCGTTACCGTGGTCACGGCCCCTTTTGTGGCGAATGGTGAAGTCGTATTGCTGGAGCGCAAGGCTCCATCGCAACAATCGCCCATTCGTCCCAGAGACGGTGTGCAACCAGCTGAGGGGATTGTGGTCCGTCTCCACGATGAAGTGGCGCCCGTATAGATAGGGTTGCAGACGCTGCAGGGCCCACACTATGGCCAGGCACTCCTTCTCCATTGTAGAATAGGCCACTTCCCTTGGTAACAGCTTCCTGCTCAGGTACAAGACTGGGTGCTCTTGGCTCGCAGAGTCCACCTGGCTGAGCACCGCACCGAGGCCGAAGTCACTGGCGTCGGTCTGTACTACAAACGGCCGCGTGAAGTCGGCTGCCTGTAGCACGGGCGGGCTGGACAGGGCGTCCTTTAGGGCCCGGAAGGCTGTCTCGCAGTCCATTGTCCAATCGACTGCAGAGGGCAGCTTCTTCTTGGTGAGGTCCGTCAAGGGCTTGGCCAGGCTACTATAGCGTGGAACAAACCTCCTATAGTACCCAGCGGTCCCCAAGAAGGACATCACCTGCTTCTTGGTCCTGGGGGTGGGCCAGGATGCGATGGCCTCCACTTTCTCAGGCTCGGGCTTCAGCGTTCCCCCACCTACCCGGTGACCGAGGTACTGGACCTCGCTCATGGCCAGCTGACACTTTCCCGGCTTGATGGTCAAACCTGCCCGGTGGATCCGCCTGAGCACCTGTGCTAGATGCTCTAGGTGGTCCTCCCAGGTGGGACTGAAGACGGCAATGTCATCCAGGTACGCGGCCGCGTACCCTTCAAGTCCCTTGAGCAGGGTGTTGACCATCCGCTGGAAAGTGGCAGGGGCATTCCTCATCCCGAATGGCATCACCGTGGACTCGTACAGTCCAAATGGGGTAATAAAGGCAGAGCGTTCCCTGGCCTTGCGAGTCAGGGGGATCTGCCAATATCCCCGGCTCAGATCCATGATGGTCAGGTACTGAGCCCCGGCCAACTGATCGAGCAGGTCATCGATGCGTGGCATTGGGTACGCATCGGCGACAGTGACAGCATTGAGCCCCCTGTAGTCCACGCAGAACCGAGTGGTTCGGTCCTTCTTAGGGACGAGGACTACAGGCGAGGCCCAAGCGCTGTTGGATGCCTGGATCACCCCCAGGTTCAGCATCTCATCAATCTCCTGGCGCATGTGTTGCTGCACCTCCAGGGAGACCCGATATGCTGAACGCCGGATCGGGGGATGATCCCCAGTGTCCACGTGATGGACAGCCAAGTCAGTCCTTCCGGGCTGGTTGGTAAACAACCCCCGGAAGGGGTGTAGGGTGGCCCACAGCTGGGACCGTTGGTCCTCCAAGAGCTGGTGGCCAACCTCCACATCCTCAATGGATCCGCCTGCCCTAACCTGGGCTAGCATATCCAAGAGGGTTTCCGCTTCTCCCTCCTCGGGCAGGTTGCACACAGGGAGTGCACATGCCTCCCGCTCATGATGTGCCTTCATCATGTTCACATGGAAGGGCTTCCGCCTTCCACGGGCAGGGTCCAGGGTGACCAGGTACGTCACAGGGTTGAGCTGCTGGTACACGAGGTATGGGCCTTCCCAGGCTGCCTGAAGCTTGTCCTGTGGTACGGGGACCAGTACCCACACCTCTTGACCCACTTGGTAGGTCCTCTCACAAGCGTTCTGGTCGTACCAACGCTTCTGATCGGCCTGGGCTTGAGCCATATTGTCGTGTACCAGTTGCGTCAAGGCCTGCATTTTGTCCCGGAAGCGCATGACATACTCGATAACCGACACTCCAGGGGTGGCCAAATCCCCTTCCCAAGCCTCTTTCACCAGAGCCAGGGGGCCCCGCACACGTCGCCCGTACAGGAGCTCAAACGGTGAGAATCCTGTTGAGGCCTGTGGAACCTCCCGGTAAGCAAATAACAGGTGTGGGAGATACCGCTCCCAGTCACGCCCATGGGAGTCGACCAACATCTTAAGCATCTGCTTTAAGGTGCCATTGAACCGCTCGCACAGGCCATTAGTCTGTGGATGGTACGGGCTGGCCACCAGATGTCGCACCTGGACTTGCTTACAGAGGGTCTCCATCAGCTGGGACATGAATTGGGTCCCCCGGTCGGTGAGCATTTCCTGGGGAAAACCCACTCGGGAGAAAATCTCCAGCAATGCGGTGGCCACCTTGTCAGCCCGAATGGACGACAAGGCCACTGCTTCTGGGTACCGGGTGGCATAGTCCACTACCGTCAGTATGAAGCGTTTCCCGGAGCTGCTGGGGATGGCCAGCGGGCCGACCAGATCCACAGCCACCCTCCTGAAAGGCTCATCGATGATTGGCAGAGATACCAGTGGGGCTTTGGGGCGTGGCCCCGCCTTCCCCACTCTCTGACAGGTTTCACACGAACGGCAGTAGGCAGCCACATCGGCCCCCATTTTTGGCCAGTAGAAATGCTGGTTTAACCTGGCCTTGGTCTTAGCGATCCCTAGGTGTCCGGCCATCGGAATCTCATGTGCGATCCGCAACAACTCCGTCCGGAACGGATAGGGTACCACCAACTGTCGGTCCCTGGGCCACGCCTCCGGTGAACCCTGCTGGACCGTGGCCCGGTACAGCCGTCCTTGGTCCCAGACCACTCGCTCCGGGTCCGAGTCCGAGGGAGGCTGTGCCGCCTGCTCCTTTAGAGCTTTCAGGCTGTCGTCAGCTTCTAACGCTGCCTGAAACTCCTGACTAGATGTGGCCAGAATCGACGAGACTGTCACATCTTCAGTCAGTACCCCGGGACCTGTGTCCTGGCCTCCACCTGACTCGGCTGCCACTTGGTCAGAAGGGGAAGAGCTATCGGACCTCCGGGAGGCCCCTTGGCTTCCAGCACTCCCACTGCGGGTGACAGCGGCCACAGCCGCTGCGACCGTGGGTCGTGCCTGCTCCTCCTCCGTTCCTGACCAAGTCGCCGGTTCAGGCAGACCTACCTGGCTTCCTGACACCCCGGTTGTGGGGGAACCATGCACCGAGATCTTACCTGGGAGCACTTCCGCTCCTGGACCGGCCCCAATCTCACCTGCCTGTTCCCCTCCTGCAGCAACAGAACCCCGGTGTGAAATCTCTGGGGACCCCACATTTGCTGTGGTAGCCCCCACCCCACACACTGGTCCTCCCCCTGCAGCACCCTGCTCTCTGCTTATCCCTGCAGAGGGCAACAGATCCCAGCTCACAGGCTGGTTACTTGTAGAGGCATTGTCACACCTTTCTCTGACCCCCTCCCCTGTCACAGCTGCAGCTGTGTGTGTGTCTATGGTGTCTGTGCAAGCAGAAATATCAGAGTTCACTCCCTCCTCCCTTACATCATTCATAGATAACACATTAACATTGTCAGGAGTCATGTCAGCACTGGCTGAAGGTTCAGCCTTTGGGGCGGGGCCAAACTGGGAGGTTATTTGCCCCAAATCTGTCCCAAGTAGCACGTTTGCAGGGATCCGATCAGTTACCCCCACCTCCCTCACCCCTCGCCCTGCGCCCCAGTCCACATAAATGTCAGCAACAGGCAGCGCCGGGTCAATGCCTCCAATCCCGGAGACAGCGAGGGTTTTTCCAGGGATCAAGTCTTGGGGGGACACCATCTCAGGCCGCACCAGAGTCACCTCCGAGGCGCTGTCTCGCAGTCCTATGGTCACAGACTGGCCGACGGTGACAGGTTGGAAGCTGTCCAGGGACCTACCACCACCCCCACCCACACAATACACCTTGGGCGGCCCTTGGGACGGGGACGGAGCCGGGGCCTTGGGACGCTGAGGGCACATGGCCTTGAAGTGTCCAGGTAGGTTGCACTGGTGGCACCGTCTTGGTTCTGCCACGGGCCTGGAGAGGGGAGTTGAGGGGGACACCCCCTGCAGTCTAGGGGCAGGTGGGGCAGTCGCAGAGTTCATCTTACCCCCTCTCCAGGTGCTGCTGGTGGCTGCTCTCCTGGCTTCAGGAGCCCGATTGTTGGTGTAGTCATCTGCCAGGGCAGCTGTAGCCGTGGATCCCTTTGGCTTCTGGTCTCGGATGAACTGGCGGAGATCCTCAGGGCAGTTCCACAAGAGTTGCTCCGTGATGAACAAGTCCAGGATCTCCGGTCCGGTGGAAAGCTGCAGGCCTTGGGTCCAGTGGTCGGCAGCTCGGGCAAGTGCCCGCCGGTGGTCAGCCCAGGAGTCCTTTGGTCCCTTCTGTAGGCTCCGGAACTTCTTGCGGTAGGACTCTGGAGTGAGGTTGTACTGTTGGATCAGGGCCCGCTTGATGGTGTCGTAGCCCTGATCTGCCTCAGCAGGCAAGTCCCCAAGGACATCCAGGGCCTTACCCCTTAAACGGGGGGTCAGGTATTTGGCCCACTGGTCCTTGTTCAGATGATGCTGCAAGCAAGTCCGTTCAAAAGCAGTCAAGAAAGAGTCCAAGTCTCCATCCTTCTCCAGCACTGGGAAGTCCTCAACACGGACCTTTGGAAGTTTGGTGTCTGGAAGGTCACGGGTGGCTGATGAGGGCCGGAGCTGAGCTAGCTGCAGCTGGTAGTTACGCTCTGCCTGGCGCTCTTCACGCGCTGCTTGCCGCTCACGCTCGGCCATGAGTTCCTTGTAGCCCTCCCGGTCTCCAGCCTGGCGTAGGGCCATAGCCATTTGAAGAAGGCTATCCGAGCCTCCCAGGCTCGGTGGAATGGCACGTGGTGATCTGCGGCCCGCTGCGGAGCCTGGTGATTCACTGTCCATTGCAGAGCGGAGGGCTGGCATCTGGCTCGTTGAGGACCCTTGGGCGAGCTGCTCCTCATCTTGTCCAGCAGTGCCCGGTTGTGCAATGTCCTCTGCAGAGCTGTTTTCTGGCGTCGGGCTCCTGGAGGACTCGTGGACAACCTCCTCATCGTCTCTGGCCTGAGCATCGGCCATTCCTTTGGCTTTGCTCCTGGTGCTCTCAGCCATTGTTGCAGACTTTGGTCACTGACACAGAACTGACACCTGATGCACCCACACACCTTACAGTATCTGCACTCTGACACTCTAGTGTTGAGCTAGTCTGAAGACCCCAGCAGCCACAGCTGCTGCAGGCAGTCTTTAGTGTCTGGGAGTATGGGTCTCACACTCACACACACTATTATCTCGATCCCACCGCTTGCCACCAATATGTCACAAACCACCGGGGGGGTCACTCAGAAATCCCCCGCGCTGGCTACCAGTACGTCACAATCGGGGGGTAACAAGTGGGGGTCACCCCTACTTTATACCTCCCGACCGACAGACAGAGCACGTGACGCGCTCTCTAGCGCCCCTCTTATAGTCAGGCCAATTATGGAATTGCCCGACAATAAGCAAGGAGGCCGCTATACTACTTATGCCGATTATTGAAGGGTCCCCGGTGAGAGTAAGGTATATATTCCCCCGACCTCCGCGGGCGGAATATATAATATCTTCCCGAATCTCACTGGCCTCCCCACAATAATCCTTGGCACAACTCGCTGCCACCAACCGCTTCACGGTAACTATTAGCCGAACACACAGACGTGGGATTCAAGATCGAGATAACAGAACAGCCCAAGATTAATTATATAATTTAATCGCCTAAAGCACACTAGAAACTACAATATATACAATAGGGAATCTACAGAATATACAGTTATGTCAGAGTACAGTTACAGATAAAGCATGGTTTACAAACAGGTATGCAAATTCAATCAGTTACCTTGTGCGTCTGGCCACAGGGGGGCGCTGTAGACCAGGTTTCTAGGATCCTTCCCACAGATGTTTCCTGCACGTGCCCCCAGCGAGAAGAACCTTGGAAAATGGCCGAAGCAGGGTTATCAACCTGGGCAAATCCAGGTCCCCTCCTACCTTAGTGACCTCACAGGGAGCACTGCTCCACCCCTGGCTGGAGTTATGGACAAATTCACAACATGGAATATGGGCCATAACTTTGCCTGGGAGCGTCGTAGGCGGACGCCAATGCTCTCATTGTGACAGTTATGAATTTAGCTACAGAACGAGGGGACTCATGACCTGTCTACGAGTTCCCATATGGCTGATATCACGCCTGGGGTATTTCCCAAGCTCCCCCTTCCATAAAAAAGGTGTGCCAGCATCGTCCGCCTGCGCAAACACCATTTTTATGGTTGCCATATTTATCGGAGATATGGCTTGCGAGATATGAACCATTTTTTACTGGAGTCGTTCTGTCTGGCTACTTCCAAGCCTTGCTAATGAGATACAACTCTGGTTACAGGGTGACGGCAGGGAGTCATCCTGGGTCCATTGTCCTCACATCATCTCATCTCCATATCAGAGGAGATGGCTGTTGGAGGTGGAAGTGGGATGTGACACCTTCACAGATGCTGGACATTTGAGCACAAGAAGGGAGGGGGGCACTGCCAGGGAGTGATGAGAGCAATTATGACTTCTAGTCATAATTCCTCTTCATATCCCAGGATTTACCTCACATAAGTGTTTTTATCTATAATTAGACTTAGATCTGGGACATATGTGTGTGTATAAATATATATATATGTATAAGTACAGACTATAGAAAATGGGGAGAAAGAGTTTGAGCAGATGTGAGGTCAGTTTTTCTTTTTCTCTGCCACATGTTCCTACAGATTTTAAAATGGTGGATGAAGCACATGGCTGAATGGAGTAGTACATACTTAGACAGAAAAATTAGTGTTTTTAACTGTAGTTGGACCAGGACTTTGGATATGTAAATCTGTGTGTATATGTATAGAGTATGGAATATAGGCAGGAAGGATAATTGGTTAAACTTGTAAGTTTAGCAGAAGTAAAATCAGTTTCTCCCTTCCCCCTCTCATGTGGTTCAACCGCCCTTACACAAAGAAGCCATGTGCTATTCTGACAGTGGCCATTTTGTTAGTAAATCTGTATGGAGCCCTCCAGTGAAGTTGACAAAACTGCTCTCACTGAATAACCTATGAAGTGTTAGTAAATGTTTATAGTACCTCCTGCAGCTGAAGAGGTGTGTCTATGTTGTTGCAAAAACATGCAAAATCACTCATCGGTGACATGGGAGTCCATTCTCAAATATCGTTACTGCAGCAGTAACGAAGTTGTTCCTCGTTCCTGCGGCAGCACACATCGCTCCGTGGGACACCGCAGGAACGAGGAAACTCTCCTTACCTGCCTCCCGGCCACAATGCGGAAGGAAGCAGGTGGGCGGGATGTTCATCCCGCTCATCTCCGCCCCTCCGCTTCAATTGGGCGGCGGTTCAGTGACACAGCTGTGACGTCGCTGTGACGCTGAACGAACCGCCCCCTTAAAAAGGAGGCGGTTCGCCGGTCACAGCGACGTCGCAGGGAAGGTAAGTCCATGTGACGGGTCCGGGCGATGTTGTGCGACACGGGCAGAGATTTGCCCATGTCGCACAACCGATGTAGGCGGGTACGCACGCTGGCGATATCGGTACCGATATCGCAGTGTGTAAAGCGGCCTTTAGTGTTGGTAAGAGAGTTCCAGAGGTCTGGTTCTCTCACAGAGTGGTGGGAAGGTCCATACCAAGTCCTGTTGACCCCGCCTACAGGTGTCAAAGTAGAGGGCAGAGGTTCGTGGATCCACGCATTCCATTGTAAGAAGGTGACAACCACTGCTGAGAAGACATTGACAGCCGTCTCACCGAGGAACCTGCCAACATCATCAGTACCACACGCCCTGAGCTGCACCCATAATAACTAAGTGGTCTGAGACGAAGCAGAATTATGCTTCCCTTAGGCTGCCACCTAAGCCGCTGCTGAAACAGCTGAAGATCTGGACCAGTGCTGTTCTTCCATCGCGTGAAGAGGACCACGAGAAGAATGTCTTTTTATGAGCAGTTATATGGACCCAATCCGAATAGATAGCTCTGGGGGCCGATAACAGCTGTATAGTGCCTCTTATTGATAGTTGTGTGTGTGATAGGGACTGTTTGTTATCACACTCCAGAAACCACTGGCAATGAGTACCCGAATTTCCTTCCTCTGGATGGTAGAGTTAAGAGAAGTGTACCCGATATACACGATTGCATTGAACACTAATGCAAACCTAATCACTATGAAGCTAGATGTATACTATGGTGTTATGATGAGAATGAATTTCTAAGAGGAGAAAGAGAATTACATGAATATTTACGAGACCCATGGGATAATAGGTTGATAAATATGCATGACACCATAGCCAAACGTACAAAAGTAAAAGATTGTTGGATCTGCACACATTCCCCCACCTCTTCAAAGTCTATGCCTTTCCTGGCTACTCCTGTTCCCATAGAAGAACTTACACTCATGCCAAATGAAACATTTGAATTCCCTGTGAACATTAGTGCCTCTAGGTATAATAACACACGGGTGGCACTCCCTATAGCCGGGTGGACTACATCGCCATGGTGGGTAGCTAGAAGAGATTTGTCTCTATATTCCCCACATAATATAGCTGTATGTGGTCCCGGATCTACTAGCGTAAGATGTAGCAGGATGAATTCATCAGACAATCATTTGGGTCCATTCCCACATACTTAGACACAGTAGAGGTAGTATTTTCCCCCTAGTAGCATCACATACGGTAACAATAAAACCAATGCAACAATATTTGGGGGATTGACATACAGGTTAACGGACAAAACCTCTGATCTATTACATTCATTGATTAACGGTTCTGAGTATGCCCCAGAAGAAAACAAGTGCAATGAAACTGTAAAAGGTATATTGAGGTATCCCTGGTGCCCTAAGGTTGCAGCCACTAATATGGTATGCGTCTGAAATATCTTATAGATCAGACCTGGGCAAGGGGCGGCCCGCGGGCCACATCCGGCCCGCCTGCTCTCTGTGACCGGCCCGCCCGTCTTCAGCCGGTGCAGTGGAGCCGGGCTGCAGCGTGCCGAGCAAGGAGAGATCCTGTCAGTGCAGTCAGTCAGTCAGTGCAGGAGAAGGAGCAGCACAGCAGAGCAGACGGAATAATTCATCCTGCAGGACCTGCGATGATGTCACGCCCATGTGACTGTGTGGGAGGAGACACAGGATGCCGGGGAGAAAGCAAAGATAGTGAATCCTGAAGGAGATGTGGACACATGACTGGTAATAAGAAAAGAGGGGACATGAGGGGGAGGGGGGCTGCAGGGTGAGTGCATATGAGGGAAGATGGAGCTGCAGGGTGAGTGCATATGAGGGAAGATGGAGCTGCAGGGTGAGTGGCATATGAGGGAAGATGGAGGTGCAGGGTGAGGGGCATATGAGGGCTGAAGACTGACAGAAGGATGTGAAGGGGTGCAGACAGTGTTTGAGAGGGGTAAGTTGGGGTACAGGCAGGGTGAGATATGTGGGCAGGGTGTGTGACATATGGGCGTATAGTGTGTGTGATATGGGGGTGCAGGCTGTATGGGGAGCAGGTTGTGTGACATATGGGGGTGTAGTATATAACAGGTGTGCTATATGGAGGTGTATATAGTGGTGTAGTATATGGGGGTATAGTGATGTAGTATATTACAGGTGTGCTATATAGGGGTGTAGTATATGGGGTGTAGTGATGTAGTATATTACAGGTGTATATAGGGGTGTAGTGATGTAGTATATTACAGGTGTGCTATATGGAGGTGTAGTATATTACAGGTGTGCTATATGGAGGTGTAGTATATTACAGGTGTGCTCTATGGAGGTGTAGTATATTACAGGTGTGCTATATAGGGGTGTAGTGATGTAGTATATTACAGGTGTGCTATATGGAGGCGTAGTATATTACAGGTGTGCTATATAGGGGTGTAGTGATGTAGTATATTACAGGTGTGCTATATGGAGGCGTAGTATATTACAGGTGTGCTATATGGAGGTGTAGTGATGTAGTATATTACAGGTGTGCTAAATGGAGGTGTAGTATATTACAGGTGTGCTATATAGGGGTGTAGTGATGTAGTATATTACAGGTGTGCTATATGGAGGTGTAGTATATTACAGGTGTGCTATATGGAGGTGTAGTATATTACAGGTGTGCTATATGGAGGCGTAGTATATTACAGGTGTGCTATATAGGGGTGTAGTGATGTAGTATATTACAGGTGTGCTATATAGGGGTGTAGTGATGTAGTATATTACAGGTGTGCTATATAGTGGTGTAGTGATGTAGTATATTACAGGTGTGCTATATAGGGGTGTAGTGATGTAGTATATTACAGGTGTGCTATATGGAGGTGTAGTATATTACAGGTGTGCTATATGGAGGTGTAGTATATTACAGGTGTGCTATATGGAGGTGTAGTATATTACAGGTGTGCTATATTGAGGTGTAGTATATTACAGGTGTAGTATATGGGGTGTAGTGATGTAGTATATTACAGGTGTATATAGGGGTGTAGTGATGTAGTATATTACAGGTGTACTATATGGAGGTGTAGTATATTACAGGTGTGCTATATGGAGTTGTAGTATATTACAGGTGTGCTATATAGGGGTGTAGTGATGTAGTATATTACAGGTGTGCTATATGGAGTTTTAGTATATTACAGGTGTGCTATATGGAGGTGTAGTATATTACAGGTGTGCTATATGGAGGTGTAGTATATTACAGGTGTGCTATATGGAGATGTAGTATATTACAGGTGTGCTATATGGAGGTGTAGTATATTACAGGTGTGCTATATGGAGTTGTAGTATATTACAGGTGTGCTATATGGAGTTGTAGTATATTACAGGTGTGCTATATGGAGGTGTAGTATATTACAGGTGTGCTATATGGAGTTGTAGTATATTACAGGTGTACTATATGGAGGTGTAGTATATTACAGGTGTGCTATATGGAGTTGTAGTATATTACAGGTGTGCTATATGGAGGTGTAGTATATTACAGGTGTAGTATATAGGGGTGTAATGATGTAGTATATTACAGGTGTGCTATATGGAGGTGTAGTATATTACAGGTGTAGTATATAGGGGTGTAATGATGTAGTATATCGGAGGTGTATTATATAGTGGTGTAGTATAATACAGGTGTATATGGGGGTGTAGTATATTACAGGTATATGGAGGGAGTGTAGTATAATACAGGTATAGTATATAGGGGTGTAGTGGTGTAGTTTATTACAGGTGTAGTATATGGAGGGGGTGTAGTGATGTAGTATATTACAGGTGTAGTATATGGAGGGGGTGTAGTGATGTAGTATATTACAGGTGTAGTATATGGAGGGGGTGTAGTGATGTAGTATATTACAGGTGTAGTATATGGAGGGGGTGTAGTGATGTAGTATATTACAGGTGTAGTATATGGAGGGGGTGTAGTGATGTAGTATATTGGGTAGAACTGAGGTAATTATATTAGTCCGGCCCTCTAAACCAATCCCAATTTCTCATGCGGCCCCATGGGAAAATTAATTGCCCACCCCTGTTATAGATTATTGTCGCATTTAGGGGGTAATCATATTGTTTTGCCAGAAAACATGTATTATGTGTGTGGAACATTTGCTTACAAGTTTCTGCCGCATGATGGAGTTGGTACATGTACCCTGGCCAGGTTGACCATGGCTACATGGACCATCTCACATGATGAGGTAGATCTTGATCAGGTACCAAGACATATGCTGCAAAAGAGAGGAGCAAGTACCAAACCATACCCCTTGGTATTTCAAAGTTGGACTTTCATTAATTTTTTCTGACCTATCTATACATAATCCACACATCATTGAATCATTCGCAGAATTATTTGACAATGTAACTGATGAAGTCTCTGATGCTCTCTACATCGTTAATAATCAGACTAGATTTCATGCAAAGGTACTCAATCAGCACACATTAGTTTTCGATTTCCTGACTGCCAGTCAAGGTGGTATGTGTCAAATAATTGGACCAGCTTGTTGTAATTACGTGGATGCTAATTTCTCCATCCTAGTAGGAAGACACATTTCTAAGGCCCAACACAATAAAGAAGTCTTCCGAGGACAATACTCAATAGAGGACATTGCACAATTGGATAGTTGGTTTTCATGGCTTAACCCTGCTAATTGGTTTAGAGTGCTAGGGGGTTGGATAACTGGATTAGGGCACCTATTTTTGCAGATCTGCCTTATAGTCATCTTTCTGGTATGTCTTGTGAAACTGATCAAATGGTGCATATTTAAACTACGTTGAACTAATTCCAGGAATATCCTTAATGTAGGTGTTCATCAGGTTGAAGAAGGGGTAGGTGTGCCACTTGTTTCTCCCCCCATATATAGAGTCCCTCCGCCATATAGCAGCCCTCCTCCATCTCCTCATGGCAGGGAGGGTCATCAATACTACTATTTCGAAGAAAAAAGTGTGCTAGAATGATAATATTAATTTTCAGAGAGAGGAATGATGAGGATTTTCCCTTATCATATAAGCTTTCCTTTCTATACCCTTTAATTTAGATATAATTGCTTGCCATTTAGTTGGATCTCAATAATCCCTTAAATAACCTAGTCCCTTTAAGACATAGCTAGTAAATGTAAAATTCTCCTTTATGGGGATTTTCAATGTTTTCAGAATGCGCAACCTAATTAATAAGTAGACACTAAACAAAGATGGCTTATTTATACTACAGGCCACTACAGCCCTGACCCGTACCACGCAGGTCACTCTGCCCCCGGACACCCGAGGGCATGAAATTGCGTGAGTCAGCTTTGGCACAAATATACTTTGGTTATATGTTAATATCTATTACTGTATTGGCTATGTCATATGTAACTCCCTTTTTCAATTCTGTATAATAAGGCTGCTCCAGCAATATGGAGTCAGTTCTGTGATCCAATCAGAGCTCTTGCATATGCAATAAATCTTTCTTTCTCGAACCAAAAGAAAGTCTGACATGTGATCCATGGGAGACTGGGATCGTTATTTCCATATCAACCCCTCGAAGAGCGGAACTTGTGGCCTGAGAAACTACCTGATTTGGTGGACATAAACAATAACATCCCCTGCAGCTCCACTAAATGCACACCGGCATATCTAATGAGGGCGAGACCCGGAAGACTGACAGTGGATCTGGAGTTGGATGTAGAATTATCTGAAACCATCCCGTCGACTGTCGACTGGGACACAAAGGGTCGGAAGCAGTACCGACGAGCCCAGGCTGCCCCCTTCGAACCTGGAGATGTAGTACTGAAGAGGAAGAGAAGACTGCACAAATTGGATGACCAGTGGGAGAGGACCCCGTACGTTATCCAACCCACTGGTCGGGAAGATCAGAAGGTGTACCTTGACAGTCGTGACCAAGGGAAGACTACGACCACTGTTTCCAGGGACCACCTGAAGAAGTGTCCAGAGCCCCTGAAGATAGTGGAGAAGGTTCCCGTTCCCATGCTGGAGAAAGAAGAAGAAGAAAGAGGTGATCCACACGGTTATGGGGGATTTTCCAGCTGATTGGCCTATACAGAATGGAGCAGTTATTGTTACCATTATAATGTTCCCACAACCCGTGGAAGATACAGAGCCAGAGAGGTCCATCAGCGATATACCAACACCAGCGCCCAGGGATGCACATACACCAAGCCCCCGTAGGTCCCTACCAGCTATACCTGACACTAGGGAAGAGGGATCCGTAACTCACTCTCCCCCACCAGTCCTAAGGGAGGGCGGAGGGCTAAGAAGGTCCACACGCCCTAACTTGGGCCGGCCGCCACTCAGGTACAGGGAAACTGATGCTTAGTGAGTGGTGTCCGCTTGCTGTGTAAATAGTGTGTGAATAAGTTCCAATTAACCGAATACTTCACCTGATTAGAAGAAGATTAAGGTAGCGGTTCCCGTCTACTCACAGTTGAGTTAACCACCCGTTGAAAAGTTTACAGTTTTTAAGGACCATGGCTTAGGACTTCAAGAAACAAATGGGGACGGCACCACCTTGAATAAATAGATTATGGAAGTGTGCTCCAACCCATAAATAGAACTTAGAACTTAACACATGGGAAAGAGTGGGCACAACTACACCAAACATGTACTGGAAAATCCAGAATAATTGAAAGAAGCAAGAGGCGTCCCTTGTTGCATGCAAAAAGTGTGAAAAAGTTTATTAATAACACAGAAATATTATTAAGAACACTTAAAACTGGGAAAGATCAAAGGGGTGATCCACCCATGAACAGATTAGCGCATCACCACTAAAATCTCATGAAATAATGCAGATGGCAAATCACATAGGCTCAAAAATAACAGTACCAGAGAACAGTATACAGCAATGCATAGTCACCAAATGTAGGACTAACATAAATATGGTACAGATCAAAGAGAGCCAATACAATACCAGATGAGTAAATAATGAGAGAGGAAGTGTGGGTGCGCCTGCCCCACGCGTTATGCCACCATGTGTGGCTTCATCAGGGGTAAATGAAGGAATGACCAGAGCCTATATATAGATATACAGAAGGACCACAGATAATTACTGACCGGTGTGTTGAATATACCGCTCACCAAACAAACAAGGAGGGCGGAATCCTCTGTAACCTCCATGTAAGCTGGAACCAGGCCGTGGGCGTGCATTCAGTAGTGTAAGACAGCACCATGTGGTCCGGTCATGTGACCGGAGTGAAGTCAAGCCCAGCCCCGCAGCTCCTGTGGAGTGCGGAAGCAGTTCTCAGTGTCATTCAGAGTTTGGTATCACTAAGGATACCACAGATAAGACCCTGAATAGCAGATGTGCACATCTATTGGTTCCATAGTAATGTAATCCTTTAGTGCAAAACAGGAAACTGGTCACCAAAGTATATAATAAAACAATGGGAAGACTTGATATGTTCTCTGCAAAGACAATACACATTTAAATACAATGTAATGCACAGATGCAAAACAACAAGGGTAAACAAACAAACAGGTATGCAAATAGAACAGAGAGTGAGTTCATTACAGACACAGTAAAACATCTTTAAGATATTTTATATAGAATTCTCATATGTATAGTGAACCAAAGAGGGAAGAGGGAAGGGAAGCCCCCCATTCAAATTGCAGGACAAAAATATCTATTTTTTATAGTAGCCAGTAAATAGAAGATTCTCGTTGATGCCATTGGGCATAACTGTATCCAGCTGAAAGATCCACCAAGATTCAGTTTTCAGGAGTGCCGAAGTAGGATTACCACCTTGTATATTGCTCAAAACTCTATCCAAGCCAACCACGGTTGTGTTTCCAATTCTGCTACCATGGTGCCTGAGATAGTGTTGTGCCACTTTAGAGATCATTCGTCCCTGTTTTAGATGTTTAGATGCCAAAGGCTATGTCCGAGAAATGCTTCTGAATGCGATGGCGCAGCTCCTGCGAGGTCTGTCCAACATAAATGAGTCGGCAAGGGCAGGTAAGAGCGTATACTACATTTTGGGACCTACAGTTCACATAATGCCATAATATATACGTTTTCTGGTCACGATGGTTCAGAAAATTGGATACAGGAGGCATGAATTGGCAAATGGAGCACTGTCCACATGGAAAAGATCCCTTCAAAATGGTTCCTCTACCAACACGGGTAGTTGGTCGTACAAAATGGCTCCTACAAAGTTGGTCCCTCAAATTTGCTGATCTGCTTGCTGTTAAGAGTGGTCTGGAAGAGATAAGTTTTTTTAAATTGGAATCAGGCAAGATGTTCCAATTTCTATTCAAGGTCTGATATATATCCGACCACTGACAATTAAAAGTGGTTACCAACCGTGGAGAGTCGTTTTTAGGCTTATGATCCTTAGGTTTCAGCAAAGTATGGCGATCCGTGTTGATGGCTTTCTGATATGCTCGATGAATGATCTTCCGCGGATACCCTCTCGTTCTGAATCGTTCGGACAGATCCTATGCCTGGACAAGAAAATCAGACTGTGCACTACAATTTCTTCTTAAACGAAAAAATTGGCCCACCGGTATACCATCTTTAATATGTTTAGGATGTGAGCTCTTATAATGCAGAAGACTATTGGTAAATGTGCACTTACGGTAGAGATTGGTTTCAATCTTTTTTCCTTTTATTGCCAATTTCAAGTCCAAAAAATCCATGTTATCCGATGTGATTTTCGAAGTGAGCTTGATATTCAGATGATTAGTGTTCAAATCCGAGATGAATTCCAGGCAAAGGTCTCTAGGTCCTGTCCACAAGAACAAAAGGTCATCGATATATCGGAACCACCCACAGACATAGTCACGACACCACGACGAGGGATACACGCACGCCTCCTCCCACCAACCCAAAAACTGGTTAGCAAAATAAGGCGTACAGCGTACATTCTTGTTCTTGTATCGGGTCTGCATGTATACATTCAGTGTCCGATTCCGTGGTATTCTTTTGTTGGTTCCTCTTCCGGCCACCTCTTCTCCCCCTCCTTCTGCTTCGCTTTTGTCTGTGGATAAAAAAATCAGTGGACGAGCCTTCACCCGGATTAATTGAATGGCTCGGTTTATGTGAGGCGAACCGAGATCTTCTATTTCCCTGATGGCTCCACCTATAAGCATGATTATCCTCAAAGTCTCTTATCACGAACAAATTTGCTCTTTTTTCCGGCAATAATATCCTTTTCATACTTGTCAATATTTTCCTTCAATTTGACTAAAAACGGTTGTACCATTGTATTTTTATCAAAATTGTTAATTTTAAGCTCAGTTGCCTTAATGCTATCTTTGATCTGTACCAGCAAATTACGATCATGGCCTATCAACAGGTCAAGTAATATACCAGAGCACTGAATGAGACCCCCTTCCCAAACACCTCTAAAGTGTTCATCCACCTCCCAAGAGGGAAATATCTGAACCCTTAGTCCACGGGGTATGATCTTCAACTTTAGATACTGTTCTAAGCTCTTAATATTCCACCAAACACGAATATATCTTTTATGTAGATTCAAAAGTTCATCACATATGGCCTTAAAATCACCCTCTGCTGTGTCAGATATCTGACAATCAAACACAGCTGCCACCTGATTGTTCCAAAGCACCTCTCTTGCTTCCAAATCATAAGCCATAGTGAGGCAAATATGATCCAAATCAGACAGTTGAGTCAGACTATAATAGTGTGCACAAGTCCCCAATGGTAAAAAACCATAGAACAGGAGATCAAGAAACAAATGGGGACGGCACCACCTTGAATAAATAGATTATGGAAGTGTGCTCCAACCCATAAATAGAACTTAGAACACAACACATGGGAAAGAGTGGGCACAACTACACCAAACATGTACTGGAAAATCCAGAATAATGGAATGAAGCAAGAGGCGTCCCTTGTTGAATGCAAAAAGTGTGAAAAAGTTTATTAATATTATAAATTATAAATTATTCCCAGTTTTAAGTGTTCTTAATAATATTTCTCTGTGTTATTAATAAACTTTTGTGTTGTGTTCATGGCTTAGGACTGGCGCTTTTGGGCTTTGTAAATAATCCTCGACCACCTTCCTTGTCCCGCCGCAGTCCGTGGAGAGGCTGATTGGAGGAAGGGCCTGCGATAGAGTCGGCCGAGGCCCAGTCACTACTAAAAGCAGTGACTACCCTCCAGGCCAAGGGTCCTCTGGACGTGGGGCCCTTGAGATAGACTGCCGGGTAAGGAACTTTTTACCCGACCCGTGTGGGCATAACCCGGATACGTTCCTGGACTTGGGCAAAGGGGTGTGCACCAGTGTTTAGCGGTGGCACCAGGGAACAGGTTGTTTTGGGTGGGGGCACGATGAGAAGGTGGTCCGGTCCGTCCCGTTTGTATTTGCAACGTTTAAGATTTGTGCCTCCCGTAAGGGAAGAAATTGTAAAAAGTTTAGTAAGCTTGTAAATCTGTTTTTTCTATTTTTCCAGTTCCCGTTAAAAAAAAAAAAAAACGGTGGTGGTCGGACAGCCCGCGGATGGTCTGTATTAAACCAAGGGGGAATGTGACGCCCTGGCAGAACCAGGTAGTCACACAGTGTAGCCCACACACAACACCGCTCCCACACAGGGTTAAAACAGCCGACCTGAAACCCTAGTCATCCCCTCAGGGAAGGACAGACACACCAGTGGGCGGGACCAGGCGGAAGGAAAATGCCCACCTAGGAGTCTGGAGAGCTCGGGGTGGGAAAACAGTTCAGTGCAGTTTTCAGTCAAGTTCAGAGTGGAGTGGAGGAGATGAGCTCAGGCAGTTAAGGCCTGAAGCTCAAGCTGACAGGTGCCAGGGTTGGAGCCGTGACACCTTGGCTAGGTGGCAGACAGTAGCCAGCGCCAGTAGGAGACGGGAAGACGGCTGCCGAAGATCCGAGGTGGACCGGGACAGGGTTGTAGCCCGCTGGTGCCGACACTGGATAACCGACCCAGAAACCATGCACAGAGGGGGTACTTGGACCCTGAAGCAAGGACCGGCACCAACGGCCTAGCTAATTAACCAATTGAGGGCAGCATTTTAGGTCCTGTCCCAACCTAAGTCCCGAAAAGTAGACAACCACCCACAGAGAAGGATAGGGCATCCGCCAGGGCCTGGTTGATCCCACGGGTCAGCGTCTGACGGGCACGGCTCCCAACCAGAGGACCGGGAGCGGACTCCCCGTGTTACACACCGGGAAGTCTACCTTAGAGCAACACAAAGTGCAGAGGAGAAAGGCATTGACTGCTAGCCTGGGTGTGGGACCTGATACACCCGTCTGCGGAGGCTGGCCACCATCACCTTGGTTTACCAAAAGAACTGTGTCTTTACTGACTCCACACCTGAGTGTAACCTCATCCAGCCCCAGGACCACCGAACTGTAAGTGTGCTGATCCCTGCAACCCTGCACAGCACTGGGCCCCGGGGCATCCATCCCTACCCACGGAGGGGTTAACATCCAACTGCCAACACATCTTCCCCAGGTGTCCCATCACAGCAGCAGTGGTGCTACATCTCACCACACACCGTGGGTGGCGTCACTGACAGTTTACAACAAATCCTGTACAATTACGACCCCTTTTTATTCAAAGTGTCCGCGCGACCCCCGGGTCCGAAGAACCCCTCGAGCCATACCGTAGATCCGGATCCGAGCAGCACCGGCTGCTGGCATGGGGGCGGCACACAAGCAGGTGAAAAACATTGAGAAAAGATTTGAGAGAACAGACTAGTGGGTTAGATCAGTGTTTTTCTTGAGAAACAGTCAATATAAATGAGGAGGCTCAGGACAGACAAGATTCTGTATTATCTCAAGAAAGGAGTAGAAGGCAGCACAAACTATTTTCTTCCTACCACAGCTCCATTGTATGAGGAGAGTAGAGACTGCACAGTTCTAGACACGCTTTGAAGAGGACTGATCTGTGAGGAGAAACACTTTGTATAGAGTTGTTAATGAGTTATTGCATGAAGAGAAGTAATTTCATGTATTGGAAAGAAGTTGAATAAAATCCCAATCATTACCTTCACTTTTGAATTGTGTGATAACTGTGCCTGAAGATCTGGCCCTCCCTTAACTGTACAGAAGAATAGTGGTCGCCCTGTGTAAGATTTCCCTGGGATTCCAGAAGAACTCATGTTAAGTATAAGCCTTCACATACCGAGGTCGTACTTGCAACATTAAACTCATAAGAAAATTGTAGGTTATGTGGATTGTTCCATAGGTAGGCAACGAAGCTCTCAACATCCCTCTCATCACCACTCCAAACCAATATGATATCATCAATAAATCTTAAAAAAAAATTATTTTGTTGGAGAAGGGATTATCGCATGTAAAGATATATTCTTCCTCCCATCACGTCAAAAAATATTGGCAAGGGATGGTAAGAACTTCACTCCCATGGAACAACCACGCAACTGCAAAAAAAAACTTTCCCATAAACATGAAAAAATTATTTTTCATTAAGAATAAGCCTATGTGCCCACGTAAGCTTTCATCTGCGGATTTTGCCGAGGAAAACATGCGGATTTATCTGGATTTTCCACATAAATCCGCAGGTTTTAGCATGTACAGTCACTCCCCATGTTATCCTAAGGGACAAGGGGAGTGCTGTGTCCACGCTGCGGAAAGTGTGACTGCTGAACATGCTGCAGATGTCCGCATCCGCAGGTATAATTGCATGTCAATTATTCATACGGAATTACCTGCGGATGTCCCGGCCCTCCGCTATGGAGATAGAGGCCGGGACGTCCGCAGGTAATTCGCATGAATGTCCGCATGTTTCCCGCAGCTATTCTGCTGTAATCTCGCAGCTAAAAATAGCTGCGGACGCCGGCGGGCAGCTGCGGGAAACATGCGCTCGTAGCTGCGGATACATCCGCAGGTACGAGCGCCCATGGGCACATAGCCTAAGGTAGCTTCCACCAGAAAGTACAAGTAAAATATATCTTTGTACCGTGTTAGCCAGTAGAGATAAAAAAAATTGTTTAAAAGAACAGAGAGTCCTCAGTGGTTGATACGTTTTTTTTTTTTTTTTACTGCACTATTCTAAGTCCTGTTGTGTATAAATACGTGACTCTTCAGATTTTGTGTTATACCATGCCTGATGAAGAGACCTGAGTAGTCTCGAAAGCTTGCAATTATTACCATCTTTTCAGTTAGCCATTAAAAGGTATCAACCACCAGAAAGTACAGCATATCCTCCGAAAAACAACTATATCTATGCAAAAGGCTCAGCAAGGCCAGTACTGCCAAATCATGGGGGATGGAGGTGTATAGACTCTGGATGTCACATGTAACCCAGCTACACCCTTCATCCCAATGAAATTTAGAAAAAACATTCAGCCCATGTTTTGAATCACGGATGTAGCTGGGAGAAATGCAAGACAGACTCTGCAATCTGTTGTCCACCCATTCAGACAAATGTTCTAATAGAGAATTAATGCCTGAAACAATAGGTCTAAAACCAGGGGGGAAACATCCCTTATGAGTCTTAAGTGGGCTTTACACGCTACGATATCATTAATGTTTTATCGTCGGGGTCACGTTGTTTGTGACACACAACCGGCATCATTAACGATATCGTAGCGTGTACCAGTTATGTGTGACCTAAAACGATCGCAAAAGCGGCAAAAATCGTTTGCCGCGGAGAGGTCATCCTAAAACAAAAAATCATTTACCTCTCATTAGCGATGTTATTCCTCGTTCCTGCGGCAGCACACATCGCTGAGTGTGACACCGCAGGAGCGAGGAATATCTCCTTACGTGCCTCCACCAGCAATGCGGAAGGAAGGTGGTGGGCGGGATGTTTACGTCCCGCTCATCTCCGCCGCTCCGCTTCTATTGGACGGCTGCAGTGTGATGTCGCTGTGACGCCGCACGACCTTCCCCCTTAGGAAGGAGGCGGGTCGCCGGCCAGAGCGACGTCGCAGGGCAGGTAGGTCCGTGTGACGGCGGTAAGCGATGTTGTGCGACACGGGCAGCGATATGCCCGTGTCACTCAACCGACGGGGCGGGTAAGATCGCTTGCGATCTCACTAGCGAGATCGTAGTGTGTAAAGCCCGCTTTAGGCATTGTATGAAAAAGTGGAATACACTTGCGGAGACTTTTACATAGATATAGTTGTTTTTCGGATGATCGAGCTCGAGTTACATTCGATAACGGTTCGATCAGCAAAAAGCCTAGCTAGTTACTAGCTGGCTTTTCACTTTAATAGTGTGAGTCACTCTGTGATTCACACTATTATCAAATTTCAGCGTATAGTGTGCGGGGGGGACGCATTTAGATCTGTGTGGCTGGGAAAATGGCGATCGCCAGTTTTGTTTTTTTGTTTATTCCTAAGCGCGCGTGCAGTGGGGCGGGCCAGCATGTCAACCAATCCCAGATACACACAGCTAAGTGGACTTTTTGCCAGACAAGCAAGGGCATGTGTCATAGGCTGTGAATTTCACATGTCCTTGCATTATAAATACGGCCATTTTCCCTCACGGCGCCATTATCTGCCTTCTGCATGTGGGTGACAGTCACCGCTCATGCAGCTCTTGTCGCCGCTCCTGCTGTGTACGCTACACACACAGCGCTGTACAGATTAGGGACAGAAGTTTATTTCAGCCCTTTTCAGGCCTGATTTCCTGGGGCTCAGAGCCATAGCTGACAGGCAGGTCCGTGGAAACGCTGTATACAGCTTTAGATAGCGTCTGTGTACCTAAGCTCAGGGAATTCCTTGCTGCATTTCATCATTAGGAGGGATAGAAAGTGAAGCTTCCTTTACTGTCCACTGACCCACAGAACCCGGCCACTGTACCCACCTGCCCACTTTTGCCACGCAATTTTTATAGCAAACAGTGCTGAAACTTAGTGGCATCCAAAAAGTGGCTGCTATACTCCATTGTTGTCCCACTGGTTCCAAGCAAGTCCCACCACCTCTGCATTCTACCCTCATGCACATTTTGCTACGCTATTTTTATAGCAAAAAGTGCTGAAACTTAGTAGCATCCACAAAGTGTCTGCTATACTAATTTAGTGTCCCACTTGTTCCAAGCAAGTGCCACCACCTCTGCATTCTACCCTCATGCACATTTTGCTATGCTATTTTAATAGCAAACAGTGCTGAAACTTAGTGTCATCCAAAAAGTGGCTGCTATACTCCATTGTTGTCCCACTGGTGCTAAGCAAGTTCCAATACCTCTGCATTGTACCCTCCTGTACATTTTGCTACGCACTTTTTGTAACAAACAGTGCTGAAACTTAGTGGCATCCAAACAGTGTCTGCTATACTAAATTAGTGTCCCACTGGTGCCAAGCAAGTTCCATCACCTCTGCATTCTACCCTCATGCACATTTTGTTACGCTATTTTAATAGCAAACAGTGCTGCCAGTTTTAGGGCCATAGTTGCCTTGTCAGGGAAAGTCAGTGTTGGTTCTTCAGCTGTCAATAAAGCTAGACCACCTCTGCAATTTACACCACCTCTCAATGTATGCTACCACATTTTAAGTGGCTAATATTGTCGCTAACAAAATGAGTGGCAAAAGGACAGATGCTGGTGGAAAGGGGAACAGGCGTGTTGGAAAAGGAAAAAAAAGTTTGTGTCCGTGGGGAAGGTGGCAAAGCTACATTAACATCTGCTGAAGATAGGCCATCTTCCAGCAAAAGTAAGATGTCTACTACATTCTGTAGACAATCCGATGTGCTCCCTTTTTTACGGACCCGAACAACTGTAAGAAAGGTAGATGATGCACAAAAAAAGAACATGCTTGAATGGATCTCAAGTGCTCCAACAAGTGCCCTCTCCTTCACCTCAACTACCACATAAAAAAAACAAAAAACAGTCCTCTGAGTTGTCATCCCAATCACACTTACTTTCTCCCAAGTCTCCACCCGCCCTGTACAGTATGGTGTAAGAGAGATGGCTGAGTCTGCAGAGCTGTTCAGTCACACTATAGCCTGGGAATCAGAGGTCTGCTCCCAAGCTACAATGAGTACAGACCAGGAAATTGTCTGCAGTGATGCCCAGAAACTTTGTGACTCAGATTCAGGCGCATAATGACCAAGTTTCTGAGCATAATGTAGACCCTCATTCACAAACTGTAACACCTGTTGGTGGAGACAATGAGGAACATACTGATGACGATGAGACGCAGATACCAGATTGGGATGACAACTTAAATATTCGGTCAGGGCAGGAAGAGGCTAGGTCTGAGGGCGACGGGAGTGCAAACACAACGCTTGATGATGAAGTTTTAGATCCCACTTACTGTCAACCCACAGTCAGGCACTTGAGGAGGTCAACAGAGGCGGTGGAGGAGGATGCAACTGACGACGAAGTTACCTGGCGCCTTCCTGGACAGAGTCTGAGTACTGGTAGCACATCTACAACTGCATCCTCAGCCACCACTCTGCCTCTTTTTTTGACCTTGCAAAGATCTTTCAAATCATGTGATCTGTAAAATTTGTCGGGAATCTATAAGTAGAGGCAAAAAGCTCATCAGTTTGACAACTTCTTCCAAGAATCGTCACATGAATACCAAGCATAATTCCCAGTGGGAAGCTCACTGTGCTGCAATGCAGCCTAGCGTAGCGGGCTAACCACCGCCTGCCCCTTCCAGTGCATCTGCGCGCTCTTCATCTTCTATGACTGTGGGGACAGCTGTCACACCTGGTTTTCCACGCACACCTTCCACCACTGTAACGGCAACAAGCAGTTTGCTTGGTAGGTCTTCAGTTGGTTTGGAAGGGGAAACAAGTGTGGGTGTAGAGCGCTCTCAGACATCGATAGCACCAACTTTGGATGAAGGCAACATCATGTCTCCACCTGCACTTTCCTCACAAACCTGCATTTTTCCAGGGACACACTACTCACCATCGTCTCCACACAGCAGCCAGATCTCTGTCCCTCAGATGTGGACAAATAAAAGGCCATTTCCTCCGACCCATGACAAAGCTAAGAGGTTGACTTTATCCCTCTGTAAGCTCTTGGTTACCGAAATGCTGCCTTTCCGCCTGGTGGACACACAGGATTTTCGTGACTTTATGTCCGTCGCTGTGCCCCAGTACCAGATGCCTAGTCGCCACTACTTCTCTAAGAAACGTGTGCCTGCGCTACACCAGCATATCGCACACAACATCACCGCTTCCTTGAGAAACTCTGTGTGTGAACGGGTGCATTTCACCACTGATACTTGGACCAGTAAGCATGGACAGGGGCGTTACATGTCGCTGACTGGGCACTGGGTAACTATGGTGATAGATGGAGAAGGGTCTGCTGAACAAGTCTTGCCGTCCCCACGACTTGTGAGTCAATCCTCTGTATGTAGAAGATCCTCCACTGCTTCTGCCTCCTCAACCTCGTCTGGGTCCTCCACGTCCACCCCAAGCCTGCCTGGTCAGGCCACCAGCGTTATAACTGTGCACAAGGAATCACGCACACCTCCTTACTATGCTGGCAGCAGAGCTCAACGGCATCAGGCGGTCTTTAGCTTGAAATGTCTTGGAAATAAGAGTCACACAGCGGCTGAGTTGTGGGCAGCTCTGCGGTCCGAGTTTCGTAAATGGTTGTCTCCACTCAACCTGCAGCCAGGTAAGGCCGTGTGCGACAATGCTGCAAACCTGGGTGCGACCCTTCGCCTCGGCAAGGTGACACATGTGCCTTGTATGGCTCACATGTTAAACCTTGTCCAGCAATTTTTAACACACTATCCCGGCCTAGATGGCCTTCTGCACAGGGCACGAAAACTGTCTGCTAACTTCCGCCGTTCAACCGCCGCACCTGACCGACTTGCATCGCTCCAGAAGTCTTTCGGCCTGCCGGTTCATCGCCTGAAATGCGATGTGCCGACACGCTGGAATTCGACTCTCCACTGTTACAGTGACTGTGGCAGCACCACCGAGCACTGGTGCAATACGTCATGACGTATAGCCTGGGCCAACGAGATGCAGAGGTGGGGCAGATCACCCTGATGGAGTGGTCTCAGATCAAGGACCTATGCACCCTTCTGCACAGTTTCGACATGGCGACGAATATGTTTAGCGCTGACAATGCCATTATCAGCATGACAATTCCAGTCATTTTCATGCTGGAGCACTTGCTAAACATTATTCGGAGTCAGGGGGTGGGACAACAGGAAGGGGAGGAAGTACAGGAGGATTCATATGCGCAAGGGATAACAACATCACCAAGGTCCAGACGTTTATCATCACCAAGGCGGCAGGCATGGGACGATGGGGGAGAGGGATTAACAAGGGCGCATGGTAGCAGGCAAAATGTTGAGGAAGGTGCAGGAGAACATGAAGAAATGGAGGACGAACTGTCCATGGACATGGAAGACTCAGCAGATGAGGGAGACCTTGGTCACATTTCAGTTGAAAGAGGTTGGGGGGAGATGTCAGAGGAAGAAAGAACGGTTAGCACCTCTATGCCGCAAACACAGCAAGGACTTGGTCCGCATGGATGCGCAAGACACATGAGCGCCTTCTTGCTGCATTACCTACAACATGACCCTCGGATTGTCAAAATTAGAAGTGATGATGACTACTGGGTTGCCACACTATTAGATCCCCGGTACAAGTCCAAATTTTGTGAAATAATTCCAGCCATAGAAAGGGACGCACGTATTGAGGAGTATCAGCAGAAACTGTTACTCAATCTTAGCTCGGCTTTTCCACCAAACACAAGTGGTGCACGGAGTGAATCTCCCAGTTGTAACTTGACAAACATGGGACTGTCTCGTCATCAACAGTCTAACCGTACCAGCAGCACCGTATCTGTTGCTAGTAACAGCAATTTTATTGAATTGTTTCATAATTTTTTAGACCATCCTTTGCAAGGCCAACAGAGACAAGAAGTCTGACACATAGTCAACGGCTGCAGAGGATGATACAGGAGTATCTCCAAATGAACATCGATGCCATGACTTTGCAACTGGAGCCTTGCTCATTTTGGGCTTCAAATCTTGAAAAATGGCCGAGCTCTCCACTTACGGCTTGTGGATTTGGAATGTGCTTGATGCAAATGTACCTGTCAAGTTTGCAACTGGGGCACAAGTGATGCCACTGAAGTGGTGTCTGTGTGGCCCAATTTTTGGAAAAAAGGGCGACTCTGCTTGGAGTCCCCCTGCTGTGTTTTTAAAAACGAGCCAAGATGAACAAGTCATGGTTCAGCAAAGACTTTGCTACCTAGGCCGGTGTCACCCTGGGGACAGCTAAGGCTGGCGTATTTTTGAATGTGCTTGATGCAAATCTACCTGTTAAGTTTGCCAATGGGGCACAAGTGATGCCACTGAAGGGGTGTCTGTGTGGCCCAATTTTTGGAAAAAAGGGAGACTGCTTGGAGTAACCCTTGCTGTGTTTTTAAAAATGATCCAAGATGAACAGATTTGGGATCAGCAAAGACTTTGCTATCTACCCTGGTGTCATCCCGGGGACAGTTAAGGCTGGCATATTTTGGAATGTGCTTCATGCAAATCTAACTGTCAAGTTTGCAAATGGGCACAAGTGATGCCACTGAAGTGGTGTCTGTGGGGCCCAATTTTTGGAAAAAGGGAGACTCCACTTGGAGTAACTCTTGCTGTGTTTTTAAAAATGAGCCAAGATGAACAAGTCATGGTTCAGCAAAGACTTTGCTACCTAGCCCTGTGTCATCCTGGGGACAGCTAAGGCTGGCGTATTTTTGAATGTGCTTGATGCAAATCTACCTGTGAAGTGTACAACAGGGGCACAAGTGCTGCCACTGAAGGGGTGTCTGTGTGGCCCAATTTTTGGAATAAAAAGGGAGACTCTTCTTGGAGTCCGCTTGCTGTGTTTTACATGATTTTAGAAGGGCATGCCATGGCTATATCTGTGCCTCGTCCTCTTTTTCCTCATCCAGCTGTTTTGCTTTCGCAGGAGTATATGTCCTTGTCACTTTCCCATGTGTTTGTGTTGTCTTGGGAGTTGTTTGTCACCTTTTGGACACCTTTGAGGGTGTTTTCCAGGTGTTTTTAGGTGTTTGTGATTGCCTCCCATTGTTTCCTATGGTGTTCGAGAGGTTCGTCGAACGGTTCGTCGAACGGGGCACCGTTCAACGAACCGAACCGAACTCGAACTCTAGGGGGATGGCTTATCTCTACTTATGAGTTTAATCACAAATGCATTTCCTTTTTGGATATATTTTTCCATTCCATTTTCTTCATCCTCCTTCTGTGCCTGCGCTCGCAGAGCTTGGTTACGTCATCACTGCACACTGCTGAGATGAAACGCAGGACGGGAGGACGCATACCGGAGCAACAAGGGAATGAGGGGTGGTGAGGATAGTGCAGTGGCTGACATATAGCCTGTGCAATTGTGGTACCGGGGAACAGAGGGGAGGGGGCCCTCGCAACTAAGCTGGAGGGCCATGCAATAAAGTATTATATATGTCTGTGGTCCGACACTCACCAGGAAACTGCTGAGTGCGGATCAGGCCCGGAACCAGTAAGAGACCCTCCTATGTTCCCGTGCAGATCTGCAGGACACTCTGCCCCTCCCCCTGCTAAGAGCCAGGGGAGAAGAAGGATGCCGCAGCCAAAGAACAGCAGCTGATTTCTGCAGGAGTGGACCTCAGAGCTGAGGGAACAGCAGGAAGATGGAAGCCGCTCCACATCCACAGGAGGAGACGAAGAGCAAGAAAAACTCCACAGGTCATCAGCAATTTGTGAAGAAGCAGAGGTGAGTATATACTTATTGGATCTGTCTGTTTGCTTCTACACACATACCTATGTTGCTTGTACTGTATATAATTGTGGCTGTGTGTGTATAATATATATATGTATATATATATATATATATATATATATATATATAGATAGATAGATAGATAGATAGATAGATAGATAGATAGATAGATATATAGATATATAGATATAGATATATATATCTATATATATATATATATACATATATATATATACATATATATATAGTACAGACCATATATATACATATATCTATCAGGGCGGCATGGTGGCTCAGTGGTTAGCACTGCAGTCTTGCAGTGCTGGGGTCCTGGGTTCAAATCCCACCAAGGACACTATCCGCATGGAGTTTTTATGTTCCCCCCGTGTTTGCGTGGGTTTCCTCCGGGTTCTCCAGTTTCCTCCCACACTCCAAAGACATACAGATAGGGACTCTAGATTGTGAGCTCCAATGGGGACAGTGTTGCCAATGTATGTAAAGCGATGTGGAATTAATAGCGCTATATAAATCAATAAAATTATTAATATATATATATACACACACATGTGTAAATGTGTGCATACAGTATATGTATCTCTGTGCATAAATAGTATGTGTAGACGTGTGTGTGTGTGTATAATATATATATGTGTGTTTACATAGTATATGTACCTCTGTGTGTGTGTGTGTTTATGTGGAGCCCTGGACAAGCCAGGTAGCCACATGAATAACATTGCCACCCACCCGGACAGAAACACACGTCAAACACAAAACCCTTGCCTCCCTCCAGGGGCTGATGTCCACACCATGTGGGGTGGAGCCAGGCGGTTGGCCCCACCCACCGATGAGTTCACAGTCCTGGAGGCGGGAAAACAGTCAGTTAGTGAAGAGTTTAGAGAGAGACAGAGTGAGGAGCAAGACTGGTGTCTGGGTCGGAGCCCGGACACGTACAGCAAGGTTGGCAGACAGTGGTGGCCATCTGCAGGAGTTAGTGGAGCTCCGCAGAGCCGAAAGGACAGAGGTCGGGCGTCAGCCCGCCGGTACCAGAACGGGGAACGGAGTGAAGCTAAGCACACACAGGCAGGGCCGTCGGACCCCGACAAGGCTTGGAGCCACCGTTAATTGTCAAATCCGACTGTGACGGGAACCCCAGGGGTATCCCAACTACCAAATCCCGTTTGAAGGCAACCGTCCGCACCGTGTGGGTATACAGCCACCTGCCAAAGGCTAGAAACCCAAGGGCCAGCGCCTGCGGCCAAATCAGGCTCCTACGGCACCTATACGCCGGGGAGCGGACCACCGTTGGGAAGCCATCGGAGTCAAAAACAAGCTACAAAAGGTGCAGGGAAAGACAGCCACCATCACCTGTCCGGGGAGAGACACTGCAGCCGGCTGCGGGAACCGTCCATCCAGCCGTTTGGTTTACCGGAGACTCTTGTGACTTTCTATTGCTGAGTGAGTACACCAGTGCCGTCCGGCACCGCGCCGCGCTGTCCCAGCGACCCTGCACCTCGCCAGCCCTGCCTCCCCGTCACCTCACCGGGCCCCAGGACCACCAGCCCCTAACCACGGAGGGGGAAAACAACATCCCAGCTGCTCCCTAACAACGCTCCCAGGATCCCCGTCACCAGCAGCGGTGGTGCCCACTTTCACCACAAACAGTGGGTGGCATCACGGACTCAATCCCCAAACAATCCTCTCCTTTTCACTCACGGGCGAGGAGCACCGCTCGAGTCCCCGGATCCGGCTCACCGCTCGAGCCACCGAGCAGCAGCAGCAGCGGCCGGACCCAAGCGTCAGCATTAGCCGAGCAGCGCCCCGCCGCCCGCGACAACTTGGCGTCACGAACAGGATCCTTACCGTTCTACCGGCTGGTAGAAGTGCGCCTTGTAGTCCCGCCGGCGGTGTCCGGACGAAAAATTTCAGATTCCGCCATCTTGGGCGCGAAGATTTTCCCGCTCGAGCGCCTTTTCGAGAAGAGGAGGCGCGAAAAGCAAAGCCCCGCCCCTAAAGAGGGAGTGCCAATCGAGTATCAAGGGGGGACGGAAGATGATGTCTGCGCCCGACAGAGCCGTTGGAGATGCGGCGGTCGCAGCCATAGCGGCGCCCCTAGGAGCGGGGGGGGGGGGCCGCGGGTCCAGCGGTCGCCCAGGTGATGCCGTTGTCTCTGCCTTATGTGCCTGGCGCTACCTGGCTACCGCAATACGATGGGAAGCCCGATGCTCTGCAGGTGTTCTGGAAAAAGCTTAGCCCGGTCCTTGATTTATACCCCTTGACAGACAGGCAACGGGCAGCGGTAGTGCTAGGGCAGCTAACCGGCGCGGCTGAGCAGGAGACGGAGACCAGGACCGACGCGGACCGGGCCTCAGTGACTATCATCTTCGAGAAACTCCAAACCGCTTTTGAGACCCGCACGGAAGGGGAGCTGCGGATGCAGTTTTACCAGTGCCGGCAGCGGCCTGTGGATAATATAAGAGACTATGCCTTGCGCCTGCAAACAGACCTCCGCGCGCTGAAGCGAGTGGACACCATTAATGATGTGGACAGCAATAAGATGCTAGTGGAGCAATTCTTGCAAGGGCTGGGGTCCACGGAAGACCGCAAGCAGTTACGGCTGTGGGCCCTAGAACACCCCGATCTGGACTTTGCAGTATTAAAAGAGAGGGCCATCAAGGCCCTGCAGGCTCAAATGCCAGACACCCCTGAGGCGGCACTATGGCTGGCTGAAACTGCTCCCCTCACTGTGGCCTCTGCCTTCCCGGCTGTCCCGGCCCCTGTAGCCCCCGCCGGGATGATGGAGGAGCTGGCTACCCAGGTTCGCCGCATGGATGGAGACCTCGCCAAGATCCTCGCCGCACTCCAGCTTCCCTGGATGCAGCGGAGAAGCAAAAATGACTCACGGTATGGACCTCCTATCTGTTACAGGTGCAGCAAGCCTGGCCACTACTCTAGGCGGTGCCCGTTAAACGAGCAACCCCTGGGGCCAAGGGCCAATCCTCAGGAGTAGAACCCAGTGGCCCCCCTGACTGGCGAGACCGGAATGTTGGAGCTCGCCCTATCATCCCCCTGACAGTGGACGGCATCCCGATCATGGCCCTCCTGGACACTGGATCACAGGTAACCACTATGCCATATACATTGTATCAGCGGTACTGGGGGACTGATGAGCTTGCACCCCCTGATGATAGCCTGACCCTTGTTGCGGCCAATGGACTTCCTCTGACCCAAGTGGGGTACAAACAAGTGGCCATGACTGTGGGACGGGCTGAACTGCAACACCAAGGGATGATTGTGGTAATGAATGAACCCAGTGACCATAACCCCAAGATAGTCCTAGGGACCAACGTGATGGAGAATTTTATGAGTGAGGTGCTGAGCCTGTTGCAGCAGTTGGCCGCCACGGCAGCAGGAGGTCGACAGAGGGCTGTGCAGCGTGAGATCCGGGCCTTATTGTACCGTCAGCAAGTGAGTTCAACGGGTGGAGACATTGGAGGGGTGAGAGTGATGGATGCAGCCCCCTTGGTGGTGCCACCCAGAAGTGAGATGATGATTTGGTGTAGGGCAGCAGTAGGTCCACAGGGACGCAACTACCCAGCGATGGTAGAGCCCACGCCCTCTGAGCATTGGCCCACGGTAATGGCTGCTAGAGGGGTGGTAGATGTCAAGAAGGGGAGAGTGCCTGTGAGGATGTTGAATTGTGGGGAGGAAGAAGTCAGGCTTCCCCGGTATGCTACCCTTGCTAAACTGCTTACCCTAGATCCTCACGCCATCCAAGAAGTCGCTCCCTCGGTCCCAGCGCCCCCCGCCAGTAGCCATACACCCCCCAAGCAGTTGGAGGGGTAGTGCCAAGAACTACATGTAGGCACTGATGTCACCCCCATGGATCATAGGGAAGGGGTATATCGGGCGGTACGAGAGTATGAGCAGGTTTTCAGCAAACACTCACTAGATTTTGGGAGGATTAAAGGGGTTCAACACCATATCCCCACCAGCATGCACCCGCCCATTAAAGAAAGGTATAGACCCATTCCGCCAGCACACTACCAATGTGCTAAAGACATGTTGAGGAACATGAAGGAGGCAAGGGTCAATCGGGATAGCTGTAGTCCCTGGGCAGCCCCACTGGTGCTGGTAAAGAGGAAGGATGGCACCATGAGAATGTGTGTGGATTACCGGAAGATCAACCAAATAACGCATAAAGATGCCTATCCTCTACCCCGTATTGAAGAGTCACTAGCCGCGCTAAGGACTGTTAACTTCTTCTCTACCCTTGACCTCACTAGCGGGTACTGGCAGGTGGCAGTTGCGCCGGAGGACCGTGAGAAAACCGCCTTCGCTACTCCTATGGGACTCTGTGAATTTAACAGCATGCCGTTCGGGTTGTGCAACGCCCCTGGGACCTTTCAGCGTCTTATGGAATGTTGCCTGGGACACCTGAACTTCGAAACCGTCTTACTGTATCTGGATAATGTGATTGTATACTCCCAGACGTACGAGGCCCACCTGGAGCACCTGGCTGAAGTGTTCGCGTCCCTTGCCAAGTATGGGATAAAACTAAAGCCCTCCAAGTGCCACCTACTAAAGCCTAGGGTGCAGTACCTCGGGCACGTGGTGGGCGCGGAAGGCGTCGCCCCAGATCCCGAGAAGATCACTGCTATTCAGGACTGGCCAAGGCCAACTACAGTGAGAGAGGTGAGGCAATTCCTAGGCCTGGTGGGCTACTACCGCCGCTTCATTAAGGGATACACGAAGATGGCTGCACCTATGCAAGACCTCCTCGTGGGACAGACCAAAAGTGGCAGAGCCCCATGATCCCCGCTGGTGTGGGAGGAGAAGCATGAGGAATCCTTCCGCCAACTGAAGACGGCCCTGACTGGGGACGAAATTTTGGCGTATCCCGACTACAACCTCCCATTCATCCTCTACACCGATGCTAGTAATGTGGGCTTGGGAGCAGTCTTGTCCCAGGTCCAGAACGGGAGAGAAAAGGTGATCGCCTACGCCAGTAGAAAACTCCGGCCCACAGAAAGAAACCTTGAGAACTACAGCTCCTTCAAGCTTGAGTTCCTAGCCCTGGTGTGGGCCATTACCGAGCGGGTCCGCCATTACCTTGCAGCGGCAAAGTTCACCGACTATACAAACAACAATCCGTTAACCCATCTGGACACAGCCAAGCTGGGAGCGTTGGAGCAGCGGTGGGTGGCCAGGCTGTCTAACTATGACTTCACCATTAAGTACCGAGCCGGCCGCAAGAACACAAACGCGGACGCGTTATCCCGGATGCCCCACCTATCAGATGAGGGGTCGAGAGATGATGACCTCGAAGAGATCGAGCTGCCCACGTTATACCGGCCACCAGTCGAGAAGTTGCATGTGTCGCGGGCGGGGAGGACGCCGCTGCGCTGCGTTCGCCAACGCTCGGGTCCGGCGCTGCTGCGATGACGGCTCGGTGGCTCGAGCGGTGGTCCGGATCCGGGGTCTCGAGCGGCGCTCCTCGCCCGTGAGTGAAAGGGGTAGTTTGGTTTGGGGATTTTTAGTCCGTGACGCCACCCACGGGTTGTGGTGAGGTTGGGCACCACCGTTGCTGATGACGGGGTTCCCGGGAGCGATGGTAGGGAGCAGCTGGGATGTTGTTTTCCTCCTCCGTGGGTAGGGGTTGGTGGTCCCGGGGCCCGGTGAGGTGTCAGGGAGGCAGGGTTGGCAAGGTGCCCGGTCGCCTGGACTGTGCAGTGCGGTGCCGGATGGCACGGTTGTACTCACTCAGCCACAAATGTACGCAGAGTCTCTGGTAAACCAAACGGCTGGATGGACGGGTCCCGCAGCCGGCTGCTGTAGCTTCTCCCGGACAGTTGGTGGTGGCTGCCTTTCCCTGCACCTTTGTGTATGTTCGGTCCCGATGGATTTCCACCGGTAACCTGCTCCCCAGCGTATATATGCGCCGGAGGAGCCCTTTTGCCCGCAGGCTCTGGCCCTTGGAACTCTAGCTGTGGCGGTAGCTGTATTTCCTTCTACTGGTCGGACAGTTGCCTTCAATCGGGTCTTGGCTGTTAGGAAACCCCTGGGGTTCCGGTCACTGACGGATTTGACCTCTAATGGCGACTCCAAGCCTGGTCGGGGTCTGCAGGCCCTGCCTGTGTATGCTGGCTTCACTTCGCTCCCCGGTTCGGTACCGGCGGGCCACCGCCCATCCCCGGTCCTACGGTTCCGCGTCGATTCGCCTCTCCTGCAGACGGCCACCACCGTCTGCCAACCTTGCTCTTAGTGCCCGGGCCACACACCCGGACACGGTCAGATTACTCCTCTACTACTACTTCACTCCTCTCTCCTTCACTTCCCTAACTGATCTCTTCTGACTTCCTTTTCCCGCCTTCAGGACTGTGAACTCCTCAGTGGGTGGGGCCAACCGCCTAGCTCCACCCCACCTGGTGTGGACATCAGACCCTGGAGGGAGGCAACAAGGATTTTGTGTTTGGCTGATGTGCCTGTCTCGGGGTGGGGGTGTGTGTTGCAGTACCTGTGATGACCTAGCTAGTCCAGGGCGCCACACATGTCCAGCAGCAACAGGTGAACTTGGACCCGCTACCCAGTCAAGAGTGGCGAGAGGCTCAGGACCAATCGCCTGCCGTCCAGTTGGTCAAGACCATGATTGAACAGGGCCCGGCTAGAATGGACTCCGCCGCCCCGGCCAAGGCCCAACGGCTGTGGAAAGAACGATCCCGGCTGCACTTGTGCCAGGGAAAGCTGTATCGGGAGCTGATCAACCCGAAGACGCATGAGAAGATTCGCCAGGTGGTGGTTCCCCAGGCTAATGTGCCCATGGTTTTACAGGCTTACCATGACGGTGCAGGGCACTTCGGGTGGAAGAAGCTGGAGATGCTGTTGAGAGAGCGGTTCTATTGGAGTAGGATGCGGGAGTCTGTAGAGGCCTAGTGCCGAGTGTGTGGTCCCTGTGCACTGAGAAGAAGGGACAAAGCCAGCCAGAAGGCCCCTCTACGACCAATCATTACCCATCAACCGCTGGAATTGGTCACCCTGGACCACGTCAAGCTCACCCTAGCCGAAGTGGGTACACCTATGCCCTGACCATAGTAGACCACTACTCAAGATTCATGGTGGTTGTTCTAGTCAAAGATCTGACCGGCCATACTGCGGGTAGAGCATTCCAGGCCTACTTTTGCCGACCGCATGGGTACCCGGAGAGGGTGCTTACCGATCAGGGCTCGACTTTCAAGGGGGAGGTGTTTCAAGAATTCTGCCAGTTGTACGGCTGTAAGAAAATCAGGACCACGCTGTACCATGCCCAGACCAATGACATGTGTGAAAAGATGAACCATCTGGTCCTGGACCTCCTTAAGACGCTCCCATTGGGGGAGCGGAACCTGTGGCCGGAAAAGCTGCCTGACCTGGTAGACATGTACAATAACATTCCCGGTAGCTCTACCAAATGCACACCAGCGTATCTGATGAGAGCCCGACCAGGCCGGCTGCCGGTGGACCTGGAAATGAACTTGGAAGCTCCAGAAGTCCTTCCTTCGACTGCTGACTGGGACGCCCGGTGGAGAGAACAGTACCGGCAGGTCCAGGAGTACATAGAAAAGAACCTGTGCTGGAGCCTGGAACAGCAGGAACGGTGCTTCAACAGATGGGCCCTAGCTGGCCCCTTTAAGCCTGGGGATGTTGTGCTGAAAAGGAAGAGAAGAACCCATAAACTTGATGACCAGTGGGAGAAGACCCCGTATGTCATACAACCCACTGAGTGGGGGAATGAAAAGGCCTATCAGATTAGTCGTGACCAAGGACAGACGTCGGCCACGGTGTCCAGAAACCACCTGAAGAGGTGCCCACCTCCATTGAGGATGGCAGCTGAAGTGCCGGCCCCCAGACCAACAGGGGAGGGAGGAAAAGAGGTGATCCACACAGTGATGGGTGATTTCCCAGCGGACTGGCCTACACAGAATGGCGCGGTGATTATTCCGGTGATAATGTTCCCACAACCCGTGGAAGAAAAGAAGACGGAAGTAACCGCCAGTGAACCAGTGCCCAGGGCTGCACCTGTACCTAGTCCCCTTGGGTCTTCGCCTGCCCCACACGATATACGGGAAGAGGAACCGGTTGTCTCCTCTGTCCCCTTGCCGATTAGTACTGACCTTGGGCCCCGCAGGTCCACGCGTTCCAACCTAGGTAGGCCCCCACTTAGGTATAGGGAAACTGACGTTTAGGGGTGCAACCTGTTGACTGTGTTTCCGTTGTATGATTGAATGATAAAATAACTAATCAACCGAGTTTTACCTGATTGCCTATAGTGATTGGCCCGGCCGTTGCCGACAAGTTGTCCCCGGAGGGACCCTGTGTTACCGTCCGCATGAGAGACTACTCCTGAACAATGCCTGAGAACTTGCAGGGCACCCACGAACTTGTGGGTTTGTAAATAAGTTGGGATGGATGCCGTTGTCGCCTCCGGAAAGGCAGATTTGGAGGATGGGCCTGGAGGAAAGTGATGGCCCAGGCCCGCCACTACCGTAACCGGTGGCGATCCTCTGGAGGTTGGGGGGCCCCCTGGACGTGGGGTCCCCTGACGTAACAGCCGGGCGTGAGCTACCGTGCCCGTTCCCACTCGGGTGACCTGGACTTGGACTGGGGTGAAAGGGGTGCTGCCCACTTCTTAGGGGCAGCATGAAGGCTAGGTTGCTTGGGTGGGAGAGCGGAAGTCCGTCCGTCATTATTAAAAGTGTACATATGTTTATTGTTGAAATGTTCAAGTGTCCTTACAAGCATGCAAATGTTAAATGTTATTTATCTTTTTACAGTTAAAAATAAACCCGGTGATGGACGGCAGCCCGCGGACAGTCTGCATTTTACCAAGGGGGAATGTTGCGCCCTGGACAAGCCAGGTAGCCACATGAATAACATTCGCACCCCCACCTCCCCGGACAGAAACACACGTCAAACACAAAACCCTTGTTGCCTCCCTCCAGGGGCTGATGTCCACACCAGGTGGGGTGGAGCCAGGCGGTTGGCCCCACCCACCGATGAGTTCACAGTCCTGGAGGCGGGAAAACAGTCAGTTAGTGAAGAGTTTAGAGAGAGACAGAGTGAGGAGCAAGACTGGTGTCTGGGTCGGAGCCCAGACACGTACAGCAAGGTTGGCAGACGGTGGTATCCGTCTGCAGGAGTTAGTGGAGCTCTGCAGAGCCGAAAGGACCGGCTTCGGGTGTCGGCCCGCCGGTACCGGAACGGGGAATGGAGTGAAGCTAAGCACACACAGGCAGGGCCATCAGACCCCGACCAGGCTTGGAGCCACCGTTAATTGTCAAATCCGACTGTGACGGGAACCCCAGGGGTATCCCAACTACCAAGTCCCGTTTCAAGGCAACCGTCCGCACCGTGCAGGTATACAGCCACCGCCAAAGGCTATAAACCCAAGGGCCAGCACCTGCGGGCAAATCGGGCTCCTACGGCACCTATACGCCGGGGAGCGGACCACGGTTGGGAAGCCATCGGAGTCAAAAACAAGCTACAAAAGGTGCAGGGAAAGACAGCCACCATCACCTGTCCGGGGAGAGACACTGCAGCCGGCTGCGGGAACCGTCCATCCAGCCGTTTGGTTTACCGGAGACTCTTGTGACTTTCTATTGCTGAGTGAGTACACCAGTGCCGTCAGGCACCGCGCCGCGCTGTCCCAGCGACCCTGCACCTCGCCAGCCCTGCCTCCCCGTCACCTCACCGGGCCCCGGGACCATCAGCCCCTACCCAAAGAGGGGGAAAACAACATCCCAGCTGCTCCCTAACAATGCTCCCGGAATCCCCGTCACCAGCAGCGGTGGTGCCCACCTTCACCACAAACCGTGGGTGGCGTCACGGACTCAATCCCCAAACAATCCTCCCCTTTTCACTCACGGGCGAGGAGCGCCGCTCGATTCCCCGGATCCGGCCCACCGCTCGAGCCACCGAACAGCAGCAGCAGCGGCCGGACCCAAGCGTCAGCGTTAGCCGAGCAGCGCCCCGCCGCCCGCGACATTTACATAGTACATGCAGCTGTGTGTGTGTTTACATAGTATATGTACCTGTGTGTGTGTTTACATAGTATATGTACCTGTGTGTGTTTACATAGTACATGTACCTGTGGGGTTGTGGGTTTGGGTGTGTTTAAATAGTACGTGTGTGTGTGTGTGTGTGTGTGTGTTTTTCCTCAGAACCAGCAATTCCTCTTTGCTACTGCTCTGATCTATGTTTGCCGCAGTGATATGAATTAAACATGTGACTGCTGGAGCCAATCACTGAGCTCAGCCGTCATGCCAAGGTAGATGGTGTCAGTTGCGCAGCCCTGTGATTAGCTAAAGTGGTCACGTGTGACATTATTACTGCAGCCTGTAAACATAGATGGGAGCAGCAGAGAGACATCACTGGACCAGGTGAAAATGAGTAACTCCGATTTTTTTTTTTTCCAAGTGCAAGATGATCAGCACAACAAAACTTAAAATGGTAAAATGGAAGACCCCAAGAGGCAGAGGGAGGTGTGGGAAGGGTTCGGGAGGGGGGCATAGTCAATTCTTGCACAGGGGCCCTTTGCTCTTGGTGTCCAAGCCCACCCCTGGAGGATTTGTTGTTGTTTTGTTTTTTTTTTAATCCGTGAGTACACGGTAGCCAAAGGCCTATGGGGGTGCATTACACAGTATGGGGGCTGTATAATACAATATGAAAGACCGCTTATACATATTTTGGAGATGCATTATAATACTTGTAGGTATATGTGGTGGATTAAATGGTACGGGGCTGCATACTACAATATGAAGGACTATGGGGTGCATTATAAAACATTCAGGGCTATGGATCTGCATTATAATACATGGAGGACTATGTGGTGCATTATAAAAACATGTAGGACTGTGGGGGCTGCATTATAATATATGGAGGACTATGGGGATGCAGTATAATATATGGAGGAATATCGGATGAATTATAATACATGGAGGACTATGGGGGTGCATTCTAATATATGAAGGGTTAAGTGGGACCCATTATACTATATGGAACAGTATGTGGGGGCCATTATAGTACTTGGAGACCTATATACGAAGGGGGGCTAAGCTACAAGCATGGGATGGGTTTGAGGCTCTTTCCCTCAGCACCCAGCTTTCCCATGCTCTGATATCAAGGGAAAGATGGGTGCTGAGAGAAAGATATATAGCAGAGCATGGGGATGGTGGGTGCTGAGGATAAGATATCAGAACATAGGATATCTGAGTGCTGCTAGAAAAAGGGATTTCAGATCATGAGAGACCTGGGTGCTGAGAACCCAGTGTCAGCCACACTGTCCCATACCTCAAGTGTCAGCGTCATTATACCATACTCCAAGTGTCGGTGTAAAAGTTGGGGGGGGGCCCAGGTTCAAACTTTGCACCGGGGGCCATCGAACGCTAGTTACGCCACTGTCACCTGCACTTCATTCAGGCTTAAGTACGTTCGGAGTATGAATCGCGCACTTAGGAGGCGTATTTCAGAATATGTTTATGATGTGAATAATGTTAGTAGCAGGAGCGCTTCAGGAGCCTCACAATATTTCACCAACATACATGGAGGCAATTTAAAGTCCTTTTCGGTTAAAGCTATTGAAAAAATTTCTGTTACTAAAAGAGGTGGAGATCCTATCAAAATATTACATATTAAAGAAGCAAAGTGGATCATCATCCTCAAAACTAGAGCTCCATTTGGGCTAAATCTCAGAAATGAATTATATAACATTTACTAAAGATAGGAATAGGAACAGAATTTTTTTTTCTCTCCCTTTTCTTGCAATAGCTTTGAGGATATCAAAGATTAACCTCCATGGAATGTATATCCTTAGATAATGATATGTATAGAATAAATTGAATGCTTTACTCATGCAGTTTTTTTGAGGGTAGACACTACCATTTGTGTAATTCTTCAGGTTATCATTATGTTAACTCAATTATGCTAATTTATCAGTCCACATGTTGATGTAATTCTGTCAGAACCGTTGTTTTCCCTTTTTAAATTGTGTGTGCATTCAGTGATGTTATGTGATCAAGGACGCTGTGAAGTCCGAAACGCGTCTTCTGTGTGGTTTGCACCATGCCATATTTATGGCTTTTTTATTGATGTTTCAATAAAGACACAAACAATCTTTTTTATTCTACAATCGGACTGGATGCTGGATTATTTTCTTTACCTGTTGTCTGGTCTAAGGAGTGGCCGTCCTTCAGTACACCGTCTATTATTGTCTCTACATGGTGAGCTTGAAACTTTTGTTACAAGAGCAGGAACAGTTGCAGGTTCAAATAGGACGGCTGGTAGTGACCAGACGGCTAGCTTAGAAACTGGCAAATACAGGTTCAGAAACACAGGACGTGGAACTGTGTTTCTGAACCTTTCTTTATGTAACTATGTTATGTAACCAGGGGCGGACTGGCCCACCAGGAGGTCGGGAGAACCCCCGGTGGGCCCCTGCTATTGATTGCCACGCCCCCTAGGCCAACCCCCTACCCTCCCTGGGCCCCTATGGATATGTGTGAGAGGCCCTCCCCCGGCCGGTAATTTCACTAATCATATAGGCACATTGCCGATATGATTAGTGACAATCCCATTCCCTCTGCAGCGGCAAGCAGGGAGAGCGATCTGCCTGCTGTCACTGTCAGTGCCGCGTGGCTCTGACTCATCTGCGCAGCTAGCGACACTGCAGGAGGAGGCAGTCTCAGAGTGATGACTGCTTCCTTCCTGTGCAGGTGCTGGCAAGATCGCGCTGTAGAGGACGGACCCGGCGTCGCCCCAGGCCAGGCTGCAGGAGCAGCAGCACGTGGGTATAGAAGGCGGGGGTCCCGGGATAGGGGGCAGGGGTCCCGGGGGTGGGGTGCGAGGGTCCGGGGAGCAGGCAGGGGCCCCGGGGGGTCAAGCAGGGGCCCGGGGGTGGAGGGTGGTTGGGCATGTGGAGACTGTGGGCAATCAGATCATTAACATTAACCCTTATTCCATCAAAATGTCTGCACAGTCCAGGGGTGGGATTCAGCCGATTCTGTCCGGTTCTGGAGAACCAGTTGTTAAAATAGCAGCCGGTTCCCAGAACCGGCAAGAAACAGCTCCAGCGATCTGGTTCCCTGTATTCATTTGTGTTAGTGTCTCTTTAAGACACTGACACAAATGAATCCCTGAACCTCCGTATGCGCCGCACTTCCGGGTCAGTGGACCCTGACCCGGCGTGCAACGACGTGCTGACGCTGAAGAGGTCACGGCAGTGTGGGGAGGTAGCTCCTCCTTCTGTCGTCTATCAGCATCAGGCCCTGTGCGCACTAGACGTTTTTGCTGCATTTTTAGCGGTTTTTACCGCTTTTTTTTTGCAGAAAACTATGTGACATTGCTTCCCCAGCAATGTCTATGGGTTTTCAGAAGTGCTGTCCGCACACAGCGCTTTTTTGTAGCTGCATTTTTGTGGTGACCACAAAAATGCAGCATGTCAATTATTTCTGCGTTTTTCACTGCATTTTCCACCCATTGAGTTCAATGAGATGTTAAAAAACGCAATGAAAAACACAAATTGCAAATATAGCTGCGTTTCTATGACTAAAAATGCAGCTCTAAACGCAAGGGGTGGGTAGTACAGTGACGTGTACATGAAGAGGATTCCTTCTGCTGGTAAACACAAAAGTGTGAATCCTCCCGGTACCAGCACCACCGCTTCCATGTCCCGTCCGGCGCCATGTCCGCTCCCGAGCGGCGCCATGTACGGGCAGGAGATGGAAGCAGCTGCGAAGTCAAAAGTGAACAGTAGAGAAAAAAAATGTCATACTCACCTGTCTGCAGCCTCCCGGTGCCATGTCCGCTCCCAGCTTCTCTCCCGGTATCGCCGCCCCTGCTCCGGGTGTGGGCAGACGGCCGGGACACCTCCGAGAGCTGCAGGACCTGGCGCTGATCACCTAATGCGGTCACCTGACGGAATCAGCTGACAGTGACAGTGACAGCGGTGACGCCGGCTTTTTACTACCCGGCCGGCTAAATTATCAGAGGATGCCGTCAGGAGACTTCATCAGCTGATTACCGCCGGGTCCTGCATTGATCAGTCTGACAGGAGTCTGCACTGAAGTGTGTATTTATTTATTTATTTTTTTTTTGCACTGATGCATCAGCTGATTCAATAAACGACTTTTATACAATCAGCTGCTGTGTCATGGAGTTCACATCCTTGATCCTGACACATCATCAGATCTCTTTGCCTTCCAGCAAACCGATCAGATGATATTGGATCCGGATTGGACAGCGCGGGACCCTTGACCCAGGATTACTGCGGCGGAGGGGGGTTCTTTACTTCAATAAAGATGGAGTCACTAATTGTGTTTGTGTTTTATTTCTAATAAAAATATTTTTCTGTGTTTTTTTTTATCTTTACTAGAAATTCATGGTGGCCATGTCTAATATTGGCGTGACATCATGAATTTTGAGCTTAGGGCCACTTGATAATATACAGCTAGCCCTAACCCCATTATTACCCAGCGAGCCACCCGTCACCAGGGCAGCTGGAAGAGTTGGATACAGCGCCAGAAGATGGCGATTCTATGAAAGCGCCATTTTCTGGGGTGGCTGCGGACTGCAATTCGCAGAGGGGATGCCCAGAAAGCTTGGGCACCCTGCACTGCGGATTCCAATCCCCAGCCGCCTAGTTGTACCTGGCTGGACTCAAAAATTGGGCGAAGCCCACGTCATTTTTTTTTAATTATTTAATGAAATTCATGAAATAAAAAAAAAAAAAAAAGGCTTCTCTATATTTTTGGTTCCCAGCCGGGTACAAATAGTCAGCTGGGGGTTGGGGGCAGCCCACACCTGCCTGCTGTACTTGGCTAGCATACAAAAATATGGCGAAGCCCACGTCATTTTTTTGGAGGGCAAAAAACTCCTGCATACAGTCCTGGATGGAGCATGCTGAGCCTTGTGGTTCTGCAGCTGCTGTCTGCTCTCCTGCATACACTAGTGGAGAATGAAGAACATATTGAAGAAGGAAATGACATCAGACCTTTTTTTTCAAGAATCTTTAATGGCATTGTTCACTGATAAAAAAAAATGCATAAAAAAGCAGTGAGCAAAAACGCAGCCAAAAACGCGGTAAAAACGCATCGCGTTTTTAACGCGGGTGCATTTTTGTGCCTTTTTTGCGGCCAAAAACGCACAAAAAATGCAGTGTGAAAAAAACACCTAGTGCGCACATACCCTTAGTGTGCAGAGAGTCGCGGAGGACGGAAGACAGAGGAGAGGCCACCGGTGCTTGGAGCAGGTAAGCGCTCAGTGAGCCAAAGATGCAGGGAGAGGGGCAACATTAAGATGGGAGATTTATGTGGCTATATGGGGAGATGGGCCACATTAAGATGGCAGCTATATGTGGCTATATGGGGAGAGGAGCCGCATTAAGATGGCAGTGATGGGGAGAGGGGCCACATCAGATGGGATCTATATGGGAAAAGGAGCACATGGGATGGGATCTGCTGGGGAAAGAGGCCATAATGGGATTGGATCTGCAGGGGAAAGAGGCCATAATGGGATGGGATCTGCAGGGGAAAGAGGCCATAATGGGATGGGATCTGCAGGGGAAAGAGGCCATAATGGGATGAGATCTGTATGGGGAAGGTCGTCCATTCCAATTTTAGCAGGGCTCCTTAAGTAATAATTTTTAAAAACTGTAGAAAAATCATTTAATACAATATGACTGACAGTGACGGAAACAACTGATGCTGGACACGAGAGTGAAGGTGTAGGAGGGGAAGGAGATTTTACTTTAAATTACTTGTATTTTTTGGTTGAGGAAATTGCGTGAAAATGGGTGTGGCTAACAGAATGGGTGTGGTTTTCAAATGGGCAGGGTTTACAGAGAACCTGTTAAAAATTTGAATTCCACCCCTGCTATATACAGTATGGTAACTGCATAGTGCTGGTGGGCCCCAAGATTGATTTTTCCTGGTGGGCCCCAGGTACTCCAGTCCGCTGCTGTATGTAACTATGTAACCAATCAGTACACACAACATTGTTGGTTATAAATGGTTTAGTGATAAAACATATAATTGGTGAAGGAAGGTTTAATTAGATGGACCTAGGTCTTTTTTCAACCTATGTAACTAACTGGAACACAGGCTGAACAGGTAATGGAACACATGTTGGACAGGTGCAGGAGCACAGGCTGGACGGGTTTAGGAGCACGGGCTGGACAGGTTCAGCAGCACAGGCTGGACGGGTACAGGAGCACAGGCTGGATGGGAACAGGAGCACAGGCTGGATGGGAACAGGAGCACAGGCTAGATGGGAACAGGAGCACAGGCTAGATGGGAACAGGAGCACAGGCTGGATGGGAACAGGAGCACAGGCTGAATGGGAACAGGAGCACAGGCTGGATGGGAACAGGAGCACAGGCTGGATGGGTACAGGAGCACAGGCTGGATGGGTACAGGAGCACAGGTTTGACAGGTTGAAAAGCACAGGGTGGACAGGCACAATAGCATAGGCTGGATGGCCTACAAGAACACAGGGATCTGACAACAATCTAATAAGTAACTGACACACTAGATACTGAAAACAAATGTTGCTCAAGCGCTTCCCTAAGGGAGATGGTGCCTTGAATACCTAGTGCATCTGTGATGCCCTGGACTAGCCAGGTAGTCACAGACATAACATCCCACACACCCCCTCCCCTGGATAGTCTACATCAGTCAAACAAAATCCTTGTTGCCTCCCTCCAGGGTCTGATGTCCACACCAGGTGGGGCGGAGCCAGGCGGTTGGCCCCACCCACCGAGGAGTTCACAGGTCTGGAGGCGGGAAAAACAGTTAGTTATGGAGTAGAGAGGAGTTGAGTTTGGAGTTGAAAGTGACAGCAGAGAAACTGCTAGTGTCTGGGTAGGTAAGATAGCTGTGGAAAGATAAGGCGCAAATAGGGTCTTACCTGGTAAAACACGTGGGAGTGAAAGCTGACAGGTACACTCACCTGGTGCGGTTGTGCCAGTCACAACCCTTTTTTGAGCATGTAAACCACGAGGAGATGGTGTGGGAGGCAGCGGTCCCGCGGTGAAGAGACGATTCAAAGAGCAATGGAAAGCAGGTTAATATACCGCACCAAACCACAGGAGTCAAGATGTTGTTAGTAAATCCCTTTTTCTTTATTTTCACAGGTCTACGCGTTTCAGGGACATATCCGTCCCCTTCCTCAGGACAGTGTACAGAGAATACTATCAGTACAGTATTCTCTGTACACTGTCCTGAGGAAGGGGACGGATATGTCCCTGAAACGCGTAGACCTGTGAAAATAAAGAAAAAGGGATTTACTAACAACATGACTCCTGTGGTTTGGCGCGGTATATTAACCTGCTTTCCATTGCTCTTTGAATAGTGTCTGGGTCGGAGCCCAGGCACTGTCAGCAAGGTCGGCAGACGGTGGTGGCCGTCTGCAGGAGTTAGTGGACCTCTGCGGAACCGTAGGACCGGGGTTGGGCGGTGGCCCGCTGGTACCGAACCGGGGAGCGGAGTGAAGCTAAGCACAAAGGCAGGAACATCGGACCCCGACTAGGCTAGGAGCCGCCGACAACGGTCAAATCCGAGAGTGACCGGAACCCCAGGGGTTTCCTAACACCCAAGACCCGACAGAAGGCAACCGTCCACACAGTGAGGATAAAAAGCCACCGCAATAGGCTAGAGATCCAAGGGCCAGCGCCAAAACGGGCTCCTTTGGTACAAACACGCCGGGGAGCGGACTACCGTTGGGAAACCATCGGAGTCAAAACATTCTACAAAAGGTGCAGGGAAAGACAGCCACCATCAACCTGTCCGGGGAGAGCAAAGACACTGCAGCCGGCTGCGGGACCCGTCCGTCCAGCCGTTTGGTTTACCAGAGACTCTGTGAATCTGTGCCTGAGTGAGTACAACAGTGCCATCCGGCACCGCGCCGCGCTGCCTCCGCAACCCTGCACCCCAGCTACCCTGCCTCCCCGTCTCACCACTGGGCCCCGGGATCACCAACCCCTACCCACGGAGGGGGAACCACCATCCTAGCTGCTCCCTGCCATCGCTCCCGGGATCCCCGTCACCAGCAGCGGTGGTGCCCATAATCACCACGACCCGTGGGTGGCGTCACGAACAATCTCCCCAAACAAACCACCCCTTTACACTCGTGGGCGAGGAGCGCTGCTCGAGTCCCCGGGTCCGGCCCACCGCTCGAGCCACCGAGCAGCAGCAGCAGCAGCCCCGGACCCGAGCGTAGCGAGCGCGGCCCCTCCGCCCGCGACAACTTGGCGTCTGCGAACAGGATAGAACCAATCTACCTACCGGTAGAAGTGCGCCTTGCAGTCCCCGCAGGTGGCATCTGGCCGAAAAATTTGAAGTTCCGCCATCTTTGGCGCGAAGATTTCCCGCTCGAGCATCTTCCCCGAGCAGGGAAGACGCGAAAGTGAAGCCCCGCCCCCAACAGAAGGAAGTGCTGAAAAGAACCAAGGGGGTCGGGTGCAGGTGTACCTGATGTAACCGAAGGTATAAAGAGCAGGGACGCCAGGACTCTGCTACACATCCGGTTCCTGGAGGCACAAGCGCCAGTATGTCCGTCTTGTCCGGCAATGCTGAGATCCCGGAGCCCACGCCAGGAACAGCGGCGTGGGTGGAGGCCCGGACCGTGCAAATGTGCTGCCGCCTGCAGGCCCAAGTCCGATTCCTAATGGAGCGATGGGTGGCCGAAATGGAGGAAGTAGCGGCAGCCGTGCGGAGACGCGAGGTGGAGACAGTGCTGGAGGAGCGGGTAAGCGACCCACGCCCCTGTGTCCTTGAAGGACCGGTCGCTGCGGCTGAGGGGCCCGGTCTGCATCCGCTCACCCTGCTGCCTCCTCCACCTTCCCCACCTGTTGTTGCTGCCCCTTCACTAGGCCCGCTGCCCCCAACACCGGTAGCGGAGTTCAGCCCGTCCGCCCTGGAGGACCAGCCTGTAGGCGTTGCCCGTGAATGACCCGCACCGCTCCCGCTGCCATGGAAGATCCCGCAGGAGGTGCCCGTGCGCGAAAAGATGACGTCGGCTCCGGAAGTGGCCGCACCCAAGACAGTCCCGGCTCCAGCAGACCATCCGGCTACGGAAGAGGTGGAAGCTGCGAGCAGGAAGGCCCAGCGGGTGAGGCCTGTTGTCCCCAAACTCCACGCCTCGGCTGAGGCTGCGCCGGCTCGCTCACCGTACCCGTTCCCGCTCGGGTAACCTGGACCAGGACTGGGGTAAAAGGGGTGCAAAGCAGCATCCCAGGCCGCGTCACCGCAGGACCCCCCAAAGAGAGTACCGGTCATGGCCGGTGTGGGTGAAGTCCAGCGGGACCCGACCCGCGCGCAGGGGCATGCAGACGCCCCTTACTGGGACAGAGAGCCGAACCCGCTGAGCCACGAGATTGCCGCCAGAGAGCAGCAGAGGTCCGAAGTGCTGGCTCACACCATAAGAGAAAAAGACAATCTCCGCAACGTCACCTTCCGGGTGCGGGGTCCGGTTTACAAAGGCCAGGTCAGGCGGTTTGACCCTCAGCGAGGATATGGCTTCATCTACGAGACAGGCCTGGAGGCCGAGATATTTGTGGCTCGCCGAGATGTAAACTCCCATTTGCCAACGGGCCACCCGGGTCGTGACCTGTAACTGGGCGACCTGGTGACCTACACCCGACATTGCGGGGAATGGGGCTGGTTTGCCCTAGATGTGAAGCAGAGGGAAGGCCGCGGTGTCCAGATGCGGTCCCAGTGGCCTTCCCCACCATACCGTCTGGATGTCGAGTTGGAGGAGGCGTATGAGGAAGGCGACCTCAAGTAAGGCAGCGGTCCACCGTTGCAACCCAGTTGTCTCCATTGGGACCCTCAGCACCTTGTTTCGTTTGAATGAATGAACACCAATGATCCGAATGACTTACCTGATTTATATCGTCCGTAAAAGGAGAAAGTTGTCCCAGTTGAGACCATCAGTATGTTTATTCCTTGTCTGCCGTAGTACTACTTCGAAACAGCTCACATGAGAAACTACTCATGAACAAGGCCGAGAACTTGCAGAACTTGCACTTGCACGAACTTGTGGTCTTGTAAATAATTTGTGGGCTGTATTCCGTTGCCGCCTCCGGAGAGGCAGATTGGAGAAATGACCCACAGCAGAGTAGGCTGGGGTCCAGCCACCACCAGGACCGGTGGCCATCCTCCGGGAGTCAGGAGCCCCCCTGGACGTGGGATCCCCTGAAATGACAGCCGGGTGCGAGACACCATACCCGTTCCCGCTCGGGTAACCTGGACCAGGACTGGGGTAAAAGGGGTGCTGCCCATTTCTTAGGGGCAGCATCAAGGTGTAGGTTGCTTGGGTGGGGGAGTGGAAGAACATGGACCTGTCCGTTATTAATAAAAATGTTTAATACCGTTTGTAAAATTTAAGAGAAAAGCCTCCCGTAAGGGAAGAATGAAAAATATGCTCATGTTATATGTTTTCCATATTAAATTTCTATTTTTCAGAAATAAAACCGGTGATGGACGGGCAGCCCGCGGACGGTCTGCATTTCACCAAGGGGGAATGTGATGCCCTGGACTAGCCAGGTAGTCACAGACATAACATCACACACACACCCTCCCCTGGATAGTCTACATTAGTCAAACAAAATCCTTGCTGCCTCCCTCCAGGGTCTGATGTCCACACCAGGTGGGGCGGAGCCAGGCGGTTGGCCCCACCCACCGAGGAGTTCACAGGTCGGTGGGAAGAACAGGAGGTGGGAAGAACAGTTAGTTGTGGAGTAGAGAGGAGTTGAGTTTGGAGTTGAAAGTGACAGCAGAGAAACTGCTAGTGTCTGGGTAGGAGCCCAGGCACTGTCAGCAAGGTCGGCAGACGGTGGTGGCCGTCTGCAGGAGTTAGTGGACCTCTGCGGAACCGTAGGACCGGGGTCGGGCGGTGGCCCGCTGGTACCGAACCGGGGAGCGGAGTGAAGCTAAGCACAAAAGGCAGGGCCATCGGACCCCGACTAGGCTAGGAGCCGCCGACAACGGTCAAATCCGAGAGTGACCGGAACCCCAGGGGTTTCCTAACACCCAAGACCCGACAGAAGGCAACCGTCCACACAGTGAGGATAAAAAGCCACTGCCATAGGCTAGAGATCCAAGGGCCAGCGCTTGCGGGCAAAACGGGCTCCTTCGGTACATACACGCCGGGGAGCGGACTACCGTTGGGAAACCATCAGAGTCAAAACATTCTACAAAGGTGCAGGGAAAGACAGCCACCATCAACCTGTCCGGGGAGAGCAAAGACACTGCAGCCGGCTGCGGGACCTGTCCATCCAGCCGTTTGGTTTACCAGAGACTCTGAATCTGTGCCTGAGTGAGTACAACAGTGCCATCCGGCACCGCGCCGCGCTGCCTCCGCAACCCTGCACCCCAGCTACCCTGCCTCCCCGTCTCACCACTGGGCCCCGGGATCACCAACCCTACCCACGGAGGGGGATCCAACATCCTAGCTGCTCCCTGCCATCGCTCCCGGGATCCCCGTCACCAGCAGCGGTGGTGCCCATAATCACCACGACCCGTGGGTGGCGTCACGAACTCTCCCCCCAAACAAACCACCCCTTTTCACTCGTGGGCGAGGAGCGCTGCTCGAGTCCCCGGGTCCGGTCCACCGCTCGAGCCACCGAGCAGCAGCAGAAGCCCCGGAACCGAGCATAGCGAGAGCGGCCCCTCCGCCCGCGACACATCCAAGCAATAGGTTTGCAATATTTCATGAGTGCATAGATTGCACTTCTAAGAGATGGAGCGCATGTGCACACCCTAGGCACTTTACTAGGGGACCTGTGCAGCATGTGCAGGCCCTGGTAGCAGGGACCTGTAGTGGAGACTGGAGCAGAAGCAGGAGAGGCAGGGTGAAGGCAGCGGGAGAAAGCAGAGACGCTGGTGTTACACTATGTAAGAGTACAGAGGGGGCAATGTTGATGTGTGGGGTACAATAGGAGGATACTATTACTTTTCATGGCACAGAAGTTCATTATTTCTGTCAGGGGCACTATATGGCTTGTGTCAAGTTGGTTGAATGTGAGGATGGTCCTGGAAAAGCAATAAGCTGAATATGCTTTTGTTACATTTTAGAGGGACAAATTATTGATGAAGGAAAAGTCATAGTGGTCTAGGCCAAATGGAAAGGAAAAGGGAATGTGACTCCTTGGCCAATCAGGTCGTCACAGGGTATTGTGCAATCTGCCCTTCTGCACACTATCCTCATCCTCCTTGGTTAAGGAACCCTGTTCTTTGGTGTTGCTAAGATCAGAGCCGGTCAAAACCCTAGGAATACTTTAAACAACACCCACCAGACACACCATTGGGGGGCCTGAAGTGAATAGGGCCGCTCATTTGGGGGTTGGTAAGGGGAAAGTGAAAAGTGAAAGGAGAACTGAAAATGGAGTTGAAGGAGTAGGAGTGTGGAGTGGTGACTCTCAGAGGGAGAGGTTACCGGCATGGAGCAGGGCTAGTGAAGACTACTAGGTAGCAGACGTTGGTCTGGGCCGATAGAAGCTGGAACCCCGGTCACAGGGGATCGTGTAAAGGGGCACGGATTGCTGAGGAGGGCAGCCGGCGGCCTTGAGCCATCTCCGGGCAGGGGCCAGGGCATGATGGGGTACGTGGACCCTAGGCCGGGAAGTAGCTTCAAGCGTCCTGGTAATTTACCCGACGGGGGTGAAGTCTTCAAGATTCATCCCTCACCCGCTCCAAAATCGGGGTACTAGCGCAACGAGGGGATAGGATTTTTCCCAAAACACAGTCCATCAAATCCCAAGCGTGAACCCTGAGAGCAAGCTCACTCCATTAGCCATACGGGTGAGCAGGACCCAATTAGTTCCACACTATAGGGTCCAAACAGTGAAAAGGTGCTGTGGCGCCCCTGACTTGGTCAGGCACCACAGAGTATTGCACCCATGCGGGAACAATGCTTCCAGGTAATTTCCAAAGGCCAGGATGAGGCGCACACACAAACATATAGTGACCAGGCCTTCCACATCACCAGAGGGGACCCTTGGGTAGCCAGAAGGGGTTAACTTTCAATTCCCAGCTAGGGGTGTGTTCAGGGGCTAGTTGCTAGGAAGCAGGGCAGAGAGAGGAAGAAGGAGGTCTAGAGAAAAGGGTGGAAGTGTGTGGAAGGGGACAGAGGAGCTCTAGTGTGAGACAGGTCCTGAGGAGTGCAGTAGCTGAAAGCGGGGGAGAAAGGAGTACCGTGGGTCAGCCTGAAAATCATCCAGAGAGAAGGGTGGCTGAGTACGGAGATCCCGGTATCCGAGCACACAAGGGGAACTAGATCCCCAGTTCAGGCAGCAAATCATTCAGAGCTGCTCAACCCACAGGTGGGGATACTTCATGCCCTCACCACTACTACGCAGAGCTCGGGCCAAGCAGCAATCATCGGGCCCATAAGGGGACAGGGCCAGAAGCCATCCCACCAAGGCCACGCTGCCGGCAGACGAGCCAGAGAGAGGGGAGCAGGGTGGTAACAGCTTCCCTGGAGGGGTCCTACCACGCTTCAAGCAAAGGATCCTCCTAAAACAGAAAGAGTGCAAGGAAGGCGAGTGGACAGCTACCCTCAGAACGGCCTCCTGGAATTCCTGGTTCAACCTGGTTATCACAGTGTCGCCCGGGCATCTCACCGTGACCTCCAAACAGTGAGTAAACACGTTGAAAGACTTCTTGGACTGTGTTTGAGTCATTCTGCGACCTGTGGTCCCACACACATACACCGGGGCCTGGGGCTTGCCTCACTCTCAGGGGGCTAATATACTGACTGCACCCACCATCAGCCCCAGGCATCCCTTAATCTGCAGTGGCGGTCCCCGCTGACCGCAGTTCTGAGAGTGGCGTCACGACAATCAAAGAAAGAAGGTTCCCTACCTGTGACCAGACTGTTCCATCCACGTGGAGTCCCTTCAGGTAATGCACAGACACCACACTTGCGGGGCTTCACATCTACTGGCGTCACGAACAGGATAAGGACTAGACCTGTTCAGACAGGTGACCGTGTGCCTCAGAGGTCCGACCGCAAAAATTGAACCGCCGCCATATTGCCATCTTCAAAAGCGCGCGCTGCAGCCCGCGCGAGGGAGAAGAGCACCGCCCACGAAGAGGTGTGGCCGCCCCAGAATCCCCACAATTCGGAGAGCGTACTGACCCAGGAAGTGGAAAGGGAGCGTGCAGATTTTTGAAGAAAAATGGACGCTGCAGGAGGTAATGCCCCTGGTCGGGGCGACGCAGCCCAAGCGATGCCAGCCCCCGTCGCGCTGGACGCAGCAGCGCCTGGTGCCGGTGCCGCGGTCGCAGCCGCGCCGGCCGAAATCTCCCCCATAATGCCAGTTTCCTTGCTGTATGTCCCAGGAGCGCAATGGCTGCCCCAATACGCCGGTAAAATAGACACGCTGACCGGGTTTAAGAAGAAGATCAACACCCTGCTAGACATGCACGCGATGACTGGTAAGCAGAGGGCCGCTGTGGTGCTGGGACAATTGACTGAAGCAGCAGAATTGGAAGCTGAGTCCTGGACCAATGATGACCGGGGCTCTGTTGAGACCATCTTTGCCAAACTAGCAGCTGCTTTCGAACACCGCACCGAGGGAGAGCTGAGGACGGACTTCTATAACTGCCGGCAGAAGCCCCAAGATAGCATAAGAGACTATGCCCTCAGGCTGCAGGCTGCACTACGGGCTCTCAAGCTGGTGGACCCTGTCAGTGATCAGGAAGGAAACCGGATGATGAAGGAACAATTCTTGCGGGGCCTGCGCTCTCCTGAGGATGGGAAGCAGATGAAGCTGTGGTCCCTGGAACACCCTGACGTGGACTTTGCCATTCTGAAAGACAGGGCAGTGAAGGCACTCCAACCTCCTGTGGACACAGACCCCGTCGCACCAGCATGGCCTGCCAGTTCCACGGCTGCAGGAGCGGAATCCTCCTCGCAGACCCTGGTAACTGCAAAAGGACTCAACGCGCCAGCAGAGACCATAAGTACGCTATCCTCCCAGGTGCAACAGCTCACTAAGGACGTCGCACAAATCCTGAAAGCAATGCAGTTGCCCTCAGAGACCAAAGTGCCTCATCGGATCCTGCTAGCTGACAACCCAGAGGACGTCCCTTGGATGCGGAGGAGAAGAGGTCCCCCAACCCGAGGCAGAAGCAGTGATCGCTATGACTCATCTGGACAACCCATCTGTCGTCGTTGCCAGGAGGCAGGTCACTATGCAAGGGCCTGTCCTTTAAACGAGCCAAACCTGGGGCCGGGGGCCAGTCCTCAGGATTAAGAAGATCAGGCCCAGGTCGCTGCTGTGATCAGTACGTGGGTGGACGTCCTGTCCTGTCCATCGTCCTGGACGGGATCCCTACCCCGGCATTATTGGACACCGGCTCTCAGGTCACCACGATCCCGTATGTCCTTTATCGTAGGTTTTGGTCGGACGACGATCTCCGACCACCGGACCCCTCCCTCACCATCTATGCTGCCAACGGACAACCTATAGACCAGATCGGGGTCAAAGAGGTAACCATAAAGGTGGGAAGGCAGGAAATGAAGGGACAGGGACTGATTGTTGTGGACACTGATATTAGAGAAAGGAACCCGCAAATGATTTTAGGCACTAATGTCATAGAAAATTGCCTAGGGGAAGTGTTGTTGTTGCTTCACCAGATTGTTGAAGGTGCTGAGGGCAGGTCGCAAAGAGCCTTGCAAAAGGAGATCCGAATCATTCTGAGGAAGCAACAGGTAAAACAGACTGGCGGTGAGATTGGTAGTGTACGGGTGATGGATGCTAACCCCATTGTGATACCCCCACGGAGTGAAATGATGATGTGGTGTAGAGCAGCGGTAGGTCTCCGAGGACAGGATTACCAGGCTGTACTAGAGCCCACTCATTCAGACCACTGGCCCACGATTCTGACAGCCAGGGGGGTAGTTGACGTACACAAGGGACGAGTGCCTGTACGAGTGTTGAACTGTGGGGAGGAGGAAGCCAGACTACCAAGGTACGCTACCATAGCCAAACTGTTTACATGCTCAGATGACGCCATAACACCTGTAGGTCCCCTGACACAAGCTGACTCAAAAGAGGGCGAGACCTCCCAAAAGCAGTTAGAGGATTGGTGCCAGAAACTCCACGTGGGGACTGACTCTACACCCGACTACCAGAAACATGGGGTTTACAGGGTCGTGCAGGAATACGAGCAGGTCTTTAGTAAGAACCCACTAGACTTTGGTAGGATCAAAGGGGTGCAACATCACATACCCACAGGCAGTCATCCTCCCATTAAGGAAAGACATAGGCCTATTCCACCAGCCCATTACCAGCGCACAAAGGACATGCTGAAGGACATGAAGGAGGCAGGCGTCATAAGGGACAGTTGTAGCCCCTGGGCGGCTCCCCTGGTCCTGGTAAGAAAGAAGGATGGCACGATGAGGATGTGTGTGGATTACAGACGGATAAATCAGATAACGCACAAGGATGCCTACCCTTTGCCAAGGATAGAGGAATCCCTCGCTGCCTTGAAAACCTCTAACTACTTTTCTACCCTAGATCTTACTAGTGGCTACTGGCAAGTATCTGTAGCAGAAGAAGATCGGGAGAAGACGGCCTTCACCACCCCAATGGGCCTCTGTGAGTTCAACAGCATGCCATTTGGACTCTGCAATGCCCCCGGGACCTTCCAGAGGCTTATGGAATGCTGCCTAGGGCACCTCAACTTTGAAACCGTCCTGCTCTACCTGGATGATGTCATCGTGTACTCCAAGACCTATGAGGACCACCTGAAACACCTGGCTGAAGTCTTTGAAGCACTATCCCGATATGGAATGAAGCTGAAACCATCCAAGTGCCATTTACTGAAGCTAAAGGTCCAGTACCTGGGTCACGTGGTCAGTGCAGAAGGAGTAGCACCGGACCCAGAGAAGGTCACAGTCATCCAGGAATGGCCCACACCTACTACCGTCCGGGAGATACGTCAGTTCCTTGGCTTGGTAGGCTACTACAGGAGGTTCATCAAGGGCTACACGAAAATGGCAGCGCCTTTGCAAGAGCTCCTGGTAGGCCACCCAAAGAAGAAAGGAAAGATCTCCGGCCCGCCATTTCACTGGGGAGAAGCAGAAGAACACTCCTTCAGACAAATGAAAGGGGCCTTGACGGGTGAAGAGATCCTAGCCTACCCTGACTACGGTCTGCCATTCGTACTGTACACAGATGCCAGTAATGTGGGACTGGGAGCAGTGCTTTCACAGGTGCAGGGAGGCAAAGAGCGTGTGATTGCTTACGCCAGCAGGAAGCTCAGGCCTACTGAAAGAAACCCAGAGAATTATAGTTCATTTAAGCTAGAGTTCCTGGCCATGGTATGGGCTATCACAGAGCGGTTCAAGCACTACCTGGCAGCCACCAAATTCACTGTCTTCACGGACAACAACCCCCTGACCCACTTGGATACTGCTAAATTGGGTGCCATGGAGCAGCGTTGGGTAGCCCGACTGGCGAATTATGACTTTACTGTCAAGTATCGAGCTGGCCGCAAGAACGGCAACGCAGATGCTCTGTCCAGGATGCCTCACCTAGCAGACGAGGGTGAAGATGTAGATGATCTTGAAGAGATTGAGCTGCCAGCGTTCCATCGCCATGGAGCAAAACAGTGTCGGCAGTTGCGTGCCAACCGCCAAGAGGTGACCCTGAACCCACTACCTCACTACAACTGGAAGGAGACCCAGGAAAATGATCCAGCGGTAGGCTTGGTAAAGAAACTGATCAGCCAGCCTGGCGCCAGCCTTGACAAAGGAGCCCCACCTGAGGCACAGTACCTATGGAAGGAGAGGGGTCGATTATTCATCTATCAAGACAAACTTTACAGGAGCATCATTGACCCGAGGACGCATGAGAAGGTGTGGCAAGTGATTGTACCACAGAAGGATACGAGGATGGTGCTGGAAGCCTATCACAATGGTGCAGGCCACTTTGGTTGGAAGAAACTGGAGGCCCTACTTAAAGTAAGATTCTACTGGGTGGGCATGAGATCTGCCCTAGAGAAGTGGTGTCGAAACTGCGGGCCCTGCAATCTTAGAAGAAAAGACCAGCCCAGCCAGAGAGCACCACTCCAGCCAATCCAAACTAAACGGCCCCTGGAGATAGTGGCCCTGGACCATGTAAAGTTGGCACCCAGCAGACAAGGCTACAACTACGCTCTCACTATGGTTGACCACTACTCCAGATTCCTGGTGGTAGTACCAGTCAAGGACTTGACAGGTCAGACTGCAGCCAAAGCTTTCCAGACACATTTCTGTCGACCACATGGCTATCCAGATCAAGTGCTCACTGACCAAGGACCAGCCTTTGAAGCTGAAGTGTTTAAGGAGTTTTGTAACCTATACGGCTGCCAGAAGATCCGTACTACACCTTACCATCCTCAGACCAATGGCATGTGTGAGAAGATGAACCACATCATTCTCGACCTTCTGAAGACTCTCCCACTAGAAGAACGAAGTCAGTGGCCGGAAAAACTGCCCGATCTAGTGGACATGTATAACAACATCCCTGTGAGTTCCACGAACTGCACACCGGCATATCTGATGAGGGCCAGACCAGGGAGATTGCCAGTAGATCTGGAAATGGGAGTTGAGACCCCTGAAGACCATCTACAAGGTGCTGATTGGGATTCCAACCGCCAAGCCCAATACAAGAAAGTACAAGAGTGTGTGGAGCGAAGCCTGACTCAGCAGCGTGAGAAACAAGAAAAGGCCTACAATCGAAAAGCACCTGCTGTTCCCTTGATGCCAGGAGATATAGTTCTCAAAAGGAAGAGAAGACGTCATAAACTTGACAATCACTGGGAAGAAGAACCCTATACTGTGTTACCATCGACGCTTAGCAATGAAAAGACATGCCTTATCAGCAAAGATGGAGGAAAAACAACAGCTGTCGTTTCTAGAGATCGCCTAAAGAAATGTCCTGAACAACTAAGAACCCCTGAAGAAAGTCCCAACCCTTTGCCAGTTCAAGAACCAAAAGAAAAGATGATCCATACTGTACTTGGAGATTTTCCAGCAAGTTGGCCTCAATACAATGGAGCAGTAGTTATTCCGGTTATTACATTCCCTCAATCTGGAGAAGTAAGAGACCCAGAAGAACCTGTTCAGAACCTGGAAGAGCCAAATGTAGCTGAAGCAGAAGACCATGCACTGGTATCAATACCTAGTACACCTATTATTCACATTGAGACACATACATCGGGTGGGAGGACACAACCTCAGACAGATGACAGTATAGTACTGCGTAGATCAACCCGCAGCAACTTTGGTCAGCTCCCATTACGCTATAGAGAAAGTACAGTTTAGTTCAAAGTGACGGTATGAAATGTAATGTTTAACCTGTTATAGTTAAGTAACGTTTAAGCGAAATGTGCCCACAAGGACTATTGTGAGACCTCCTTAAAATGTTAGACCACTGGTTATGAACTGGCTTTAACCACAAACTTTTGCATTGTAAAAAGTTGCCTCCTTGGTATCAACCACAGAGTCTGCCTGCTGAGGGGCATGGCTCTGCACCAACAAGGGGGCACGCCTGTTTATGGGGCCTGCCCTCCAACACTCGGAAGCGGGTACGCCTGTTTATGGGGCCTACCTTACACCACACTCCTCAGGAGAGGAAGATTGGAGGAAAGGTCTGGGGAATGTGATGGCCCAGCCCTGGTCACCAAAAGGACCGGCGACCTACCTCCTGGGGGTTTTTGGGTGGGGTTCGGACATGTGGGTGGTTGGTGGCGGAATGGTACCTGGCATGTTTAAATGTAAATAATTGCCCCTGTGTGGAAAAAGTTTGTATTTACCTTTTTTCTATCTCCTGTCTTTGCAGCCCGAGGACGTGCTGATGATAACTAAGGGGGAATGTGGCGCCCCTGACTTGGTCAGGCACCACAGAGTATTGCACCCATGCGGGAACAATGCTTCCAGGTAATTTCCAAAGGCCAGGATGAGGCGCACACACAAACATATAGTGACCAGGCCTTCCACATCACCAGAGGGGACCCTTGGGTAGCCAGAAGGGGTTAACTTTCAATTCCCAGCTAGGGGTGTGTTCAGGGGCTAGTTGCTAGGAAGCAGGGCAGAGAGAGGAAGAAGGAGGTCTAGAGAAAAGGGTGGAAGTGTGTGGAAGGGGACAGAGGAGCTCTAGTGTGAGACAGGTCCTGAGGAGTGCAGTAGCTGAAAGCGGGGGAGAAAGGAGTACCGTGGGTCGGCCTGAAAATCATCCAGAGAGAAGGGTGGCTGAGTACGGAGATCCCGGTATCCGAGCACACAAGGGGAACTAGATCCCCAGTTCAGGCAGCAAATCATTCAGAGCTGCTCAACCCACAGGTGGGGATACTTCATGCCCTCACCACTACTACGCAGAGCTCGGGCCAAGCAGCAATCATCGGGCCCATAAGGGGACAGGGCCAGAAGCCATCCCACCAAGGCCACGCTGCCGGCAGACGAGCCAGAGAGAGGGGAGCAGGGTGGTAACAGCTTCCCTGGAGGGGTCCTACCACGCTTCAAGCAAAGGATCCTCCTAAAACAGAAAGAGTGCAAGGAAGGCGAGTGGACAGCTACCCTCAGAACGGCCTCCTGGAATTCCTGGTTCAACCTGGTTATCACAGTGTCGCCCGGGCATCTCACCGTGACCTCCAAACAGTGAGTAAACACGTTGAAAGACTTCTTGGACTGTGTTTGAGTCATTCTGCGACCTGTGGTCCCACACACATACACCGGGGCCTGGGGCTTGCCTCACTCTCAGGGGGCTAATATACTAACTGCACCCACCATCAGCCCCAGGCATCCCTTAATCTGCAGTGGCGGTCCCCGCTGACCGCAGTTCTGAGAGTGGCGTCACGACAATCAAAGAAAGAAGGTTCCCTACCTGTGACCAGACTGTTCCATCCACGTGGAGTCCCTGCAGGTAATGCACCGACACCACACTTGCGGGGCTTCACAGTGCCACGGAAAAAGCCACAGGCTAACAAGCAACACCAAGGGCACGGATCCAAGCGTGCTCCCTCCTTGCTGCAGCGGTGCTCAGAATTCTGGTTTACAAGCTGTCGGTGTCATTATTCTTGGACTGAGTACGCAGAAACCCTTTCCTTTCCCAACGGCACTCCTTCACTACCTTCACCGGGCCCCGGGGAACAGCCTACCCACGGAGGGGTTTGACCCCTTGCTGCCATACTACCGGCACCGGGCTCTCCAACAGCAGCAGTGGTACTCCATCTTACCACGCACCATGGGTGGTGTTACGAACTTCTAACCCCCCTGTACATATCCCCCCTTTTTAATTTGAGTGTCCGCGCGACCCCCGGGTCCGGAGACCCCTCAAGCCACCGCGGTTCCGGATCCAAGCGGCTCGGCCGCTGACACGGGGGCGGTACAAATGTAACTTACAACAAGCTTCAAAAACATCAATGGGAAGTATCTGTACAATAAACACATACATAGTCTGCAGAGCACTGGTGTAAAACTGATCTTACTATTATATGATCCTTGTATGGTAGTAGTATCAGTCCTAGTCAGGGTTGAACTGGAGTGTCTGGGGCCAACCAGAGGAATTGACTCCAGGGGCCCACCCTACAGTGATATGTAAATACCTGTTAGCCGTTATCCCTGTTATAGTGGAGCATCTGTGACGCCCTGGTGTCGCCAGGTAGTCACACACAAAATAGGCCCCCACATATCACCATCCCTCACAGGGTTACATCGAGCCAACAAAACCCTAGTCACCCGCCCCTCAAGGTACGAAAGGCACACCAGTATGCGGGTCCAGGCGGAAGGAAAACGCCCACCTACGGGTCTAGAGAACCCGGGGCGGGAAAAGTGCAGTTCAAGTTCTAGTTGAGTTGGAAAGTGGAGTGGAGTGAAGCCAGAGAGGAAGGGCATCAGGGTTGGAGCCCCGGCGTACTGGCTAGGTGGCAGATGCTGGTCCGTGTCTGTCAGGAGACGGGAAGACGGCTGCCGGAGATCCGAGGTGAACCGGGACAGGGTAGGAGCCCGCCGGTACCGACACCGGAGAACCGACCCGGAAACCTGCACAGAGGGGGTACCTGGACCCTGAAGCAGAGATCGGCACCACCGACTTTGTCAATTAACCAGTTGAGGACAAAATTACAGGTCCTGTCCCACCCAAAGTCCCAAAAAGCAGACCGGCAGCCCAACGCGGGGGATAGGGCATCCCCTTTAGATCCCACGGGTCAGTGTCTGCGGGCAAGGCTCCCACCCATGGACTCCCATGTTCTATACCGAGAAGTCTAAGGTGGACTTTGCACACTACGACATCGCAGGTGCGATGTCGGTGGGGTCATGTCGAAAGTGACGCACTTCCTGCGTCGCTCTCGACATCGTAGTGTGTAAATCCTAGATGATACGATTAACGATCGCAAAAGCGTCATAATCGTATCATCGGTGTAGCGTAGGCGAATTCCATAATTACGCTGACGCGATGGTCCGATGTTGTTCCTCGATCCTGCGGCAGCACACATCGCTGTGTGTGAAGTCGCAGGAGCGAGGAACATCTCCTACCTGCATCACCGCGGCTCCCGTTGGCTATGCGGAAGGACAGAGGTGGGCGGGATGTTTACATCCCGCTCATCTCCGCCCCTCCTCTCCTATTGGCCGCCTGCCGTTTGACGTCGCACGACCCGCCCCCTTAATAAGGAGATGGTTCGCCGGCCACAGCAACGTCGCACGGCAGGGAAGGGCATGTGAAGCTGCCGTAGCGATAATATTCGCTACGGCAGCTATCACAAAGATATCGCAGCTGCGACGGGGACAGGGACTATCGCGCTCGGCATCGCAGCATCGGCTTGCGATGTCGTAGTGTGCAAAGCCCGCCTAAGGAGAACTAAAGTCAGTGCAGAGGAAAGTGACACCTACCATCACCCCGGGTGAGGGACCAGAATACACTCGGCTGCGGCGGGCGGCCACCAGCACCTTGGTTTACTATTGGACTTGTGTGATTCATTGGACTGTGAGTACACTGACACCCCCCAGTCTGACCGGGCGCGTTGGCCTCTGCAATCACCATCCTCAGCACAGAGACACTGGGACCCAGGGCATCCATCCCTACCCACAGAGGGGTTAATATCCAGCTTCCATCCCATCGCCCCCGGGTGCTCCCCAACAGCAGCGGTGGTGCTACACCTCACCACACACCGTGGATGGCGTCACTCAGTGATTACAGCAATCCCCGTATATATACGTCCCCTTTTATTTGAAGTGTCCGCACGACCCCCGGGTCCGGAGAATCCCTCGAGCCACACTGCGGATCCGGATCCCAGCAGCCCGGCTGCTACTGACGTGGGGGCGGCACACATTGACTGTGAAACACAGGCGGCTCCTGCACATCTCCTGTGCACCATAACTGATGTACAATTAAAGTAGTTTGTGTGTCGCCCTTGTGCCAGCAGCTACCGCTGCTCGGGTCCGGACCTTCTGTGGGTGGCTCGAGGGTCTCCAGACCCGGGGGTCTCGCGGACACGCCAAATAAAAAGGGGGACATGTATATACGGGTTAGGCCGTATTAGGTTCGTGACGCCACCCACGGTGTGTGGTGAGGTGGGACACCACCGCTGCTGTTGTGGGGCACCCGGGGTAGATGCAGTGGCAGCTGGATGTTAACCCCTCCGTGGGTAAGGATGGTTGCCCCGGGGCCCAGGGTCTTGGTGCAGGGTATAGCGATGGCAAAGGAGAGGGGAATGTTTTGTACTCACAGTAAATGAATCACACAAGTCTTTTGGTAAACCAAAGTGCTGGTGGCCGTCCGCCGCGGCCGGTTGCATTCAGGTCCCCCACCCGGGCTGGTGTTCGCTGTCTTTTCCCTCTGCACTTGCTGTGTGTATGGTGGACTGCCTGGACTGGAACTCAGGAGTCCGCTCCCAGCTGGATATGGCCTAAGGAGCCGTGCCTGCAGACGCTGGCCCGTGGGATCTATGGGCCCTGGCGGTGGCCTTATCCCTATCGGTGGGCTGTTGTCTTCTTTTAGGGACAGGACCTATAATCCTGCCCTCAATTAATTAATTAGCTAGGCCACTGGTTTCGGTCCTGGCTTCAGGGTCCGAGTACCCCCTCTGTGCTACGGTCTCCGGGTCAGTTCTCCGTGTCGGTACCGGAGGGCTACAACCCTGTCCCGGTCCACCTCGGATCTACCGAGCCATCTTCCTGTTTCCTGCTGACGGAGACCACCGTCTGCCACCTAGCCAAAGGCACCAGGGCTCCAACCCTGGCACCGTTCAACTTGAACTTCCTCTTCTGGAGCTACACCTAGCTCCAGCCCACACTCCTCTCAACTTGAACTACAAAGCTCAACTGCTTGTTTTCCCGCCTCAGGCTGTCTAGACCGTGGGGTGGGCGTGTCCAACCACCTGGTCCTGCCCACTGGTATGCCTATCTTTCCCTAAGGGGGGGTAATTAGGGTTTCAGGTTGGCTGTGTGTTTCCTAGGTGAGGGAAGGGTGTTATGCGGGGGCCTATTTGTGACCACCTGGTTTTGCCAGGTCGTCACATTCCCCCTTTGTTTAATACAGACCGTCCGCGGGCTGTCCGACCACCAACATTTATTGAACAGGAACTGTAGAAAAATTAAAAAGGGTAAAACAGATTACAAGTATAATAACATATTTACATACTATTCTTCACTTACGGGAGGCACTTTTCTTAAATGCTGCACATTTAAAATCATGATGGGACGGACCGGGTCCTTTTCACCTCACCCACCCAAAACAACCTAGCCCTGGTGCCACCGATAAACAATGGTGCGCACCCCTTGCCCAAGTCCAGGTTTGGTCCGGGTGTTGCCCATACTGGCCGGGTAAAAAGTTCCTTACCCGGCAGTCTTTTTCAAGGGCCCCACGTCCATGGGACCCCTGACCCAGAGGGTAGTCACCGTTTTTGCTAGTGACTGGGCCTCGGCCCACTCTACCGCAGGCCCTTCCTCCAACCAGCCTATCCAGAGTAGAGTTGAGCGCGGTTCGCGGTTCTCCAGTTCGCGGTTCGAGTGATTTTGGGGGCTGTTCTAGATCGAACTAGAACTCGAGCTTTTTGCTAAAGCTCGATAGTTCTAGTTACGTTCGAGAACGGTTCTAGCAGCAAAAAGCCAAGCTAATTACTAGCTGGCTTTCCGCTGTAATAGTGTAAGTCCCTCTGCGACTCACACTATTATGACATTTCAGCGTATAGTGTGCGGGAACAGCCCATTCAGATCACTGCTGTTTGGATAATGACGATCGCCATTTTATTTTCCTTGTCTTCCTTCCCTAAGCGCGCGCGTGTAGTGGGGCGGGCCAGCATGTCAGCCAATCCCAGACACACACACAGCTAAGTGGACTTTTAGCCAGAGAAGCAATGGCATGTGTGATAGGATGTCCATGTCACATGTCCCTGCATTATAAAAACGGACATCTTTCTCCAGCACGCCATTATCTGCCTTCTGCGTCTGGGTGTCAGTCACCGCTGGCGTAGCTCCTGTCTCCGATACTGCTGTGTACGCTCTATACACAGCGCTATACAGAAAAGGGATAGAAGTTTCTATTAGTCCTTGTAAGGGCTAATACCAGCAGGGTCAGAGCCATAGGTGACAGTCAGGTCCGTGAAAACAGATTTTAACAGCTACACAAGATGACAGCGTCTGTGTAGCTAAGGTCAGGGATTTCCTCGCTGCATTTCCCCATTAGGAGGGATAGAAAGGGAGGCTTCCTTTCCTCTACCCAGACCCACAACCCTGCCACTGTACCCTCCTGCCCTTTGCACACTCAAGCTCATTGTTACTAAGCCATTATACTAGCAAACACTGAGTAAACTTAGTGGCATCCTAAAAGTGGCTGTTGGACTTCCATTAGTGTCCCACTGGTGCAAAGCTATTTGCAGCACCACTGCATTGCACACTCAAACTCATTGTTACTAAGCCATTATACTAGCAAACACTGAGTAAACTTAGTGGCATCCTAAAAGTGGCTGTTGGACTTCCATTACTGTCCCACTAGTGCAAATCTATGTGCAGCACCTCCGCATTGCACACTCAAACTCATTGTTACTAAGCCATTATACTAACAAACTATGCTGCCAGTTTAAGGGCCGTAGTTGCATTGTCAGTGATAGTTATTGTTGTTTATTCTGCTGTTAATAAAGCTAGACCACCGCTGCAATCTACACCACCTCTCAATTTTTACTACCACATTTTAAGTGCACAATCTTGTCGCAATCAAAATGAGTGGCAAAATGACAGATGCTGGTGGAAAGGGGAAGAGGCGTGTTGGAAAAGGAAAAAAAGGGTTTGTCCGTGGGGAAGGTGGCAAAGCTCCATTAACATCTGCTGAAGATAGACCATCTTCCAGCAAAAGTAAGATGTCTACTACATACCGTGGACAATCCGATGTGCTCCCTTTTTTATGGACACGAACAACTGGAACAAAGGTAGATGATGGCCAAAAAAAGAAAATGCTTGAATGGATCTCAAGTGGTCCAACAAGTGCCCTCTCCTCCACCTCAACTTCCGCATCCAAAAAACACCAGTCCTCTGAGTTGTCATCCCAATCACAGTTGCTTTCTCCCAGCTCTGAAGTCTCCATCCGCCCTGCACAGTATGGTGGAACTGAGATGGCTGAGTCTGCAGAGCTGTTCAGTCACACTATAGCCTGGGAATCAGAGGTCTGCTCCCAAGCTACAGTGAGTACAGACCAGGAAATGGTCTGCAGTGATGCCCAGAACCTTTGTGACTCAGATTCAGGCCGTGATGAACAAGTTTCTGAGCATAATGTTGACCCTTATTCACAAACTGAAACACCCGTTGTAATAGACAATGAGGAACATACTGATGATGATGAGACGCAGATACCAGATTGGGATGACAACTTAAATATTCGGTCAGGGCAAGAAGAAGCTCGGTCTGAGGGTGAGGGGAGTGCAAACACAACAATTGATGAGGAAGTTCTAGATCCCACCTACTGTCAACCCACAGTCAGGCCCTCGAGGAGGTCAACAGAGACGGTGGAGGAGGATGCAACTCACGACGAAGTTACCTTGCGCCTTCCTGGACAGAGTCGGAGTACTGGTAGCACGTCTACAACTGCATCCTCAGCCACCACTGTGACTCTGAGCACTAGTCGGGGTGGATCAGCAGGTCACATGCCTCTAAGCCTTGCCTAGCCTGGTCCTTTTTTGACATAGCAAAAGATCGCCCAAATTATGTGATCTGTAAAATATGTCGTGATTCTGTTAGTAGAGGGCAAAGCCTCAACAGTTTGACAACTTCTTCCATGAATCGTCACATGAATAAATATCATATGTCCCAGTGGGAAGCTCACCGTGCTGCAATGCGGCCTAGCGGAGCGAACCATCCACCGCCTGCCCCTTCCAGTGCATCCGCACGCTCTTCATCTTCTAGGACTGTGGGGACAGCTGTCACACCTGGTTTTCCACCACTGTAACCGCAACAGGCAGTTTGCTTGGTAGGTCGTCAGTTGGTTTGGAAGGGGAAACAAGTGCGTGTGTACAGCTCTCTCAGACATCGATAGCACCAACGTTGGATGAAGGCAACATCATGTCTATGCCTGCACTTTCCTCACAAACCTGCATTTTTCCAGGGACACCCTACTCAACACTAGAGTTGAGCGCGGTTCGTGGTTCGAGGTTCTCCAGTTCGGGGCTCGAGTGATTTTGGGGGCTGTTCGAGATCGAACTAGAACTCGAGCTTTTTGCAAAAGCTCGATAGTTCTAGATACGTTCGAGAACGGTTCTAGCAGCAAAAAGCAGGGCTTTTTACAGCTACAGTGTGCAGGAGCCATCGCTGGCAGCCTGCCAGAAGCTGGTAACCAAGATAAACAGCGGGTATCCAAGCAAAGCGCTTTGGTTAGTAACCCGATGTTTATCTTAGTTACGTGCAGGAAGCCCACACTTCCCCGCTCAGCTCACTCCGCCCCCTCCTGCCCGCGGCATGTACACACGTACACACACACACACACACACCCACCCACACCCCCCCCCCGCTCGGCTTACCTGCGGTGATGAAGTCCCGCCATCCCGACCTCAGTGCTGTCACTGTCCTCCATGGCCGCCGCTTGTCACATCACCTCTCGCTTCCGACCCGAGACTGACTAGCGGTGACGTCACGGACCTCTCGCGATACTTGGTGTGAAGCCGGTCATTGAACTCAGTGACAGGGGCTGTCGGCAGTGCTGGAGATCAGCGCAGGTAATGTACCTCGCTCCTGACAGCAGCACTTGTCATGCCCTGCAGTGACCTGGGCTGACCCATTGATGTTAGCTCAGGTCACTGCATTGCTCTCCCAGCCAATGGGGAACATCCTGCTCTTCATTGACTGGGACAGTGTGGATCGTCATGGCAGCCCCTTGGATTACACCAGACCTGGATTTGTTTTTCATTCTAATAAATTGGTTAAAGAGGGAATGTTTTGGGGAGTGTTTTTTCAAATAAAAATGTATTTGTCGTCTATTTTTTTTTTATTACTGACTGGGTTGGTGATGTCGGGTATCTGATAGACGCCTGACCTCACCAACCCCAGGGCTTGATGCCAGGTGACTAACACATCTGGTATTAACCCCATATATTACCCCGTTTGCCACCGCAAAAGGGCGCGGGATGAGCTGGGGCGAAGCACCAGGATTGGCGCATCTAATGTATGCGCCACTTCTGGGGCGGCTGCGGCCTGCTATTTTTAGGCTGGGGAGAGTCCAATAACCATGGACCTCCCTAGTCTGAGAATATCAGGCCCCAGCTGTCTGCTTTACCTTGGCTGGTGATCCAATTTTGGGGGACCCCTACGTGTTTTTTTTTTTAAATTATTTATTTAATTTAAAATAACAGCGTGGGGTGCCCTCAGTTTTGGATTACCAGCCAAGGTGAGGTTGCCAGCTGTGGTCTGCAGGCTGCAGCCGTCTGCTTTACCCTAGCTGGCTACAAAACTAGGGGGAACCCTACGTCATTTTTTTTTTCATTTTTTTGGCTAAATACAAAGCTAAGCACCCCTTAGTGCCACATGAAAGGCACCAAAGGGTGCTCCACTTTTTCTCCACTTTTTCTCCACTTTTTCTCCACTTTTTCTCCACTTTTTCTCCACTTATTCTCCGTTCTTTTTCTATGGTCGGTCTACCCATTAGCTCTGCCATGCACACTGTAGCTCTACACCTACTGCACATGTTACTTTATGATTGACATCTCTTTCGTACCAGAGCTGTCTAAAGCCTGCTTTACACACTTCAATAAATCTTTCAATCCGTCGTCGGGGTCAAGTTGTAAGTGACGCACATCCGGCATCGTTCGTGATGTATTTGTGTGTGAAACCTACATGCGATCGATATTGAACGAAAATACGGTGATCGCATACACGTCGTTTATTCCTCATACATTGGACGTTTAGTAGTACGAAACTAGTCAATTGTAACGTGTGACATCCCTCATACGATTTTGATGTCTGATGCTATGTGCGCAGGTGTGCGCTCTGCACCGCAGCTTAAAAAAGGTCTGCTTCAGAGCGCAGCTGAAAAGCTGCGTTCTGAAGCGCCTCACAATGTCTGTCATTCACTAATCTCTGTCAGTTCGTCACTATCTCTGTCCCTCACTCTCTGTCCATGTCAGTCTATCCCCCTCTCTCATATACTCACCGATCCCCGATCCCCGGCGCTGCACGGCATTCACACTGCTCCGGCGGCTTTTACTGTTTTGAAAAAGCCGGCCGCCCATTAAACAATCTCCTATTCCCTGCTTACCCCGCCCACCGGAACCTATGATTGGTTACAGTGAGACACGCCCCCCACGCTGAGTGACAGGTGTCACACTGCACCCAATCACAGCAGCCGGTGGGCGTGTCTATACTGTGTAGTGAAATAAATAATTAAATAATTAAAAAAAACGGCGTGCGGTTCCCCCCAATTTTAAAACCAGCCAGATAAAGCCATACGGCTGAAGGCTGGTATTCTCAGGATGGGGAGCTCCACGTTATGGGGAGCCCCCCACCCTAACAATATCAGCCAACAGCCGCCCAGAATTGCCGCATACATTATATGCGACAGTTCTGGGACTGTACCCGGCTCTTCCCGATTTGCCCTGGTGCCGTTGGCAAATCGGGGTAATAAGGAGTTATTGGCAGCCCATAGCTGCCAATAAGTCCTAGATTAATCATGTCAGGCGTCTATGAGACACCCTCCATTAAATCTGTAAGTTACAGTAAATAAACACACACGGCCGAAAAAATCCTTTATTGGAAATAAAAAACACACACATATACCCTGGTTCACCACTTTAATCAGCCCCAAAAAGCCCTCCTTGTCCGGCGTAATCCAGGATGATGCAGCGTCGCATCCACCGCAGCTGCATGGAGGTGACCGGAGCCGCAGCAGACACAGCCGCTCCGGTCACCTCCACGCAGCTAATGAAGACAGCCGGCGATCAGCTGAGCTGTCACTGAGGTTACCCGCTGTCACTGGATCCAGCGGTAGATGCAGCGGTGGCCGCGGGTAACCTCAGTGACAGCTCAGCTGATCGCGCTACTCACCTCAGTTGCTGACTGGAGCTGACCGGAGCAGCGGTGAGTAGCGCGATCAGCTGATCTGTCACTGAGGTTACCCGCGGCCACCGCTGGATCCAGTGACAGCGGGTAACCTCAGTGACAGCTCAGCTGATCGCGCGGCTGTCTTCATTACCTGCGTGGAGGTGACCGGAGCAGCTGTGTATTCTGCAGCTCCGGTCACCTCCATGCAGCAGGGATGCGACGCTGCATCATCCTGGAGTACGCTGGGCAAGGAGGGCTTTTTGGGGCTGATTAAAGTGGTGAACCAGGGTATATGTGTGTGTTTTTTATTTCCAATAAAGGATTTTTTCGGCCGTGTGTGTTTATTTACTGTAATTTACAGATTAATCATGGAAGGTGTCTCATAGACACCTGACATGATTAATCTAGGACTTATTGGCAGCTATGGGCTGCCAATAACTCCTTATTACCCCGATTTGCCAACGGCACCAGGGCAAATCGGGAAGAGCCGGGTACAGTCCCAGAACTGCCGCATATAATGTATGCGGCAATTCTGGGCGGCTGTTGGCTGATATTGTTAGGGTGGGGGGCTCCCCATAACGTGGAGCTCCCCATCCTGAGAATACCAGCCTTCAGCCGTATGGCTTTATCTGGCTGGTATTAAAATTGGGGGGGACTGCACGCCGTTTTTTTTAATTATTTATTTATTTCACTACACAGTATAGACACGCCCACCGGCTGCTGTGATTGGGTGCAGTGTGACACCTGTCACTCAGCGTGGGGGCGTGTCTCACTGTAACCAATCATAGGCGCCGGTGGGCGGGGAAAGCAGGGAATAGGAGATTGTTTAATGGGCGGCCGGCTTTTTCAAAACAGTAAAAGCCGCCGGAGCAGTGTGAACAGCTGTGCAGAGCCGGGGATCGGGGATTGGTGAGTATATGAGAGAGGGCTGATAACTTCAGTTACTCAGGAGTTTAGCGGTCACCGGTGAGTCTTCACTGGTGACCGCTAATCAGGACGCGACACAGACAGAGCCGCAGCATGACCATGAAGTCGGGTGAGGTTCACCCGAGTTCATTCTGACAGTGCGGCTCTGTCTGTGTCTGCTGTCATCTGCCATTCACCGCTGCTACATGGCTGTCTGTGTCTGCTGTCAGCGGCCATATAGCAGAGCTGAACGGCAGATGACATAGTAAAAACGCATCCCTACACATTACACATGCTTGGCAAGTCAATAAATTAAAAAAAAAAAGGGTGCCCAATGCATACGTCACAGAACACATGATCTAAAGGATCGTACACAAAATTGATCAATTTAACATAGACTTCTAACGCTCGTGTGACAGCAAATGAACGACCAATGTGCAATCTCATTAGATCGCATATGCGACCTGGGCGTGTCTCATCGCATACGAGATCGCAGACCTAATTGTAAGGTGTAAAGCTGGCTTTAGTCTACTCTGACCCCATATTTGTCATTACTATATTGTCCTTGTACTGTATTATGACATTTGTATCATGTGTTTCATTTCTTGCTGTGTTGCAATTTTTTTGCTGCATCCCAATTGTACCTCTACATTGTTCAAGTTTATGTTATTGTTCTCTCACTCTTATGTGATACTGATTATTGTCATTTTTCATAATTACATGCAGATAAGTCCAATCTGACGAAGGCTCAGGCCGAAACGTCATTTTTAACTTGTTTTGGACAAAAACATATATGCTTATGAAAATTTTTTTTTTCTTAATACGGACCAATAAAGAGTGATTTTGCATTACTATCCGTTGTGACTTACTGACTTAGTCTGGGAGATTTAGAGTGCCGAGGTTACTCACTAATTTTATCTATTATTACCTCTGAGCACCTATATACCAGTGAGCAGAGCTTCCTCTACAGTAGTTCTCCTGATTAGGCATGCCCTTACCTCATGAGCAGGGCATTGCAGCTTTGGTAGCAACCATTACGACATGGACTCTGCTGCTGTGGACCCGAGAAGAGTGAGTGCAGATTCATTGCACCCACACTCCTCACATGAAGGGTCCGCACTCCTAGAAAATGGGGGATACGTTCCCTGAGTGTCTCCCCCCCATATTCTAGACGGTCCAGAGTCGTCGTGGGACCCCTTTATTTTTTTTCTTACAATAAATTGGTGAAAGAGGAAATGTTTTGGGGACTGTTTTTTCAAATAAATTTCTTTTGTCGATTTTTTTTTTTTTGTTAGTACTGACAGTTTATGATGTTGAGTATCTAATAGACGCCATGACATCACAAACTGCTGGGCTTGATCTCAGGTTACTTTACAGCTAGTATCAACCCGATTTATTACCCCGTTTGCCACTGCACCAGGGCACGGGATGAGCTGGGGTGAAGCGCCAGGATTGGCGCATCTAGTGGATGCGCCACGTCTGGGGTGCCTGCGGCCTGCTATTTTTAGGCTGTGAAGGCCCAATAACTATGGACCTTCCCACCCTGAGAATACCAGACCACAGCTGTCCGCTTTACCTTGGCTGGTGATCCAATTTGGGGGGGACCCTACTTTTATTGTGTAATTATTAATATTTATACAATAATTATAAAAAAAGAGCCTGAGGGGACCTCCACATTGGATCCCCAACCACGGTAAAGCTGCCAGCTGTGGTTTTCAGGCTACAGCCGTCTGCTTTACCCTAGCTGGCTATCAAAAATGGGGGGACCCAACGTCATTTTTTTTTTTAACTATTTTTTAAATAGAAAAAATTAATGGGCTTCTCTGTATTTTGATTGCCAACCAAGGTAACGGCAGGCAGATGGGGGTGGCAACCCATAGCTGTCTGCTTTATCTGCGCTGAGAATCAAAAATACCGCGGAGCGCTACGTCATTTTTTTAAAGATTTATTTTTACAGCACTGTGATGTCCAGCAATCAAAATACAGGGAAGCCCATTTTATTTTTAGTTATTTAAATAAATAATTAAAAAAAATATATATGGGCTCCTGCTGCATTTTTTGTATTGCTAGCTAAGGGTAATCCAAGCAGCTACTGGCTGCTAACCCCCACTGCTTGGTGTTACCTTCACTGGCAATGGAAAATCCAGGGAAGCATTTTTTATTTTTTTTGCCAAAAAACTACAAAAAAATGACGTGGGCTTCGCCATATTTTTGTATGCTAGCCAGGTACAGCAGGCAGCCACGGGCTGCCTCCAACCCCCAGTTGCCTATTTGTACCCGGCTGAGAACCAAAAATATAGGGAAGCCCGTTTTTTTTAATTATTTCACTTATTTCATGAAATAATTAAAAAACAAATGACGTGGGCTTCGCCCCATTTTTGTGTCCAGCCGGGTACAACTAGGCAGCTGGGGATTGGAATCCGCAGCACAGGTTAGCCCGAGGTTTCTGGGCGCCTCTGCTGCGAATTGCAGTCCGCAGCCGCCCCAGAAAATGGCGCTCTCATAGAAGCGCCATCATCTGGCGCTGTATCCAACTCTTCCAACAGCCCTGGAGCCGGGTGGCTTGTTGGGTAATCATGAGTTAATACTGGCTTTGTTTTACTAGCCAGTATTAAGCCAGAGATTCTTAATGTCAGGCACGTTTGACCCGGCCATTAAGAATCTCCAATAAAGGGTTAAAAAAAATTGACACCACACAGAGAAAAAATACTTTAATAGAAATAAATACACAGACACATTAGAGACTCCATCTTTATTACCCCCTGTCACCCCTCCACGATCCTGCTCTTCTGTCTTCTTTCTTTCTAGTGTAGTAGTAGTGACGATTGTAGTGAGGATGAGGTTCCCCAGCCCATCATGGGCTGAGGCATCTCATCCTCACTACAATCCTCCCTAGTGTAGTAGTAGTGACGATTGTAGTGAGGAAAGATGAGGTGCACCAGCTCATCACTTGGGGCTGGGGCATCTCATCCTCACTACAATCCTCACTAGTGTAGTAGTAGTGACGATTGTAGTGAGGAAGGATGAGGTGCACCAGCTCATCACTTGGGGCTGGGGCATCTCATCCTCACTACAATCCTCACTAGTGTAGTAGTAGTGACGATTGTAGTGAGGAAGGATGAGATTCACCAGCTCATCACTTGGGGCTGGGGAACCTCATCCTCACTACAATCCTCACTACAATCGTGCAGCAGCGTGCAGCCTTCACTCCGTGAGTGATCAGTGCTGGCTGTCAGCGGTAACAGCGGTAACGCTGACAGACACGTTACCATAGCAACGGTGCTCTCGGAGCTGCGGTTAGCGGTGACGTCACCGCTAACTGCGTTGCTATGGCAACGGTGATCTCCGTTAATGACCGGCTATGTCAGCCGGTCCCTAACGGAACGGGGAGTCGACCGTGTGCTAGAGCATGTCGCCGGTACACGGCGATACACATATGTGCACCGTGTACCGGAGAGATGCACTCGCAGGTCCTACATGACGTGTCATAGTCATGTGACCAGTCTGTAGCCAATGAGATAATAGCCACGTGACTGGTCACATGGCTATTTTGACGTCACGATAGGTCCTGCATCTCTGCTGGCAGTGCAGGTCACCGGGAGGATTAAGCGATCATCGGATGGAATAGCGGCAGGAGACAGAGTGCAGAAGGGATCGCGGGGACCGGTAAGTGTTATGGCAATGTTTATTAACTGTTTGTGTACATTTATAATGCATTTTTATGTATTTGTGATTGCCTCCCATTGTAGCCTATACGTTCGAGTTCGGGTCGTCGAACGTTCGACGAGCCGAACTCGAACGGGACCCCCGTTCAGCGAACCGGCCTCGAGCCGAACCGGGACCGGTTCGCTCATCTCTACTCAACACTGTCTACACACAGCAGCCAGATCTCTGTCCCTCAGATGTGGACAAATAAAAGGCCATTTCCTGCGACCCATGACAAAGCTAAGCTATCCCTCTGTAAGCTCTTGGCTACCGAAATGCTGCCTTTCCGCCTGGTGGACACACAGGATTTTAGAGACCTTATGTCTGTCGCTGTGCCCCAGTACCAGATGCCCAGTTGCCACTACTTCTCTAAGAAAGGTGTGCCCGAGCTACACCAGCATGTCGCACACAACATCCAGCTTCCTTGAGAAACTCTGTGTGTGAACGGGTGCATTTCACCACCGATACTTGGACCAGTAAGCATGGACAGGGACGTTACATGTCGCTGACTGAGCACTGGGTAACTATGGTGATAGATGGTGAAGGGTCTGCTGCACAAGTCTTGCCGTCCCCACGACTTGTGTGTCAATCCTCTGTCTGTCCAAGTTCCGCCACTGCTTCTGCCTCCTCCACCTCATCTGGGTCCTCCACCTCCGCCCCAAGCCTGCCTGGTCAGGCCACCAGCGTTCTCAATGCGCAGAAGGAATCACGCACCCCTCATTACTATGCTGGCAGCAGAGCGCAACGGCATCAGGCGGTCTTTAGCTTGAAATGTCTTGGAAATAGGAGTCACACAGCGGCTGAGTTGTGGGCAGCTCTGGAGACTGAGTTTAATAAATGGTTCTCTCCACTCAACCTGCAGCCTGGTAAGGCCGTGTGCGACAATGCTGCAAACCTGGGTGCGGCCCTTCGCCTGGGCAAGGTGACACACGTGCCTTGTATGGCTCACGTGTTGAACCTTGTTGTCCAGCAATTTTTAAACACAGTATCCCGGCCTAGATGGCCTTCTGAACAGGGCACAAAAACTGTCTGCTCACTTCCGCCGTTCAACCACCGCTGCTGAGCGACTTGCATTGCTCCAGAAGTCTTTCGGCCTGCCGGTTCATCGCCTGAAATGCGATGTGCCGACTTGCTGGAATTCGACTCTCCACATGTTACAGCGACTGTGGCAGCACTACCGAGCCCTGGTGCAATACGTCATGACGTATAGCCTGGGCCAACGAGATGCAGAGGTGGGGCAGATCAACCTGATGGAGTGGTCTCAGATCAAGGACCTATGCACCCTTCTGCACAGTTTCGACATGGCGACGAATATGTTTAGCGCTGACAATGCCATTATCAGCATGACAATTCCAGTCATTTACATGCTGGAGCACATGCTAAACACTATTCGGAGTCAGGGGGTGGGACAACAGGAAGGGGAGGAACAACAGGAGGATTCATATGCGCAAGACACAACAACATCACCAAGGTCCAGACGTTCATCATCACCAACGCGGCACGCATGGGACCATGGGGGACAGGGATCAACAAGGGCGCATGGTAGCAGGCGAAATGTTGAGGAAGGTGCAGGAGAACATGAAGAAATGGAGGACTTAAGGGGGCTTTACACGCTGCGACATCGCTAATGCGGAGTCGTTGGGGTCACGGAATTTGTGACGCACATCCGGCCGCATTAGCGATGTTGCTGCGTTTGACACCGATTAGCGATTTTGCATCGTTGCAAAAACGTGCAAAATCGCTCATCGGTGACATGAGGGTCCATTCTCGATTATCGTTACTGCAGCAGTAACGATGTAGTTCGTTGCTCCTGCGGCAGCACACATAGCTATGTGTGACGCCGCAGGAACGAGGAACCTCTCCTTACCTGCCTCCCGGCCGCTATGAGGAAGAAAGGAGGTGGGCGGGATGTTCCGGCCACTCATCTCCGCCCCGCCGCTGCTATTGGGCGGCCGTTCAGTGACGTCGCTGTGACGCCGCACGGACCGCCCCCTTAGAGAGGAGGCGGTTCGCCGGTCACAGCGACGTCGCCGGGCAGGTAAGTATGTGTGACGCGTCTGCACGATGTTGTGCGGCATGGGCAGCGATTTGCCCATGTCACACAACAGATGGGGGCGGGTACCCACGCTAGCGATATCGGGACCGATATCGCAGCGTGTAAAGTAGCCTTAACTGTCCATGAACATGGAAGACTCAGCGGATGAGGGAGACCTTGGTCACATTTCAGTTGAAATAGGTTGGGGGGAGATGTCAGAGGAAGAAAGAACGGTTAGCACCTCTATGCCACAAACACAGCGTGGACTTGGTCCGCATGGCTGCGCAAGACACATGAGTGCCTTCTTGCTGCACTACCTCCAACATGACCCTCGTATTGTCAAAATTTGAAGTGATGATGACTAGTGGCTTGCCACACTATTAGATCCCCGGTACAAGTCCAAATTTTGTGACATAATTCCAGCCATAGAAAGGGACGCACGTATGCAGGAGTATCAGCAGAAGCTGTTACTCGATCTTAGCTCGTCTTTTCCACCAAACAACCGTGCAGGTGCAGGGAGTGAATCTCCCAGTTGTAACTTGACAAACATGGGACAGTCTCGTCATCTTCATCAGTCTACCCGTACCAGTAGCACCGTATCTGGTGCTGGTAACAGCAATTTTATTGAATCTATTCATAATTTTTTTAGACCCTCCTTTGCAAGGCCACCAGAGACAACAAGTCTGACACATAGTCAACGGCTCGAGAGGATGATACAGGAGTATCTCCAAATGAACATCAATGCCATTACTTTGCAAATGGAGCCTTGATCATTTTGGGCTTCAAATCTAGAAAAATGGCTAGAGCTCTCTGTGACGACATGGACTCTCATCAAGTTTCTTAAAAGTCAGCCAGACAGCATGATAGATTGTTTATAGACGGGGGAGAAGTCCCCCATTGTTTTTACAAGACTCTTGTTGACTCAATGTAATTGTGTTGGCCACTGAAAGCCAGACGTATTGTTCTCCAGACTTTTCCAGTAACCATTGTATTGTAGTTGTGTACTGCTAATGTGATTAACTTAGTAGCCATTGTCTAGTCGGTGACTTGCCGACTCCATGTAGATATGCTCAGTCTTTCTGTAGACATCATTTGGATGAACATTGTCCATGCAGCTTGAGATTCATCCAATGGGAGAGGCGATCTTGTCCAACCAATTGATGAGGACGCAGTGTGCCCAGAGGGAGGGCTGTGGCTATAAGAGAGGACTTCTTTAAGCCACCAGTGTGTGGTTGTTGGATGCTGATGGATCCAGTCTAAGCTCTTCGGAGCTGACTAGAGGATCAGGATATCTTATGGCTTCAATCTAGGAACTCCGGTTCCGGTTGGAGACCATATCCACAGCCTAGGGATTTCGACTCTGGCTGCCAGGATTGGAACATCAAACCAGGACTACCTAAGGAGGACACTCAGGTTGGGACAGTTCAGTCACCTGTTACAGACTTTGCAGACCTCAGACAGCTTTCTAAATCTGGCATTATTCCTTTCTCGGTGGGTGCCCGCCAAAAGTGGGGTGCTGCTGGATTGGAGTAAGCGGCCCTGGAACCTCTGAGGCAAGGACATTCTAAATCCCTGGTGAGCCAGCGGAAGGGTGAGACTCTGTTGCCTGTTACTTTTGTGTTTTGCTGGTTATGTGTTATGTGCCGTTAATTGTTTGGGGATCCAATAAAGTCTAATTATTGTGGTTCCCTCACCCTGTGTTGTCTGAGTAGTGTTACGCCCACGGTTAAGGAGGCCGGCGTTCAGTTGGGATGAGCCCTGAGCCACGCTGTCTTTCTAAAGGTGGCGGGTTTTAGTGGACGAGAGCACCCACTGAGCCCCATGTCTCCACAATTGGTGGCAGCGGTGGGATACTACTCAGCCTGGTTTACCCAGGGGAGCTGCAGAGGACTGGTGTTTTCGGACACCGTCCAGGGCTCAACAACCAGGGAGGCACATAACCATACCCAGCAGGCCATAGGGGAGGCATTCAGGTTTCGGACGCTGCCATGTCCAACCCCACCAGCTCAGCCAAGGGACAAGGACAAGAGAGGAGTTACGACCGCTGCAGTAAATGGATGCTACAAGATCTGTGCCAGAGGCGAAAGATTATCTACTGGAACGCTGAGACTCGGTCAGACTTGATCCAGAAATTAGTCCGTTGGGATGCCCAGAATGATGCAGAGGACGATGAGGATCCCGCCGATATTGACTCAGAGGATTTAAACTATGTGCCACATCATGGATCTAGTGACAATCGGGAATCAACTTTGTCCAAAATGGCCCAAGCCACAGCGTTGTTGGATGCATTGGGGCCTAGATCCTCAAGAGAAGAGAGGGCTTATGTTCTGGAATATGTTTATGGGATTCCAGCTGCAGTACTGCTAACACCAGCCGGTCGAGAAGGATGGTGCTGCTACCCAGCAGAAGCTGCGCCAAAACAAAGGACTACAAACAGGGCCTGTGACTCACCCAATCTATGGCACTGTTATACATGTGGGCGCCATGGACATATAAAGATTGTCTCCAAAACCGAGGCCGCATGCTTGGAGCCCATCTACCAGCTCAGCCGGTCAAGAGCCAGGGACTACGAGACACTGGTTCCTCCATTACCCTGGTAAGCCCAGTTATTGTTTCCCCAGAAGACCCTGTACCAGATTCCCAATTATCCATCTCCCTGGCTGGGGGCCAGCGCTCAGACATTCCTTTGGCATGTGTGCAGTTGGACCTAAGGACCGACCAGGGAGAGGTCGAGGTGGAGCTTGTGGACAGCCTCCCCACACCTGGTATTTTGGGGACCAACCAGGAAGTGATCGATGTGGGGATTGTGAACAGCCTCCCCATACCTGTCATTGTGGAGACTGACCAGAGCAAGGCTGATGTGGAGCTTATGGACACCGTCCCCACACCAGTTACTTTGGGGTCTGACCAGGAAGAGGTCCATATGGAGTTTATGGACAGCCTCCCCACACCTGTTGTTTCGGGGACTAGCCAGGAGGAAGTTGAAGTGGGGTTCATAGATGGCCCCACCAAGCCTGTTGTTTCGGATACCACTCAAAGGGAAGTGAAAGTGGGGCTTGTGAATTACCTGCTCACACCAGTCATTTTGGAGAATGACCTAGGACAAGGACTATCCAGTCAGTTTGAAGCAGCCATCACCTACCTCCAAGCCAAGCAGGACCCTGATGTGGATCTTTCTAACATCTTTTCCAGGGATGGTTTGCATTCCCGGTCTCCATCATCCACTTCTGAGCCAAGAACCGTGAGTAAGCCTAAACACACTGTGGCTATTTACTGGGGGAAGATTGATAGTAAGAAATGTATGCAATCCCAACTCATGGACCCCACCTTAGTGCTTTTCCACAATATGGCTGCTCAACTTGGGGGAGGTAATCAGGGGGAGGTGTATAGATGCGAGCCTCTGTTGCTGACCTCACCATTAAAAAGGACAATGCCGTCAAGAGGAGAAGGATGATCGGAAGCCTATCATGTCTGGCTAATATTAAGAAGGGGGAGGAATGTGACGACATGGACTCTCATGGGTTAAAGTTTCTTAAAATTCAGCCAGACAGCATGATAGATTGTTTATAGACGGGGGAGAAGTCCCTAATTGTTTTTACAAGACTCTTGTTGACTCAATGTAAATGTGTTGGCCACTGAAAGCCAGACGTATTGTTTTCCAGACTTTTCCAGTAACCATTGTATTGTAGTTGTGTATTGCTAATGTGATTACCTTAGTAGCCATTGTCTAGTCGGTGACTTGCCGACTCCATGTAGATATACTCAGTCTTTCTCTAGACATCATTTGGATGAACATTGTCCATGCAGCTTGAGATTCATCCAATGGGAGAGGCGATCTTGTCCAACCAATCGATGAGGACGCAGTGTGCCCAGAGGGAGGGCTGTGGCTATAAGAGAGGACTTCTTTAAGCCACCAGTGTGTGGTTGTTGGATGCTGATGGATTCAGTCTAAGCTCTTTGGAGCTGACTAGAGGATCAGGATATCTTATGGCTTCAATCTAGGGACTCCGGTTCCGATTGGAGACCATATCCACAGCCTAGGGATTTCGACTCCGGCTGCCAGGATTGGAACATCAAACCAGGACTACCTAAGGAGGACACTCAGGTTGGGACAGTTCAGTCACCTGTTACAGACTTTGCAGACCTCGGACAGCTTTCTAAATCTGGCATTATTCCTTTCTCGGTGGGTGCCCGCCAAAAGCGGGGTGCTGCTGGATTGGAGTAAGCGGCCCTGGAACCTCTGAGGCAAGGACATTCTAAATCCCTGGTGAGCCAGCGGAAGGGTGAGACTCTGTTGCCTGTTACTTTTGTGTTTTGCTGGTTATGTGTTATGTGCCGTTAATTGTTTGGGGATCCAATAAAGTCTAATTATTGTGGTTCCCTCACCCTGTGTTGTCTGAGTAGTGTTACGCCCACGGTTAAGGAGGCCGGCGTTCAGTTGGGGTGAGCCCTGAGCCACGCTGTCTTTCTAAAGGCGGCGGGTTTTAGTGGACAAGAGCACCCACTGAGCCCAGTGTCTCCACACTCTCCACTTACGCCTTGGAGATTTTGTCGTGTCCAGCTGCCAGCGTTGTCTCTGAACGGGTCTTCAGTGCTGCTGGGTGTGTGCTGACAGATAAGCGCACGTGTCTGTCCAGTGACAATGTGGACAGACTAACGTTCATCAAAATGAACAAGTCATGGATCCACAAGGAATTTACTACCCTGTGTCATCCTGGGGAGAGTAAATGCTTGTGTATTTTGAATGTGCTTGATGCAAATCTAGCTGTGAAGTGTACAACTAGGGCACAAGTGCTGCCACTGATGGGGTGTCTGTGTGGCCCAATTTTTGGAAAAAAGGGAGACTCTTCTTGGAGTAACCCTTGCTGTGTTTTTAAAAATGATCCAAGATGCACAGCGCTGGTATCAGGAAAGACTTTGCTACCTACCCTGGTGTCATCCTGGGGACGGTTAAGTATGGCGTATTTTTGAATGTGCTTGATGCAAATCTAGCTGTGTACAACTGGGGCACAAGTGCTGTTACTGAAGGGGTGGGTGTGTGTGTGGCCCAATTTTTGGAAAAAAGGGAGACTCTGCTTGGAATCACCTTGCGGTGTTTTACATGATTTTAGAAGGGCGTGCCATGCCTATATCTGTGTCTCCTCCTCTTTTTCCTTGTCCAGCTCTTTTGTTTTCGCATGAGTATATATCCTTGTCACTTTCCCATGTGTTTGTGTTGTGTTGTGAGTTGTTTGTCACCTTTTGGACACCTTTGAGGGTGTTTTCTAGGTGTTTTTATGTGTTTGTGATTGCCTGCCATTGTTTCCTATGTGTTTCGAGTGGTTCGCCGAACCGGTTCGCCGAACCGAACTTGAACGAGACCTCCGTTCGGCGAGCCGAACCGCGGCCGGTTCACTCATCTCTAATCCAGCGACTGCTTCAGGGTGAGAAGGTTGTCATGGACTATTTACGATGGGGAGATAAGGTATGCACACCAGTGACTATGTAAGGGGAATACATGGAATAGCAGAAACTGCTGTGTGAATACTGACTTAAAAAATCCAATAGCTATATGTAAGAGTGAAAATGTGAAAAATGGAATCTGCATTACTGCCAGGTTTTTGCACCCAGTTCAGACTTAGAATGGTGTTCCAAACATTATTCCTTATTTGTTAGTTGTTTTTCGTTTGTGAACCCTCCTCAACCACACCTATTGCCAATCCATATCATACGCATAAATAGCCTGGGTCTCAACTTCCCATACACGGTAAGTTTTTTAACTGCATGAGAGGACACACACAAGCTAGGGACCCCAACGTAGAGAAATACTTTGGCGTAGTGTTGGGGCTCTATTGCATTGATCAATTCAGTAGCTAAATTTCTCTTGATTCATATGTTCATGGCAGTAATGCAGATTCCATTTTTCACATTTTCACTCTTACATATAGCTATTGGATTTTTCAAGTCAGTATTCACACAGCAGTTTCTGCTATTCCATGTATTCCCCTTACATAGTCACTGGTGTGCATACCTTATCTCCCCATAGTGATGTTTTTTTAGTTTTTTGCACCCAGTTCAGACTTAGAATGGTGTTCCAAACGTTATTCCTTATTTGTTAGTTGTTTTTCGTTTGTGAACCCTCCCCAACCACACCTATTGCCAATCCATATCATACGCATAAATAGCCTGGGTCTCAGCTTCCCATACATGGTAAGTTTTTTAACTGCATGAGAGGACACACACAAGCTAGGGACCCCAACGTAGAGAAATACTTTGGCGTAGTGTTGGGGCTCTATTGCATTGATCAATTCAGTAGCTAAATTTCTCTTGATTCATATGTTCATGGCAGTAATGCAGATTCCATTTTTCACATTTTCACTCTTACATATAGCTATTGGATTTTTCAAGTCAGTATTCACACAGCAGTTTCTGCTATTCCATGTATTCCCCTTACATAGTCACTGGTGTGCATACCTTATCTCCCCATAGTGATGTTTTTTTAGGTTTTTGCACCCAGTTCAGACTTAGAATGGTGTTCCAAACGTTTTTCCTTATTTATGGACTATTTACGAGACGCAATAATTTTTGGGTTGGCTTTCCAGTCCAAAGCCACGGTCCATGAACTGTGATGGGACATTTAAAATGTAAACGGGAACTGTAAACAGCAGACGGTCCCAACGGGGACTGTAGAACTTGGGTAGCCTGGGAACAGCTACCTAAATATTTTAATCAGGTGAAGGTCTCAGTTAATATTTTTTCATTCATATATATATTTACACCATGAACAGGCATCACTCATTAGATTGCGGTCTCCCTGTATCTAAGCGGTGGCTGACCTAAGTTAGGGCGTGTGGACCTTCTGAGCCCTCTAGGTTCGCATGGGACCGGTGGGGGAGAGGGAAGGGCAGGTCCCTCTTCCCTAACATCAGGTATTGCTGGCAGATACCTACGGGGGCGTGGGGTAGGTGCATCCCTGGGCGCTTGTGTTGGTGCACTGCTGATTGACCCTTCTGGCTCACTCTCTTCAACAGGGTTTTGGGAACATGAAAACGGGAACAATCACTGCTCCATTCTGCATAGGCCAATAAGCCGGAAAATCACCCATTACAGTGTGGAACATGTCATTCTTCTTTTCCACACTTGGCGTAGGAATGGGACCTTCCTCCCTCATCTTCAGGGGCTCCGGGCACTTCTTCAGGAGGTCCCTGGAAACAGTGGCCGTAGTCTTTCCCTGATCACGACTGACAAGGTATGTTTTCTGGTCGTCCCATCCAGTGGGTTGGATAACATACGGGGTCCTCTCCTACTGGTCATCTAGCTTGTGCGTCCTTTTTCTCTTCAGTACATCTCCGGGTCCAAAGGGGGCAGCCAGGGCTCGTCTGTTAAAACGCTGCTCCTGCTTCTCTCTGCTTTGACGCAGGTTCCTTTCTACATATTCCTGGATTTGCCGGTACTGCTTCTGGCGCTTGGCGTCCCAACTGGCAGTGGGGGGGATTGGTTTCAGGTACTTCAACGCCCAATTCTAGATCCACCGGCAACTTTCCAGGCCGGGCCCTCATCAGGTATAAAGGCGTACACTTAGTGGAGCTACAGGTTATATTATTGTACATGTTCACCAGGTCGGGTAGCTTCTCGGGCCACAAGTTTCTTTCTTCCAGGGGTAAAGTTTTGAGGAAATTGAGGACCAAGTGATTCATTTTCTCGCATGTTCCGTTAGTCTGAGCATGATAGGGCGTGGTCCGGATCTTCTTGCACCCATACAGGTTGCAGATCTCTTGGAAAATCTCCGCTTCGAAGGCCAGGCCTCGATCTGTAAGCACCTTCTCCAGGTAACCATGCAGCCGGGAGAAGTATGCCTGGAAGACCCTTGCTGCAGTGCGGGCTGTTAAATCTTACACGGGAACCACCACCATGAACCTGGAATAGTGGTCTACGATGGTCAGGGCGTATGTGTAGCTGCTCCGGCTAGGCGTGAGCTTTACATGGTCCAAGGCGACCAGCTCCAACGGCTGGCGGGTGACAATCGGCTGTAGCGGGGCCTTCTGACTGGCTTCGTCCCATCTTCTCAGCGCACAGGGACCACACTCTCTGCACCAAGCCTCTATGGACTCCCTCATCCCGCTCCAGTAGAAGCACTCTCTAACAGTATCTACAACTTCTTCCAGCCAAAATGTCCAGCCCAGTCATGATAAGCCTTCAGGACTACAGGTATGTATGCCTGCGGCACCACAAGCTGGCAGATCTTCTCGTGCATCTTCGGGTTGATTAGCCCCCTGTGCAGCTTGCCCTGTTGCAAATATAGAGGGTCCCTTTCTTTCCATATCCGCTGCGCTTCTGAGGGGGCAGTAGGCTCTAACCTGAAAGCATCTCGGGATATCATCATCTTGACTAGCCAGACTGCGGGCTCCTGATCTTGAGCTTCTTGCCACCCATGGCGGGGCAACGGGTCAAAGTTTGCCTGCTGCTGGCATACATAAGATTTTTCATCCTTTGGCTGATGGAACGCGGGTAGCTCAATTTCTTCCAGCTCATCTTCGTCCAACCCTCCATCAGGTAGGTGCAGCATCCGGGACAAGGCATCCGCATTGGTATTCTTGCGGCCGCCTCTGTACTTGATAGTGAAGTCATAGTTGGCTAGCCGGGCTACCCAACGTTGTTCCAGGGCCCCCAGCTCTGCCGCATCCAAGTGCGTCAGGGGGTTGTTATCCGTATAGGCTGTGAACCTCGCCGATGCCAGGTAATGCTTATACCTCTCCGTTATTGCCCAGACAAGTGCCAAGAACTCCAATTTGAAGGAGCTGTAATTTTCAGGATTCCTCTCTGTTGGACGGAGCTTCCTGCTTGCATAAGCAATTACCTTTTCCCTGTCATCTTGCATCTGGGACAGGACAGCACCCAGGCCCACATTGCTGGCGTCAGTATTAGAGATGAGCGAACCTCTAGAGGCTCGAGTTCGGCTCGGTTCATTGAATGGAGGCCACGTTCGAGTTCGGTTCGGCGAGCCGTTCGACGAACCTCTCGAACCCCATTGAAAACAATTGGAGGCAATCACAAACACATAAAAACACATTATAAATGTACACATACAGTTAATAAACATTGCCATTACACTTACCGGTCCCCACGATCCGTCCTGTACTATGTCTCCTGCCGCTATTCCTTCCGATGATCGCTGTGTCCTCCCATTAACCAGCACTGATGACAGGACCTATCGTGACGTGAAAATAGCATGTCACCAGTCACGTGTCTGTTATCTCATTGGCTGCAAACTGGTCACATGGCTTTGACGTCATGCTAGGTCCTGTCAGTGCATCCCTCCAGTACGCGGGGATCGTTTGTGTATCTCCTTGTACCGGTGACATGCTCTGGCACACGGTCGACTCCCCGTTCTGCTTCCCCGTTCCGTTATTCACCGGCTGCCACAGCCGGTCAATAACGGAGATCACCGTTGCTATAGCAACGCGCCGGTCAGCGGTGACATCACCGCTTACAGCACGGAGCTTCTTCTCACTCACAGAGTGAAAATACTGCACGGAAACAGCAGCGTCCTTCCTAACATTCAGCGCTGCTGCTAGCTGCATGGGAAGAAGGAGAAAGAAGACAGAAGACCATGGATCGTGGAGGGATAAGAGGGAGTAATACACATGGAGCCTCTAAGTGTGTCTGTGTATTTATTTCTATTAAAGTATTTTTCTCTGTGTGGTGTCTTTTTTTTAACCCTTTATTGGAGATTCTTAATGGCCGGGTCAAACTTGCCTGACATTAAGAATCTCTGGCTTAATACTAGCTAGTAGTGTTGAGCGAGTATGCTTGTCACTACTCGGTACTCGCACGAGTATCACTGTACTCGGGCTACTCGGCGGGGACCGAGTAATCTCGCGATACTCGTGCTGTACTCGTGGTCTTCAACCCAGCATGTTGGCGCTCTTTTGAGAGCCAGCCCTCATGCAGGGATTGGCTGGCAGACCACTGCAATGCCACAGCCCTGTTAGTTGTGGAATTGCAGTGATTGGCCGGCCTGCACAGCGTGACCGAGCCTTTATACCGGCGGGCGCGCTGTGCTCTGCACACAGCCATCCAGACAGTCAGTGCAGGGAGAGTGTTGCTGCTTCAGGGAAAGGTTTGCGGCCCTTTATAGTTATTTCCGTAGCAGGGCTGCAAACAGTGTGACCAGAAGTCCTTCTCAGGACTATTGTAGTTGTATACAGGCAGGCAGGGTATAGCCAGGTCGGAGTACAGGAGCAGAGTCCTTCTCAGGACTATTGTTGCTGTATACAGGCAGGGCAGGCAGGGTATAGCCAGGTCAGAATACAGGCTAGTGACCAGAAGAGTCCTTCTCAGGACTATTGTAGCTGTATACAGGCAGGCAGGCAGGGTATATAGCCATTCCTAGTGGTGACCGTATACCAGCCTTCATCATATCTGGGGCTGGTGTACACAGTCTAAAACAGTCCTGATAGTGTCAGACTTCTCAGCAATTGTCGCTCCTAAAAACCTGTTAGGTTCTTAGTGCGTCCGTGCTTGCATTTAAAAACCGCACGTGTGTGCCTGTCGGTGGCAGCGTACAGGTGCACGTTTTGCACAAACTAGTATATAACGCACAAGTCTAGTGAATAATACACGTCAGTCAGCAGTGTCTGATAGTGTCAAACTTCTCAGTAATTGTTGCTCCTAAAAACCTGTTAGGTTGTTATTGCGTCCGTGCTTGCATTTAAAAACCGCACGTGTGTGCCTGTCGGTGGCAGCGTACAGGTGCACGTTTTGCACAAACCAGTATATAACGCACAAGTCTAGTGAATAATACACGTCAGCAGTGTCTGATAGTGTCATACTTCTCAGTAATTGTCGCTCCTAAAAACCTGTTAGGTTGTTATTGCGTCCGTGCTTGCATTTAAAAACCGCACGTGTGTGGCAGTCGGTGGCAGCGTACAGGTGCACTTGTGTGTGTTTTGCACAAACTAGTATATAACGCACAAGTCTAGTGAATAATACACGTCAGCAGTATCTGATAGTGTCAAACTTCTCAGTAATTGTTGCTTCTAAAAACCTGTTAGGTTCTTATTGCGTCCGTGCTTGCATGCAGTCGGTGGCAGCGTCAGGCTCCACATTGTCCCTGGATAGAGACGTGCATGATGGCCTGTAAACCTGAAGTGCCCATTGTAAGGAAGTGGGTCTATTGTAATATAGCCCTTAGGCAGGGCAGCCAAAAATTTGGAGGCTCCACATTGTCCCTGGATAGAGACATGCATGAGGGCCTGTAAACCTGAAGTGCCCATTGTAAGGAAGTGGGTCTATTGTAGTATAGCCCTTTGGCAGGGCAGCCAAAAATTGGGAGGCTCCACATTGTCCCTGGATAGAGACGTGCATGAGGGCCTCAAAACATTGTTCCCATTGCAAAGGAGCGGGTCTCCTGTCATTGTAATGCCCATTCTGAAAGAATGGGCGAAAAAATTTGCCACTGGGGGTATACCTGAAACAACGGCCTAACTATTGTAACGGTCATCATGGTGGCGCATGAGGAGAAGGAGAAGCAGTCCAGCGATTAGCCAAAGTCCAGAAGTGTGTACCCATGGGTGAGTGGAGGTACATGGCAAATTCCCGTTACAAACTTTAAATTCCGCTGTCATTTGCTGGTGAAGTCTGGCCCAATCCAACCCTTGTTCATCTTGATCAGAGTCAGCCTGTCAGCATTTTCAGTTGACAGGCGGGTGCGTTTATCTGTAATGATTCCACCTGCGGCACTAAAAACACGCTCTGACAAAACGCTAGCGGCAGGGCAGGCCAGGACTTCTAAGGCGTAGAGAGCCAATTCATGCCACGTGTCCACCTTGGATACCCAATAATTGTAAGGCACAGAGGAATGTCGGAGTACAGTTGTTCGATCTGCAAGGTACTCCTTGAGCATCTGGGCAAACTTAGAATTTCTTGTGGCACTACCCCGCACCTCAGGGGCTGTGGTATGTGAGGGGCTGAGAAAACTGTCCCACATCTTAAAGACTGTTCCCCTACCTCTGGCGGATTGGACTTGTGCCCCTCTTGGCTGTACGCATTGGTTGCCCACTGATTCCTGACCTATGCCACTAGCGTTTTGTGAGGGGAATGCTTTGCCTACTTCCGTGACTATGGCCTTCTGGAACTGCTGCATTTTGCCTGACCTCTCCGCCTCGGGAATAAGAGACATAAAGTTCTCCTTTTAGCGTGGGTCTAATAGTGTTACCAACCACTAATGATTGTCGGCCAAGATGTTCTTAACGCGAGGGTCATGAGACAGGCAGCTTACCATAAAGTCAGCCATGTGCGCCAGACTCTTAACAGCCATCGCTTCAGTATCCTGACCAACACGATGACTGAACATGCGGTCCTCCTCCTCCTCCCCTCCTCCTCCTCATCATCATCTACCCTGTCCTCTGGCCAGCCACGCTGAACCGAGGATATAACTGCATGTCATATCCTCAATTTGGCCGGAGAGTTGCTCCATGTCTTCATCCTCCTCCTCATCATAGTCCTCCACTGCACGTTGTGATGAGACGAGGCTGGGCTGTGTGTTATCACCCACACCCACTACTGTTTCTTGCTCCAACTCATCGCGCTCCACCTGCAATGCATCATATTTGTTTTTGAGCAGAGACCATTTTAGAAGGCAGAGAAGCGGTATGGTGACGCTAATAATGTCGTCATCGCCGCTCACCATCTTGGTGGAGTCCTCAAAGTTTTGGCGGATGGTACATAGGTCGGACATCCATCTCCACTCCTCAGGTGTTATGTGTGGAGTTTGACCCATTTCCCGACGGCTTAGGTGATGCAGGTACTCAACAACTGCCCTCTTATGCTCACATATCCTGACCAACATGTGCAGAGTTGAATTCCAACGCGTGGGGACATCACACACCAGTCTGTGAGCCGGAAGATGCAAATTGCGCTGAAAGCTGGCAAGGCCGGCTGAAGCAGTAGGTGACTTTCGAAAATGTGCAGACAGGTTGCGAACTTTTACCAGCAGATCAGACAGCTCTGGGTATGACTTTAGAAACCGCTGAACCACGAGGTTGAGCACATGGGCCACGCATGGAACATGTGTCAGCTGGCCTCGCCTCAAAGCCGCCACCAGGTTCCGGCCATTGTCACACACGACCTTTCCTGGCTTTAGGTTCAGAGGTGTGAGCCAGTGATCTGCCTGCTGTTTCAGAGCTGTCCACACCTCTTCTGCATTGTGGGGTTTGTCACCTATGCAGATTAGCTTCAGCACAGCCTGTTGCCGCTTCGCCGAGGCAGTGCTGCAGTGCTTCCAGCTTGTGACTGGTGTGGAGGGTAAAGTGGATGAGGATGTGCAGGAGGAGGAGGAGGAGGCTGAGGAGCATGACATTCCGGAGCTGTAGAGTGTAGGTGAAACCCTGACTGAGGTAGGGCCTGCAAACCTTGGTGTGAAAAGGACGTGTTCCGTCCCTTGCTCAGACTGGGTCCCAGCTTCCACAATATTAACCCAGTGTGCCGTCAACGAGATGTAGCGGCCTTGCCCACAAGCACTTGTCCACGTGTCTGTGGTTAGGTGGACTTTGGCTGAAACAGCAATGTTCAGGGCACGTGTGATGTTTTGCGACACGTGGTTATGCAATGCGGGGACGGCACACCGGGAGAAATAGTGGCGGCTTGGGACCGAGTAACATGGGACAGCTGCCGCCATCAGGTCGCGGAATGCTTCTGTCTCCACCAGCCTAAAAGGCAACATTTCCAGTGCAAGCAGTCGCGAAATGTTAGCATTTAGAAGTGTGGCATGTGGGGCGTTGGCAGTGTATTTGCGCCTGCGTTCAAAGGTTTGCTGAATGGATAACTGAACGCTGCACTGGGACAAGGACGTGCTTGATGATGGTGTTATATCTGCGTGGGCAACTGCAGGTGCAGGGCCGGAGGAGGCTTGTTCGCGGGCAGCATGGACAGGGGATTGGCTCGCATGCACAACAAGCGAAGACGCAGCAGTGACATCACCAAGCACTGCTCCTCGACTCTGTTGTACATCCCATAAAGTCGGGTGCTTGGCTGACATGTGCCTGATCATGCTGGTGGTGGTCAGGCTGCTAGTTTTGGTACCCCTGCTGATGCTGGCACGGCAGGTGTTGCAAATGGCCTTTTTAGAATCAACTGGAGCCAACTTAAAAAACTGCCAGACTCGGGAAGACCTAATATTTGTACAGGCATCTTGTGTCGTGTTGTTGTTCTGGGGAACGGTTGCCTGACTTCTGCCTGGGGCCACCACCCTGCTTCTTACTGCCTGTTGGGATGCTACGCCTCCCTCCCCCTGTACACTGCTGTCCTCGCTCTGCATATCCTCCTGCCAGGTTGGGTCAGTTACTGGATCATCCACCACGTCGTCTTCCTCTTCCGCACCCTGCTCCTCCTCCTGACTTCCTGACAATTGTGTCTCATCATCGTCCACCCCTTGTTGAGACACATTGCCAACTTCGTGAGAACGTGTCTGCTCAAATATTTGGGCATCTGTACATACAATCTCGTCATGACCCACTTCAACAGGAGCTGGCGAGAGGCCAGAATGTGTGAATGGAAACGTGAACAGCTCTTCCGAGTGTCCGTGGACGTGTACTCGGCCTGGTGGTAGGAAGGAGGATCAGGTTCTGAAATGTGCGGTGCAGTATCACGGCTACTGACACTTGACCGTGTGGAAGACAGAGTGTTTGTGGTGGTGCCAATATGACTGGAAGCATTATCCGCTATCCAACTAACAACCTGTTGACACTGGTCTTGGTTCAAGAGCGGTGTACTGCTGCGGTCCCCAAGAATTTGGGACAGGATGTGCGAGCGAGTAGATGTGGCCCTTTGTTGTGGCGAAATTAGAGCTTGCACACGACCTCGGTCTCTGCCTGCACCACCATCATGTCCACTTCCTTGTTCGTTGCCAACGCCCTTGCGCATTTTGCAATGCTGTGCTGATGTCTATTCACTAGACTTGTGCGTTATATCCAAGTTTGTGCAAAACGCACACAAGTGCACCTGAACGCTGCCACCAACAGGCACACACGTGCGGTTTTTAAATGCAAGCACGGATGCACTAAGAACCTAACAGGTCTCTATCCAGGGATAATGTGGAGCCTCCCAATTTTTGGCTGCCCTGCAAAAGGGCTATACTACAATAGTCCCACTTCCTTACAATGGGCACTTCTGGTTTACAGGCCATCATGCACGTCTCTATCCAGGAACAATGTGGAGCCTCCCAATTTTTGGCTGCCCTGCCAAAGGGCTATACTACAATAGACCCACTTCCTTACAATGGGCACTTCTGGTTTACAGGCCATCATGCACGTCTCTATCCAGGGACAATGTGGAGCCTCCCAATTTTTGGCTGCCCTGCCTAAGGGCTATACTACAATAGACCCACTTCCTTACAACGGGCACTTCTGGTTTACAGGCCATCATGCACGTCTCTATCCAGGGACAATGTGGAGCCTCCCAATTTTTGGCTGCCCTGCCTAAGGGCTATACTACAATAGACCAAAGGACCAAAAACCCCTTAAAAATTTAAATTTTATTAATTACTTATTAAAACAAACCCCAAACAAAAACAATACACACATAGACGGGACATAAAATTCCAATAACCGCCAGAGAAGTAGAGGACCCCTTTAAATCAGGAGGTCACCCTGGCTAGCACCAGGAAAGAGAAATTACACGTCCCTAATACATAGCAATTAATGCTGCCTATTGAAAAAGTCAGATTGTATATACATATCCAGTCTAAATAAGTTTGAAACAGTCATATAATGTATGAATATCAAACAAGATTTTGAAAGTGCAACCAGGAATTGGCCAAACGAACCCTATAGAGGCCCTGCCTTACCGCGGAGGTTGGCACCCTAAACCTAAGCGCTGTGGCGCCCCCACTCAACGAAGACTCACCCTGCTTTCCCTTCGCTGGTCTTATTGTGCAGCTAAGAAGGCACCAAGACAGAACAAAAAATTCAAGAGAAAACCGATTAAGTCAAACAATATATCAATTTTATTATTAAAAATGATTGCCAAAATGGCAGAGAACCTAAAAACAGTGGCATCACATGTATAAATATTTTGTACAGTAGGAGCCGGTATCAAGGTACAGGTACTATATTATTCATCTGAGGCAAAAAATGGCATACAAAAATGTAAAAACTTCAGCTGAATGTTGGTTAGAATGCAATGAAAAAAGGGGGGGGGGGGGTTGGTGGAATACCAAAATGATTCAACATCAATAGTGTAGTCATACAGGGAAAAAACCAACAAATAACAGCCTGCACATGTATTTTAGTGTGAATGATAGTAAAGAGTGAAGGTTTAAATGAAGGAAGTGTACCAGTGAGGCATATGCAAGAACAGTTGATAACATGCATGAGGATTATAAGATCTATAGTGCAAGGGGTAACTGAGGCAAAGAATTCAGCCAGGGTTTAAGTACAAAAAGGCATATGAAGAGGATTTTTTTTACCTAGACACAGAGATACCAGTGCTCGCATGTGATGCCAGCCCCGACGCGCACGTTTCGGCGTCACCTTCGTGATGCCACCGCTGACGAAGGTGACGCCGAAACGTGCGCGTCGGGGCTGGCATCACATGCGAGCACTGGTATCTCTGTGTCTAGGTAAAAAAAATCCTCTTCATATGCCTTTTTGTACTTAAACCCTGGCTGAATTCTTTGCCTCAGTTACCCCTTGCACTATAGATCTTATAATCCTCATGCATGTTATCAACTGTTCTTGCATATGCCTCACTGGTACACTTCCTTCATTTAAACCTTCACTCTTTACTATCATTCACACTAAAATACATGTGCAGGCTGTTATTTGTTGGTTTTTTCCCTGTATGACTACACTATTGATGTTGAATCATTTTGGTATTCCACCAACCCCCCCCCCCCCCTTTTTTCATTGCATTCTAACCAACATTCAGCTGAAGTTTTTACATTTTTGTATGCCATTTTTTGCCTCAGATGAATAATATAGTACCTGTACCTTGATACCGGCTCCTACTGTACAAAATATTTATACATGTGATGCCACTGTTTTTAGGTTCTCTGCCATTTTGGCAATCATTTTTAATAATAAAATTGATATACTGTTTGACTTAATCGGTTTTCTCTTGAATTTTTTGTTCTGTCTTGGTGCCTTGTTATGTTACCGTAGGTCAACCACGTCCATATGACCCACACACTATTATTATTTTTGGATATGTACCAATTCCCTCACACCTTAATTATTTAGTGTTGTTGTACGGTCTGTGTTTTTGATCAATTTTCTGTGTTTATTGTGCAGCTAGTCTGGGAAGGGGGAAGTGAGGGACGGTTGCACTTTACAGACAATACTCAAGGGAAATCTCATACAATCGTATCAATAGAACAGTCTTATTCAATAGTATAAAGTGTTTACAAGTGGACCATAGCAACAATATTTGTCAAGCTTCAGAAAATGGCACACCAATAATCACTGTAGTGCCTATATACACCACTCATGTACCTCTAAATATGCCTATCACAAAGGTAGTAAGTCACATGTGCCTACAATATAAAGAACCCTTGGAAAAATCTCCCAGGCTCAATAAGCTATTCAAAGGAGCGCCCTTAATTCCAGAAAAAGGAGATAGTCACAATTTCACATGACCAGACAAAGGCAAATGCCAAAATTGTCATAATTAGGATCTCCTAATGCCCTATTAATAACGTACCAAAAGCTCCCTCAAAGAAATTTTTGGGAGACAGCAGTACGTATAGTTAAATCAATATAGGGTACACACTTCACAGAAGGCAAAATAGGCTATTGTAGACACTCTCATAGAGGGCAATATGAACTTCACAAAAGGTGATACATGCAATGGATTATGAGCCAGTTACTGAGGTCCACATAACCATAACAGAGATCATAAGATATAAGCATAGTACTTAGCTTAATCATAGAAGTCCTATGACGGATGTAAATACATCAGGGTCCAATTGACACCACCGAAACACTGCCCAACGCGTTTCCCCCCGATCGCAAGTCACATCAGGGTTCATCAGGGGCTCCCTATTAGGGTAGGAAATCTGGCTGCAGTTTGCCACGTGTAGGACTTGTAATCCGGCATCTCATACTGTGCTGGCGGCGCCTGTGTTTAAAAATGGCGCCAGACGCCACCCACAGCTCCGGAAAACCGGAAGTGAGGCATTCCTATGCTCGTCATAGAAGATGACGTAGACGAGGAGGGTCCAGGTACGGAGCGCTCGTAAGGAATCCCCGGAAGTGACGCTGGTGAGCACCCACGTCACAGGAAGTGACGTAAACGGGCTTCACTCACGGGCGCTGCTGAAATTCAGCCGTGGAACGCACCATGCGCTCCACTAGTTTGAGCAATCATCCTAATGGAGGAAGTACTAAAAGATCCTTCCACCGGCTTTCCCATAGAAAAATAGTGCCAGCAGCACACTCTGTCATTATCCACCACGGATTCAGACAATCACTCCACAGCAATAAAGCTCAATCATATAAGGGGACTTCTATGGTCTCTCTGAGGAACATGATTTTTAATATCTCCCAAGAGGACCACAAATCACGGACCTAACCCATACTGTGTGTATGGCTATCTCGTCTCAGGATTAATTCACCTAACCATAAACGTGGCTCTCGTCCAAAGGGGACAACCTTGGACACAGGTTAAAAGGAAAAAAGGAAGAAAAAGCCAGCCATTTCCCCCCTTCCCCCCCCCCCCCCCCTTTTTTCCCCTTTTTCTTCCTTTTTTCCTTTTAACCTGTGTCCAAGGTTGTCCCCTTTGGACGAGAGCCACGTTTATAGTTAGGTGAATTAATCCTGAGACGAGATAGCCATGGCTCGCTAATGATGTGTTCACGAGCCTCTGTTCATCTATGATTTAATTTTCATGGATTTATGTATAGGTCGATTCTAAAGTATTTATGGTATTTAAAATTATCAAATTTTCCTCAAACCAATTTAACCATAATTCTTTGTGGTCTGGTATTTTGACTTTAATGGTGAGGTATTATTACACACAGTATGGGTTAGGTCCGTGATTTGTGGTCCTCTTGGGAGATATTAAAAATCATGTTCCTCAGAGAGACCATAGAAGTCCCCTTATATGATTGAGCTTTATTGCTGTGGAGTGATTGTCTGAATCCGTGGTGGATAATGACAGAGTGTGCTGCTGGCACTATTTTTCTATGGGAAAGCCGGTGGAAGGATCTTTTAGTACTTCCTCCATTAGGATGATTGCTCAAACTAGTGGAGCGCATGGTGCGTTCCACGGCTGAATTTCAGCAGCGCCCGTGAGTGAAGCCCGTTTACGTCACTTCCTGTGACGTGGGTGCTCACCAGCGTCACTTCCGGGGATTCCTTACGAGCGCTCCGTACCTGGACCCTCCTCGTCTATGTCATCTTCTATGACGAGCATAGGAATGCCTCACTTCCGGTTTTCCGGAGCTGTGGGTGGCGTCTGGCGCCATTTTTAAACACAGGCGCCGCCAGCACAGTATGAGATGCCGGATTACAAGTCCTACACGTGGCAAACTGCAGCCAGATTTCCTACCCTAATAGGGAGCCCCTGATGAACCCTGATGTGACTTGCGATCGGGGGGAAACGCGTTGGGCAGTGTTTCGGTGGTGTCAATTGGACCCTGATGTATTTACATCCGTCATAGGACTTCTATGATTAAGCTAAGTACTATGCTTATATCTTATGATCACTGTTATGGTTATGTGGACCTCAGTAACTGGCTCATAATCCATTGCATGTATCACCTTTTGTGAAGTTCATATTGCCCTCTATGAGAGTGTCTACAATAGCCTATTTTGCCTTCTGTGAAGTGTGTACCCTATATTGATTTAACTATACGTACTGCTGTCTCCCAAAAATTTCTTTGAGGGAGCTTTTGGTACGTTATTAATAGGGCATTAGGAGATCCTAATTATGACAATTTTGGCATTTGCCTTTGTCTGGTCATGTGAAATTGTGACTATCTCCTTTTTCTGGAATTAAGGGCGCTCCTTTGAATAGCTTATTGAGCCTGGGAGATTTTTCCAAGGGTTCTTTATATTGTAGGCACATGTGACTTACTACCTTTGTGATAGGCATATTTAGAGGTACATGAGTGGTGTATATAGGCACTACAGTGATAATTGGTGTGCCATTTTCTGAAGCTTGACAAATATTGTTGCTATGGTCCACTTGTAAACACTTTATACTATTGAATAAGACTGTTCTATTGATACGATTGTATGAGATTTCCCTTGAGTATTGTCTGTAAAGTGCAACCGTCCCTCACTTCCCCCTTCCCAGACTAGCTGCACAATAAGACCAGCGAAGGGAAAGCAGGGTGAGTCTTCGTTGAGTGGGGGCGCCACAGCGCTTAGGTTTAGGGTGCCAACCTCCGCGGTAAGGCAGGGCCTCTATAGGGTTCGTTTGGCCAATTCCTGGTTGCACTTTCAAAATCTTGTTTGATATTCATACATTATATGACTGTTTCAAACTTATTTAGACTGGATATGTATATACAATCTGACTTTTTCAATAGGCAGCATTAATTGCTATGTATTAGGGACGTGTAATTTCTCTTTCCTGGTGCTAGCCAGGGTGACCTCCTGATTTAAAGGGGTCCTCTACTTCTCTGGCGGTTATTGGAATTTTATGTCCCGTCTATGTGTGTATTGTTTTTGTTTGGGGTTTGTTTTAATAAGTAATTAATAAAATTTAAATTTTTAAGGGGTTTTTGGTCCTTTGGTCTATACACTTGATTCCTCCCCTATATTGAAGTTTTTCGGTCTTTTTCCTGATTGAATATATGTTATGGCTGGCTTCCTCTCTGGCTCTTTAAATGTGGACGGTTGGTTGGATGATGCTAGAGAGGCTTTTTCGGAAGTTTCTATTAGTACTAATACAGTACAGGGTTATTCACTGAGAAATGAATTTTCGGATCTGACACTGGCATACAAAGAGAACATCAAGTCCTGGTGGGAGGTCCAGTCCCTTGATAATTATATTAAACAAAGGATTGTACCTAGGGGATTAAGAATTACTATTGCCCCAGCTAACAGATCAAGGTCGGATGGGCTTCTAGCCAAATGGGAAGATGAGTCTATAGCGTCATCATTAAGATTCATGAACATATTATTGGAGGAGGAAAAAGTCACACTTGAGAAATCCTCTAACCATTTGCAGAAATTAACTGAAGAGGTTTTGAAACATAAAACGAACCCAGACTTCGCCAATAGAGAAACAACATTAAAAACAACTATTGAAAGATATAGGATTAGTCTTAAGGATAGAAAACATAAAAAATTTATTAGAGATCTATTGGACTTTAAAGATAAACAGGCCTATAGTTTTCTGACTAAAGAACAACGACCTGGTGATTTTTCTTCAACGGATGCTGAGTCATCCGATACTGAAAACAGGAAATCAAGAAGTAGGGGACCCCCTAAGCGAAGATGGAGGGGGAATCTGGACAGGAGAAACTTACAGGTTCCTACTCGAGATCTGTTTCCTACATCTGGGGACTCCTCTTCTTCTATGTCCTCTGCACCACCAGTAGCAACATCTTCTTTTTTAGAAACGCGAGACTTGGGCCCGTACGATTTAAGACGGAAACCTCAACAATACAACAACAAAAGAACCAAATAGGTTCAGATGATTTACAAATAGTTAATCTTTCATCCCATATACTGACTACCACTGAATGTTCAGTATTAAAATCTGGACTTTCCTTTGTACCCACTGTCAGGTTTGACGCTTTCGCTTGGGTCAAAGATATTAATTTGTTTATTCGTAAACTTAAATGGAAAAAGTTTTTTGCCAATCATGACCGCCAGAAATGTAAACAGCTGGGTATATCATCGGACCTGTTGTCTGATTACAATACACTAATGGACCTAGAGGAGGAGGGCAGGAGAATTGAAGGAGAAGGACCCTTCTCTGATTTAAAACTTAGGAGTAAAAGAATGCCTCCTATCAGTGAATTCAATAGCACTGATATTTTTCTCAAGTTGGTCTGTGATGACATTAAGAAGATTAACCCTAGGTCTACATCAGCTTTTCCCAACATTACCCAAGCTCAGAGATTGGCCATACAAAATCTTGGAACGAACTCTGAGCTTGTCATTAAATCCTCCGATAAAGGAGGAAACGTTGTGGTCATGAATCGCAAAGACTACCTTATCATGTGTCAGGTGATCCTTTCGGATCGTAATACTTATGAGACCCTAAAGCAAGATCCTACTGGGTTATATACGAGAGAACTGAAGGCCCTATTGGATGAGGCCAGGGTGTTACGTCTTATCTCAGCGGAAGAACTTGATTTTTTACTGCCTAGGTGTCCAATGGTGGCGACCTTTTATGCACTCCCTAAGGTGCACAAGGGGGTTAATCCCCTAAAAGGTCGCCCCATTGTTTCAGGTGTTGACGCATTGTGTCAACAATCGAGTATCTATATTGACAAAATTCTTCGCCCCTTTGTTTCTGCCTTGCCCTCTCATTTGAGGGATACTTTAGATCTATTGGGTAAGATTGAGGGATTGACGGTCGCCCCAGATGACATCCTAATATCTATTGACGTGGAATCCCTTTATAGCTGCATTCCTCATGATGTTGGTATAAAAGCAGTGGAGTACTTTTTGGGAATGCGGGGCGTTTCTATGGCCGCGCATAATCAATTTATGTTACGATTGATTCGGTTTATATTGACGCACAATTATTTCATCTTTAATACCAAATTTTACCACCAGCTCAGGGGCACTGCGATGGGGAGCCCTTGTGCTCCCACTTACGCAAACTTGCTCCTGGGTTGGTGGGAGGAAACAGTTGTTTTCTCCGAGGATGATCTGTTGTGGTGCCCCCAGATCAAGTTCTGGGGGCGCTACATTGATGACATTCTTGTGGTGTGGTCTGGGTCTCTTGACCTATTTAATGGATTCATACAACATCTTAATGACAATGATCTGGGACTCAGATTCACCTTTGAGATCGGTGGGAACAAAATTCCATTTCTGGATGTGTTAATAACCAAAGAGCCGAATGGGAATCTCAATACTACGATATACAGGAAGCCCAATGCCACAAATAGTCTCCTGAATTGGGGGAGTTATCATCCTAAAAGTTTAAAGGCAGGCATCCCTAAAGGTCAATTTCTAAGAATACGTAGAAATTGTACAACATTGCTGGAATTTAACAAACAGGCGGAGGATCTTAGGGGGAGGTTTAGAGAGCGGGGTTATCCCGGGAGAGTGATTGAGCAGGCATACCAAAATGCTCTCTCTAAAACCAGAAGTGACCTCCTTGTGTCAACTCCTAAGGATGAAACGAACAATCTAACAAGGCTGATAGGGATGTATGACGATCAGAATGGTAGGATCATGTCAATTCTGAGGAAACACTGGAACATCCTGAAAAGTGACCCAGATATTAGTGGGACTATTTGTGATCACCCCTCCATAACATACAGGAGAGGAAGAACCCTGAAGGATGAATTGGTGCATAGTTTTTATGTTCCACCCAAGAAAAGCGGTACATGGTTGGATCTGCGAGAGGTGGGTACTTTTAAATGCGGATCGTGTATATACTGTAAGTATATTACACCCTCGAAGGAGTTTGGAAGTTCCCACACAGGCAGAATTTACAAGAACCGTAGTTTCGCAAATTGTAAGACGGAAGGAGTAATCTATTTGTGCACATGTAGTTGCCCAAAAGATTACGTAGGAAAAACTAAGAGACAGCTGAAAGTTAGGATTGGCGAGCATTTGGGGGACATAAGAAACAAACGGGATACCCCCATAGCTCGTCACGTAAATAGCTGCCATAATGGGAATCTTGACTCTATTTCATTTAGGGTGATTGAAGTGATCCCATTACCAGTCCGTCTTGGCGATTGGGACAAGAAACTTTTGCAGAGGGAGTCACGCTGGATTTTCTGGCTGGACTCCGTCAACCCCAATGGTCTCAATGAACAACTGGTCTTTTCTAGCTTCATTTAGCCAGCCATTTCCCCCCTTCCCCCCCCCCCCTTTTTTCCCCTTTTTCTTCCTTTTTTCCTTTTAACCTGTGTCCAAGGTTGTCCCCTTTGGACGAGAGCCACGTTTATAGTTAGGTGAATTAATCCTGAGACGAGATAGCCATGGCTCGCTAATGATGTGTTCACTAGCCTCTGTTCATCTATGATTTAATTTTCATGGATTTATGTATAGGTCGATTCTAAAGTATTTATGGTATTTAAAATTATCAAATTTTCCTCAAACCAATTTAACCATAATTCTTTGTGGTCTGGTATTTTGACTTTAATGGTGAGGTATTATTACACACAGTATGGGTTAGGTCCGTGATTTGTGGTCCTCTTGGGAGATATTAAAAATCATGTTCCTCAGAGAGACCATAGAAGTCCCCTTATATGATTGAGCTTTATTGCTGTGGAGTGATTGTCTGAATCCGTGGTGGATAATGACAGAGTGTGCTGCTGGCACTATTTTTCTATGGGAAAGCCGGTGGAAGGATCTTTTAGTACTTCCTCCATTAGGATGATTGCTCAAACTAGTGGAGCGCATGGTGCGTTCCACGGCTGAATTTCAGCAGCGCCCGTGAGTGAAGCCCGTTTACGTCACTTCCTGTGACGTGGGTGCTCACCAGCGTCACTTCCGGGGATTCCTTACGAGCGCTCCGTACCTGGACCCTCCTCGTCTACGTCATCTTCTATGACGAGCATAGGAATGCCTCACTTCCGGTTTTCCGGAGCTGTGGGTGGCGTCTGGCGCCATTTTTAAACACAGGCGCCGCCAGCACAGTATGAGATGCCGGATTACAAGTCCTACACGTGGCAAACTGCAGCCAGATTTCCTACCCTAATAGGGAGCCCCTGATGAACCCTGATGTGACTTGCGATCGGGGGGAAACGCGTTGGGCAGTGTTTCGGTGGTGTCAATTGGACCCTGATGTATTTACATCCGTCATAGGACTTCTATGATTAAGCTAAGTACTATGCTTATATCTTATGATCACTGTTATGGTTATGTGGACCTCAGTAACTGGCTCATAATCCATTGCATGTATCACCTTTTGTGAAGTTCATATTGCCCTCTATGAGAGTGTCTACAATAGCCTATTTTGCCTTCTGTGAAGTGTGTACCCTATATTGATTTAACTATACGTACTGCTGTCTCCCAAAAATTTCTTTGAGGGAGCTTTTGGTACGTTATTAATAGGGCATTAGGAGATCCTAATTATGACAATTTTGGCATTTGCCTTTGTCTGGTCATGTGAAATTGTGACTATCTCCTTTTTCTGGAATTAAGGGCGCTCCTTTGAATAGCTTATTGAGCCTGGGAGATTTTTCCAAGGGTTCTTTATATTGTAGGCACATGTGACTTACTACCTTTGTGATAGGCATATTTAGAGGTACATGAGTGGTGTATATAGGCACTACAGTGATTATTGGTGTGCCATTTTCTGAAGCTTGACAAATATTGTTGCTATGGTCCACTTGTAAACACTTTATACTATTGAATAAGACTGTTCTATTGATACGATTGTATGAGATTTCCCTTGAGTATTGTCTGTAAAGTGCAACCGTCCCTCACTTCCCCCTTCCCAGACTAGCTGCACAATAAGACCAGCGAAGGGAAAGCAGGGTGAGTCTTCGTTGAGTGGGGGCGCCACAGCGCTTAGGTTTAGGGTGCCAACCTCCGCGGTAAGGCAGGGCCTCTATAGGGTTCGTTTGGCCAATTCCTGGTTGCACTTTCAAAATCTTGTTTGATATTCATACATTATATGACTGTTTCAAACTTATTTAGACTGGATATGTATATACAATCTGACTTTTTCAATAGGCAGCATTAATTGCTATGTATTAGGGACGTGTAATTTCTCTTTCCTGGTGCTAGCCAGGGTGACCTCCTGATTTAAAGGGGTCCTCTACTTCTCTGGCGGTTATTGGAATTTTATGTCCCGTCTATGTGTGTATTGTTTTTGTTTGGGGTTTGTTTTAATAAGTAATTAATAAAATTTAAATTTTTAAGGGGTTTTTGGTCCTTTGGTCTATACACTTGATTCCTCCCCTATATTGAAGTTTTTCGGTCTTTTTTCTATACTACAATAGACCCACTTCCTTACAATGGGCACTTCAGGTTTATAGGCTCTCATGCCCGTCTGTATGCAGGGGCATTGGTGAACCTCACAATTTTGGACTGCCCTGGCAAAGGAAAATACTACAAACACTCACTTCCTCAAAATGGGCACATTAGACTAAAGAGGCCTTCATGTACGTCTCTTCTCAGGTACATCGGAGTGCCACACAATGTTTTCACGTAAAATCTTTCATGTAATCTCCAAAAGTAACATACACCAGCTCTATCTCACTATTGGGTATGTGCCCTTAACATTTCCGCCATGAAAATTCATTTTGGTGTCATTTTTGAAGGTTTTCTGGGGAGTCCATAAAAATGGCGTAAAACGCGGACAAAATTGTTCACAGCTGTGACTTTTGAGTGATAAATGCTTCAAGGGGTCTTCCCCATGCTGTTGCCATGTCATTTGAGCACTCTTCTGAGACTTGTGACATTTTTAGGGTTTCTACATGCTGCCGGGGGTCATTTCATAAAAATACTCGGGTCTCCCATAGGATAACATTGGGCTCGGTGCTCGGGCCCAGTACACGAGTATCTTGGGATGCTCGGCCCAAGCCTCGAGCACCCGAGCTTTTTAGTACTCGCTCATCACTACTAGCTAGTAAAACAAAGCTAGTATTAACTCATGATTACCCAGCAAGCCACCTGGCTCCAGGGCTGTTGGAAGAGTTGGATACAGCACCAGATGATGGCGCTTCTATGAAAGCGCCATTTTATGGGGCGGCTGCAGATTGCAATTCGCAGCAGAGGCACCCAGAAACCTCGGGCTAACCTGTGCTGCAGATTCCAATCCCCAGCTGCCTAGTTGTACCTGGCTGGACACAAAAATATGGCAAAGCCCACGTCATTTGTTTAATTATTTCATGAAATAAGTGAAATAATTAAAAAAAAAACGGGCTTCCCTATATTTTTGGTTCCCAGCCGGGTACAAATAGGCAGCTGGGGGTTGGGGGCAGCCCGTAGCTGCCTGCTGTACCTGGCTAGCATACAAAAACATGGCGAAGCCAACGTCATTTTTTTGGTGGGCAAAAAAGTCCTACATACAGTCCTGGATGGAGTATGCTGAGCCTTGTAGTTGTATGCAGAAGAGCAGACAGCAGCTACATAACTCTAAGGCTCAGCATACTCCATCCAGGACTGTATGCAGGAGTTTTTTGCCCACCAAAAAAATGACGTTGGCTTCACCTTGTTTTTGTATGCTAGCCAGGTACAGCAGGCAGCTACGGGCTGCCCCAACCCCCAGCTGCCTATTTGTGCCCAGCTGGGAACCAAAAATATAGGGAAGCCCTTTTTTTATTATTTCATGAATTTCATGAAATAATTAAAAAAACAAGTGACGTGGGCTTCGCCATATATTTGTGTCCAGCCAGGTACAACTAGGCAGCTGGGGATTGGAATCCACAGCACAGGTTGGCCTGAGCTTTCTGGGCCCCTCTGCTGCGAATTGCAGTCTGCAGCCGCCCCAGAAAATGGTGCTTTCATAGAAGCGCCATCTTCTGGCGCTGTATCCAACTCTTTCAGCTGCCCTGGTGACGGATGGCTCGCTGGGTAATAATGGGGTTAGGGCTAGCTGTATATTATCAACTGGCCCTAAGCCCGAAATTCATGGTGTCACGCCAATATTAGACATGGCCACCATGAATTTCTAGTACCGATAAAAAGAACCACAACACACAGAAAAATATTTTTATTATAAATAAAACACAACACAATTAGTGACTCCATCTTTATTGAAATAAAGAACCCCCCTCCGCAGTAATCCTGGGTCAAGGTTCCCGCGTCGTCCAATCCGAATCCAATATCATCTGATCGGTTTGTTGGAAGGCAAAGCGATCAAATGATGTGTCAGGTTCAAGGGCCTGAATCACATGACACAGCAGCTGATTGTATAAAAGCCGTTTATACAATCAGCTGATGCATCAGTGCAAAAAAAAAAAAAAAAACTACACACTTCAGTGCAGACTCCTGTCCGACAGCATCAACTGATAGTTTAGCCGGCCGGGCGGTAAAAAGCTGGCCTCACCGCTCGACTTATAGTGTCAGCTGATCCCGTCAGGTGACCGCATCAGCTGATCATCGTCGGGGGAGAGGGGGAGAGCTCACAATAGTTGTCCGGCTCCTCACCTCAGTGCATAAGTAAATTATAATTCTAACTATATTATAAATATAATTTAAGATTTAAAAAAAAAAAAAAAAATCTTTACCGGGTCTAAAACATGTGACCTTATGCTTCTCAGGTGAGCACTCTATCCACTCAGCTATTGCCTCTAATGTGAAAGATAGGCAGATTTGGTAATCTTGAAGTCTGGATTGCTGAAGTCTCAGCTGACCACGTGATTCACTTGATTGCTACGTGGAGCTCATACAGAACTCATGTTCTGTAGCAGAGATGACAGTGTCGTGTGGATTACATCGGACCTGGAGGGGTATTGGAGGATTTTAATAAAATGGTGAAACTGTGTTTTTTTGTCTTTTATTCCAAATAAAGGATTTTTCGCGGTATGTGTTTATTTACTTTCACTTTATAAATAGATAATAATTATAATTTAAAATTAAAAATAAAAAAAAAAAAAATATTAAATTCTTTACCAGGACCAGAACTCCCAACGTTATGCTTCTTAGGCAGGCGCTTTATCCACAAGTCTAGTGTCTCTAATGAAATAGATAAGCAGATTTGGTCATCTTGAAGCCTGCTGTGCTGACTGAAGTCTCTGATAACCGCATGAGTCACTTCATTGCTATGGTGCCACTACATCTTCATGGAGGAGAGCTGACAGTGTCCTGTGGATTACATCAGACTTGGAGGGGTATTTTTGGGATTAATAAAGGGGTGAACCAGGGTGTTTTTTGTCTTTTATTCCAAATAAAGGATTTTTCGCGGTGTGTTTCTTTACTTTAACTTTCAGTTTAATCATGAAAAGGTATCTCGGGGAGACGCCTGGCATGATTAAACTCATTATTACCCCATTGCCACCGCACCAGGGCAATTCGGGAGGAGCTGGGTGGAGTCCCCCGGGACTGTCGCACCTAATGGATGCGGCTATTCCGGGCGGCTGCTGGGTGATATTGTTAGGGTGGTGGGCTACCCATACCGTGGCGCTCTCCATCCTGACAATACCAGCCTCCAGCCGTGCGGCTTTATCCTGGCTAGTATCAAAATTGGGGGAAACCGCATTTTTTTTTTTTATTTATTTTACTGCACAATATAGACCCGCCCACCAGCGGCTGTGACTGGTTGCAGTGAGACAGCTGTCACTCATCTTGGGGACGTGTCTGACTGCAACCAATCATAAGCGCCGGTGGACGGGGAAAGCACGGAATAACTAATTGACTAATGAAGCGGCAGCCATTTTCTAAAGAGGAAAAGACACCGCAGATTTGTGACAGCCGTGCAGCGAGGCGCCCGTGATCGGTGAGTAGGAAAGAGAGAGGGATTGTGCTGGGGATGCAGGACGCATGCAGATAGCAACATGTGCACATAGCCTTACTGTGAAAAGTCACGTTTTTGGTGATCGAGCCGTTCTCGAACGTAACTCGAGCTATCGAGCTTTTAGCAAAAAGCTCGAGTTCGATCTCGAGTACGCCCCAAAATCACTCGAACATGAAATTGGCGAACCTCGAACATTGCTCATCTCTAATCGGTATAGAGGATGAACGGGAGGCCATAGTCGGGGTAGGCCAGAATTTCTTCTCCATTTAGAGCCGACTTCAACTGCTGAAAGGATTCTTCGTGCTTTTCACCCCAGGCGAATGGGGCCCCGGGAGTTCTGCCAGTCTTAGTCTGCCCCACTAGGAGGTCTTGCATGGGGGCTGCCATCTTGGTGTAGCCCTTGATGAAGCGGCGGTAGTAGCCCACCAAGCCCAGAAACTGCCTCACTTCTCTAACTGTGGTAGGCTGCGGCCAACTCTGGATGGCTGTGATCTTCTCGGGATCCGGGGCCACACCTTCGGCACTCACCACATGCCCGAGGTACTGCACTCTGGGCTTCAGCAGATGGCACTTAGAGGGTTTCAATTTCATCCCGTATTTGGAGAGGGCTTCAAACACTTCAGCGAGGTGTTCTAGATGGGCCTCATACATCTTAGAGTAGATGATAACGTCATCCAGGTACAGTAGGACTGTCTCGAAGTTGCGGTGTCTTAAGCAGCACTCCATGAGCCTCTGGAAGGTTCCTGGGGCATTACACAACCCAAAAGGCATGCTGTTGAACTCTCAGAGATCCATCGGGGTAATGAACGCAGTCTTCTCGCGGTCTTCTTCCGCAACCGACACCTGCCAGTAGCCACTAGTGAGATCAAGGGTAGAGAAATAATTAGCTGTCTTCAGCGCAGCCAACGATTCTTCAATGCGAGTAAGGGGGTACACATCCTTATGCGTGATCTGGTTAATCTTCCAGTAATCCACACACATCCTCATGGTGCCGTCCTTCTTCATCAGGACCAACGGAGCTGCCCAGGGACTACAACTATCACGGATGACCACTGCCTTCTTCATGTTCCTTAACATGTCTTTGGCGCATTGGTAATGTGCAGGTACCTCTCTTTGATAGGTGAATGTGTGCCAGTGGGAATATGATGCTCGACCCCTTTGATCCGCCCGAAATCTAACGGGTGTTTACTAAATACCTGCTCGTACTCTTGCACTACCCGGTGTACCCCTCCCTTATGATGATGTGCAGGTGTGGATTCGGTGCCTACATATAGCTCCTGACACCACTTTTCTAAATGTTCTGGTGGGGTATCACTGCCTGGCTGTGATGCGGCGATAGTGGAGGCGGCTGCGTGGATGGCGTCTGTGTGACGCCCTGGACTAGCCAGGTAGTCACAGACATAACACCACACACACACACACCCCTTCCCTGGACAGCTCACACCAGTCAAACAAAACCCTTGTTGCTTCCCTCCAGGGTCTGATGTCCACACCAGGTGGGGTGGAGCCAGGCGGTTGGCTCCACCCACCGAGGAGTTCACAGGCCTGGAGGTGGGAAAAGTGACAGATTAAGTTTGGAGGTGAAAGTGAGAGGACAGAACCTGTTAGTGTCTGGGTAGGAGCCCAGGCACTGTCAGCAAGGTTGGCAGACTATGGTGGCCGTCTGCAGGAGTTAGTGGATCTCTGCGGAACCGTAGGACTGGGGTCAGGCGGTGGCCCGCCAATACCGAACCGGGGAGTGGAGTGAAGCTAAGCACAAAGGCAGGGCCATCGGACCCTGACTAGGCTTGGAGCCGCCAACAACGGTCAAATCCGAAAGTGACCGGAACCCCAGGAGTTTCCTAACACCCAAGACCCGACAGAAGGCAACAGTCCACACCGTGAGGATACACAGCCACCGCCATAGGCTAGAGATCCAAGGGCCAGCGCCTGCTGGCAAAACAGGCTCCTTCGGTACCTATACACCGGGGAGCGGACTACCGGTGGGCAACCACAGGAGTCAGAACATTCTAACAAGGTGCAGGGAAAGACAGCCACCATCACCCTGTCCGGGGAGAGCACATACACTGCAGCCGGCTGCGGAACCCGTCCATCCAGCCGTTTGGATTACCAGAGACTCTGTACATCTGTGTCTGAGTGATTACAACAGTGCCATCCGGCACCGCACCGCGCTGCCCCTGCAACCCTGCACCCCAGCCATTCAGCCTCCCTGTACCACCACCGGGCCCCGGGATCACCAACCCCTACCCACGGATGGGACAACATCCTAGCTGCTCCCTACCATCGCTTCCGGGATCCCCATCACCAGCAGCGGTGGTGCCCATTATCACCACGACCCGTGGGTGGCATCACGAACTATCTCCCAAAACAAACCACCCCCTTTTCACTCGTGGGCGAGGAGCGCTGCTCGAGTCCCCGGGTCCGGCCCACCGCTCGAGCCACCGAGCAGAAGCAGCAGCCGCGGACCCAAGCGTAGCGAGCGCGGCCCCTCCGCCCGCGACATCTGCATCTACAGTGAATAATTTAGCAATGATGGCGTAACGGGGTAGCCTAACCTCTTCCTCTCCGCAGTTCATCACTCTCACGGGCTCTCTTCCTTTCTTGACATCATTCACCCCTCTGACTGCCATTACTGTAGGCCAATGCTCCGAAGGCAGAGGCTCCACCACTGCCAGGTAATCCTGTCCAAGAGGACCCACTGCTGCCCGACACCAAATCATCATCTCACTCCGCAGAGGCACCACTAGAGACGCTACATCCATCACTCGCACGCCACCAATCTCTCCACCTGACATGTTCACCTGTTGCCACTGCAGGAGAGCCCGGATCTCACGTTGCAGAGCCCTCTGCCGGCCTCCTCCTGCCGTGGCAGACAGTTGCTGCAATAGGTGCAGCACTTCCCCCATGCAATTCTCAATCACGTTGGTCCCTAGGACCATTTTTGGGTTGCGGTCACTGGGATCATTCTGTACTACAATCAGTCCTTGATATTTCAGTTCCACTCGCCCCACCTTCAAGCTCCTTAAACCCCACTTGGGTCATAGGGAGGCCGTTGGCCGCAATAATGGTCAAACTGGCATCCGGGGGAGTGAGCTCACTGTCAGACCAATAATGTTTGTACAGTATATAGGGTATAGTCGTTACCTGCGAACCGGTGTCAAGATGGGCGAAGGTCAGGATACCGTCCACAGCAAGGGAGATAATGGGGCGACCTCCAACGTATCGATCACGCCAATTAGCTGGGCTTTGAGGATCTATTCTTGAGGATTGGCCCTTGGGCTCAGGGATTGCTTGTTTAAAGGACACCGGCGGGAGTAGTGACCAGTCTTGTTGCACTTGTAGCAGACAGGTGGTCCATACTGGCTGTCGTTGTTCCTCCTTCATTGCTCCAAAGGATGTCTTCCGGGCTGTCGGTGAGCTGTATCATCTCCGTTGGCTTGGCTTTCGATGGTAGCTGTAAGGCGGCAAGGATCCTGGCGACATCATCACTCAGGCGCTGGACTTGAGACGACAGGTCCTTCGGAGTTCCAGCCACCGCTGCAGGGGCCGGCAGGGCCAACAAAGGGGCCGCAACCGAGACGGGAGCGGTGTCAGCCGGCCAGGATGGCGGGTCGGGGGTACCAGCATTGACCATCTGCAGTGCTTTAATGGCCCGGTCCTTTAGAACTGCAAAGCTCAAGCCCAAGTGTTCTAGAGACCGTAGCTGTTTACGATCTTCAGCGGACCCTAGCCCCTGCAGGAACTGCTCTACCAGCATTTTGTTGCTCTCAGCCTCATTCATAGGATCCACCTGCTTCAGTGTGTGCAGGGCCGTCTGCAGCCTCAAGGCATAATCTCGGATACTATCCTGCGAGTGCTGTCGGCAGTTACAGAAATGCATCCACAACTCCGCTTCGGTACGGGTTTCAAAAGCAACCTGTAGTTTGTCAAAAATGGCGGTTACCAAGACCCGGTCAGCTTCCGCCCAAGTCTCCACCTCCTGCTCAGCGGCGCCGGTCAGCTGCCCGAGTACCACAAATGCACGCTGCTTGCCAGACATGGTATACAAATCAAGAATAGTACATATTTTCTTCCTGAATACCTGCAGGGCATCGGGTTTCCCATCATACTGTGGCAGCCAGGCAGCACCGGGCACGTAGGGCAAGGAGATCGGCATTACCTGGGTGACCGCCTGAGCCACAGCTCCCCCCGCTCCTGCGACCGGAGCGGGAGCCGGCACATTTTCGTCATCTGCCACATCTGCAGGCGCCGCCACTCCAGCGGCCAGCGCAACTCCGCCATCGGGGTTAGGCGGGGACATCTTCCCGCTTCTCCTCCTTGGTCTTTTTCCGGCACTCTCTCATGCGGCTTGTTAGTTTTGTTTTACAACCTCGGGGTTCACCTTCCGGCCGTCTTCCTAGCTTCAGCTTCGCACCCTTTTCTCAGGGAAGAAGACGCTGGGCTGCTGTTTTCGCGTCTAAAAATGGCGGCAAAAATGGCGACTTCTGAAAATTTCTCAACGGATCACCGCTGACCGTCCAGAACAAGGCGCACCTCCACCAGGTAAGTGGATGGGCAAGTATTCTGTTTGTGACGCCAAGTTTCGGGGTGTGCCGCCCCCATGCCAGCTGCCGAGGGTCCGGACCTTCTGTGGGTGGCTCGAGGTTCTCCAGACCCGGGGGTCTCGCAGACACGCCGAATAAAAAGGGGGACGTTTATGTACAGGCTAGGCCGTATTAAGTTCGTGACGCCACCCACGGTGAAAAACGATTATTCCTGGCTCACTGCGTAAGTATAATAGGTGCTCAGAAAAATAATAGCAAGTCCAATAGAAAATAGTTCTGGCGCACACAATAGAAGATAGTTCTGGCACAAACAATAGAAAATAGTTCTGGCACACACAATAGAAAATAGTTCTGGTACACACTGTGTGTGTGCCAGAACTATTTTCTATTGGCCACCCACGGTGTGTGGTGAGGTGGGACACCACCGCTGCTGTTGTGGGGCACCCAGGGGAGGTGTAGTGGCAGCTGGATGTTAACCCCTCCGTGGGTAGGGATGGTTGCCCCGGGGCCCAAGGTCTTGGTGCAGTGTATAGCGATGGCAAGGGCTGGCGTGCCCGGATGTGCGGGGGGAATGTTTTGTACTCACAGTAAATGAATTACACAAGTCTTTTGGTAAACCAAAGTGCTGGTGGCCGGCACCGCGGCCGGTTGCATTAAGGTCCCCCACCCGGGCTTATGGTCACTGTCTTTTTCCTCTGCACTTGCTGTGTGTATGGTGGACTGTCTGGTCTGGAACTCAGGAGTCTGCTCCCAGCTGGATGTGGCCTAAAGAGCTGTGCCTGCAGACGCTGGCCCATGGGATCTATGGGCCCTGGCGGTGGCCTTATCCCAATCGGTGGGCTGTTGTCTTCTTTTAGGGACAGGACCTATAATCCTGCCCTCAAACGGTTAATTAGCTAACCTGCTGGTTTCGGTCCTGACTTCAGGGTCCGAGTACACCCTCTGTGCTCCGGTTTCCGGGTCAGTTCTCCGTGTCGGTAACTAAAACCCTGTCCCGGTCCAACTCGGATCTGCCGAGCCGTCTTCCCTTCTCCTGCTGACAGAGACCACAGTCTGCCACCTAGCCAAAGGCACCAGGGCTCAAACCCTGGCACCGTTAAACTTGAACTTCCTTTGCTGGAGCTACACCTAGCTCCAGCCCACACTCCTCTCAACTTGAACTACAAAGCTCACCTGCTTGTTTTCACACCCCGGGCTGTCTAGACCCCGGGGTCGGTGTGTCCAACCACCTGGTCCCGCCCACTGGTATGCCTATCTTTCCCTAAGGGGGGGTGACTAGGGTTTCAGGTCAGCTGTGTGTTTCCTAGGTGAGGGAAGGGTGTTATGCAGGGGCCTATCTGTGACTACCTGGTTTCGCCAGGGCGTCACATTTGCAGTAAGGGAGATCTTTGGTGAAAACAAATTATCACCGATCCACAGGTTAGGTAGGTGATAACAAATTGAATGAGGATCAGTGGTCGAGTCGGACATGAGCTCCACTTTCAAGGGGATAAAAGTTGCACAATCGGTGCAGGTCCCAGCAATCAGTCCCCACAGATGAAGAAGTTATCACTTTTCCTTAGGTCACGTTCACACGTTCAGTATCTGCCACACCATAATCAGAGCACATAATGACCGAATATTACCACATACAAGGGAGAACTGCCCCAACACTATGACCAGACCACATAAATGACCAAATAATACAACATACTGTAAAACAGAGAAATACCACCACACTGTGACCAGACCACATATTACCACCACACAGTGCCTGAGTAATACTAAAATAATGATCATGAATAAAAACTACAATACTAATAACACTAATATTACCATCAGTGCCATTATACACAGTAGCTCTGTATATAGTGACTGTGTACAGGTAATACAGTGATCACCAGTGAAATTAATTATTGACACAGGAGCTATGTATATAGGGTGTGTGTGTGTGTGTGTGTGTGTGTGTGTGTATACGTACGTACGTACGTACGTACGTACGTAAATGTAATACACTGACTTACCAGTCTAGCTGAAGTTATTCATCTTCGCTTTTCCTCTTCATTCAGCACTGACTGCCATCACTTCTTCTTGCCATGACGTGGCTCTGCAGAAAATAACACACCGTCACCTATAGCTGATCACTCCCAGGGCACATTCCTCACTTTTCCCCCAATTTCTACACCACATCAGACATTTCCCCATGGATGACAGTATCTTCAAACTTAAATTATATTAGAGCAGTAATAAATGTATGTGTACCGCCTCTGTGTCAGCAGCTGACGGGCTGCTCGGATCCGGAACAGCGGTGGCTCGAGGGGTCTTGTGTGGACACTCGAATTTAAAAGGGGGGATATGTACAGGGGGGGGTTAGAAGTTCGTGACGCCACCCATGGTGCGTGGTAAGATGGAGTACCATCGCTGCTGTTGGGAGCGCCCGGTGGCGGTGGTATGGCAGCAAGGTATTTAACCCCTCCGTGGGTAGGGGGTTTGCCCCAGGGCCCAGTGATGGTGATTGAGGGGTGCGTTTGGGGAGGAAAGGGTTTCTGCGTACTCACTCAGTCCAAGGATACTGACACCGACAACTTGTAAACCAGAATTCTGAGCACCGCTGTAGCAGGGAGGGAGCACGTGTGGATCCGTGTCCCTTGGTGTTGCTTGCTAGCCTGTGAGCTTTTCCGTGGCACTTTCTTCACGGTTAAAGGAGGTGAGGAGCTGGGCTCCTTGTTACTACTAGGTGGCAGACGTTGGTCTGGGCCTGGTAGGAGCTGGAACCCCGGTCGCAGGGGATCATGACAAGGGGCACGGTACTGCCGAGGAGGGTAGCCGGCGGCTGTGTGCCATCTTCGGGCAGGGGCCAGGGAACGATGGGATACGTGGACCCTAGACCGGGAAGTAGCTTCAAGCGTCCTGGTAATTCACCCGACGAGGACGGAGCCTTCAAGATTCGTTCTCCACCCACTCCAAAATTGGGGTACTAGCGCAATGAGGGGGATAGGACTTTCCAATACATAGTCCAGAAAATCCCTAGCGTGAACCCTGAGAGCAAGCTCACTTCATTAGCCATACGGGTAAGTGTGACCCGACTAGTTCTACACTACAGGGGCCGATCAGTAGAAAGGTGCCAAGGAAAAGGCCACAGGCTAACAATCAACACAAACGGACACGGGATCTAGGCGTGAGCGGTGCTCTTAACTTTACAAGTTGTCGGTGTCAGCGTTATTGGACTGAGTGAGTACACAGCGACCCTTACCTCCCCAACGGTGTCCGTGCGCCAACATCACCGAGCCCCGGGGCATTCCGCCCTACCCACGGAGGGGTTAAACACCTGGCTGCCATCCCATCGCCACCGGGTGCTCCTAACGGCAGCAGTGGTACTCCACCTTACCACACACCGTGGGTGGCGTCACAAACTTTACACATATCACTCCCCTGTAAATACCCCCCTTTTCGTTTTGAGTGGCCGCACGACCCGGGTCCAGAGACCTCTCGAGCCACCGCCGATCCGGATCCGAACAGCAGTCCCGGCTGCTGGCACGGGTGCGATACACAAGCACGTCCAGATACACCGGTGACAGGCAGACCAAGCACGTCTAGATACATCGGTGAATGGCAGAGCAAGCACGTCCAGATACATCGTGTAACTTTGCATCCCGCAACCTGGGGGTTCCACTCGCTTGGAGCGGTGTGAGGTAGCTTCAGCAACATATGTACACAGTCTCTTTATAAAAATTCCGGCAGTTTATTTAAAAACACTCCCAGCATAAACTGCTTTTAAACATAAACGATCCACGTACCGTGGGTATCCAGTCCATTATAAGTCCATAGTGGAAGTTTTAGCAACTTCCCCACTCTCTGGCTCCTGCCAGCGTACAGCTCTAGCCGAGGTTCCTACCCAGGGCCCTCTGCAGACCCCTGTCTGTCTCTCCTCCAGGAGAGATTCGGCCCTACAGCCCTGGCCTGCCTGCACTCACCTCAGTCTCAACTCAGACTCAATTTCAGAGCCCTGTGTTCAGCCTACACCCAGAGCTCCCTGCTCTGCTCTCACTCGTCTCCAGCACACACACTGGAAGTCTAGAGCCAGTCTCTCTCTTGACTGCCCTAGATACACTCCACCCAGGTTCAGAGACAGGATTGCTTTAACCCCTGGAGCCACACCCACAGGTGGTAAGGAGTGTGTAATCAGCATCACACACCCTTCCATGGCTCTGCATGTAATGCAATCCTGTGGAACCACAGGTCCCAGCCAACTTCACATTGCAGAGCACCCACGCTTCTGCAAAACATACTGGCTGTCACAAACCACCGGGGGGGTCACTCAGAAATCCCCCGCGCTGGCTACCAGTACGTCACAATCGGGGGGTAACAAGTGGGGGTCACCCCTCCTTTATACCTCCCGACCGACAGACAGAGCACGTGACGCGCTCTCTAGCGCCCCTCTTATAGTCAGGCCAATTATGGAATTGCCCGACAATAAGCAAGGAGGCCGCTATACTACTTATGCCGATTATTGAAGGGTCCCCGGTGAGAGTAGGGTATATATTCCCCCGACCTCCGCGGGCGGAATATATAAAACCTCCCCGAATCTCACTAGCCTCCCCACAATAATCCTTGGCACAACTCGCTGCCACCAACCGATTCACGGTAACTATTAGCCGAACACACAGACGTGGGATTCAAGATAGAGATAACAGAACAGCCCAAGATTAATTATATAATTTAATCAGCCTAAAGCACACTAGAACTACAATATATACAATAGGGAATCTACAGAATATACAGTTATGTCAGAGTACAGTTACAAGCAAAGCATGGGTTACAAACAGGCATACACAGTTCCAGCAGTTACCTTGTGCGTCTGGCCACAGGGGGGCGCTGTAGGCCAGGTTTCTAGGATCCTTCCCACAGATGTTTCCTACACGTGACCCCCAGCGAAAGAACCCTGGAAAATGGCCGAAGTAGGGTTATCAACCTGGGCAAATCCAGGTCCCCTCCTACCTTCGTGACCTCAGAGGGAGCACTGCTCCACCCCTGGCTGGAGTTATGGACAAAATCCACAACATGGAATATGGCCATAACTTTGCCTGGGAGCGTCGTAGGCGGACGCCAATGCTCTCATTGTGACAGTTATGAATTTAGCTACAGAATGAGAGGTTTCATGACTTGTCTACTAGTTCCCCATTGGCTGATATCACGCCTGGGGTATTTCCCAAGCTCCCGCTCCCATAAAAAGGGTGTGCCAGCATCGTCCGCATGCGGAGACACCATTTTTATGGTTGCCATATTTATCGGAAATATGGCTTGCGAGATATGAACCATTTTTTACTGGAGTCGTTCTGTCTGGATACTTCCAAGCTTGCTAATTAGATAGCAGCTCCTACCACAGGGTCACGGCAGGGAGTCATCCTGTGTCCATTGTTCCCACATCATCTCATCTCCATATCACAGGAGATGGCCATGGAGGTGTAACACCTTCACAGATGCTGGACATTGAGAACAAGAAGGGAGGGGGGCACTGCCAGGGAGTGATGAGCGATTATGACTGGAAGTCATAATTCATCTTCATATCCCGGGATTTGCCTCACACCTCCCCCCTTTTGAGGGCGCTAGGGGGCAGCACACTCCGGTGTTCCCCCGTGCGCCCGTCCGCGACCTCTCCTTGTCGGGACAGCCCGTCTGCGTTACCGTGGTCACGGCCCCTTTTGTGGCGAATGGTGAAGTTGTATTGCTGGAGCGCAAGGCTCCATCGCAACAATCGCCCATTCGTCCCAGAGACGGTGTGCAACCAGCTGAGGGGATTGTGGTCCGTCTCCACGATGAAGTGGCGCCCGTATAGATAGGGTTGCAGACGCTGCAGGGCCCACACTATGGCCAGGCACTCCTTCTCCATCGTGGAATAGGCCACTTCCCTTGGTAACAGCTTCCTGCTCAGGTACAAGACTGGGTGCTCTTGGCTCGCAGAGTCCACCTGGCTGAGCACCGCACCGAGGCCGAAGTCACTGGCGTCGGTCTGTACTACAAACGGCCGCGTGAAGTCGGCTGCCTGTAGCACGGGCGGGCTGGACAGGGCGTCCTTTAGGGCCTGGAAGGCTGTCTCGCAGTCCATTGTCCAATCGACTGCAGAGGGCAGCTTCTTCTTGGTGAGGTCCGTCAAGGGCTTTGCCAGGCTACTATAGCGTGGAACAAACCTCCTATAGTACCCGGCGGTCCCTAAGAAGGACATCACCTGCTTCTTGGTCCTGGGGGTGGGCCAGGATGCGATGGCCTCCACCTTCTCAGGCTCGGGCTTCAGTGTTCTCCCGCCTACCCGGTGACCGAGGTACTGGACCTCGCTCATGGCCAGCTGACACTTTCCCGGCTTGATGGTCAAACCTGCCCGGTGGATCCGCCTGAGCACCTGTGCTAGATGCTCTAGGTGGTCCTCCCAGGTGGGACTGAAGACGGCAATGTCATCCAGGTACGCGGCCGCGTACCCTTCAAGTCCCTTGAGCAGGGTGTTGACCATCCGCTGGAAGGTGGCAGGGGCATTCCTCATCCCGAATGGCATCACCGTGGACTCGTACAGTCCAAATGGGGTAATAAAGGCAGAGCGTTCCCTGGCCTTGCGAGTCAGGGGGATCTGCCAATATCCCCGGCTCAGATCCATGATGGTCAGGTACTGAGCCCCGGCCAACTGATCGAGCAGGTCATCGATGCGTGGCATTGGGTACGCATCGGCGACTGTGACAGCATTGAGCCCCCTGTAGTCCACGCAGAACCGAGTGGTTCTGTCCTTCTTAGGGACGAGGACTACAGGCGAGGCCCAAGCGCTGTTGGATGCCTGGATCACCCCCAGCTTCAGCATCTCGTCAATCTCCTGGCGCATGTGTTGCTGCACCTCCAGGGAGACCCGATATGCTGAACGCCGGATCGGGGGATGATCCCCAGTGTCCACGTGATGGACAGCCAAGTTAGTCCTTCCGGGCTGGTTGGTAAACAACCCCCGGAAGGGGTGTAGGGTGGCCCACAGCTGGGACCGTTGGTCCTCCAAGAGCTGGTGGCCAACCTCCACATCCTCAATGGATCCGCCTGCCCTAACCTGGGCTAGCATATCCAAGAGGGTTTCCGCTTCTCCCTCCTCGGGCAGGTTGCACACAGGGAGTGCACATGCCTCCCGCTCATGATGTGCCTTCATCATGTTCACATGGAAGGGCTTCCGCCTTCCACGGGCAGGGTCCAGGGTGACCAGGTACGTCACAGGGTTGAGCTGCTGGTACACGAGGTATGGGCCTTCCCAGGCTGCCTGAAGCTTGTCCTGTGGTACGGGGACCAGTACCCACACCTTTTGACCCACTTGGTAGGTCCTCTCACAAGCGTTCTGGTCGTACCAACGCTTCTGATCGGCCTGGGCTTGAGCCATATTGTCGTGTACCAGTTGCGTCAAGGCCTGCATTTTGTCCCGGAAGCGCATGACATACTCGATAACCGACACTCCAGGGGTGGCCAAATCCCCTTCCCAAGCCTCTTTCACCAGAGCCAGGGGGCCCCGCACACGTCGCCCGTACAGGAGCTCAAACGGTGAGAATCCTGTTGAGGCCTGTGGAACCTCCCGGTAAGCAAATAACAGGTGTGGGAGATACCGCTCCCAGTCACGCCCATGGGAGTCGACCAACATCTTAAGCATCTGCTTTAAGGTGCCATTGAACCGCTCGCACAGGCCATTAGTCTGTGGATGGTACGGGCTGGCCACCAGATGTCGCACCTGGACCTGCTCACAGAGGGCCTCCATCAGCTGGGACATGAATTGGGTCCCCCGGTCAGTGAGCATTTCCTGGGGAAAACCAACTCGGGAGAAAATCTCCAGCAATGCGGTGGCCACCTTGTCAGCCCGAATGGACGACAAGGCCACTGCTTCTGGGTACCGGGTGGCATAGTCCACTACCGTCAGTATGAAGCGTTTCCCGGAGCTGCTGGGGATGGCCAGCGGGCCGACCAGATCCACAGCCACCCTCCTGAAAGGCTCATCGATGATTGGCAGAGATACTAGTGGGGCTTTGGGGTGTGGCCCCGCCTTCCCCACTCTCTGACAGGTTTCACACGAACGGCAGTAGGCAGCCACATCGGCCCCCATTTTTGGCCAGTAGAAATGCTGGTTTAACCTGGCCTTGGTCTTAGCGATCCCTAGGTGTCCGGCCATCGGAATCTCATGTGCGATCCGCAACAACTCCGTCCGGAACGGATAGGGTACCACCAACTGTCGGTCCCTGGGCCACGCCTCCGGTGAACCCTGCTGGACCGTGACCCGGTACAGCCGTCCTTGGTCCCAGACCACTCGCTCCGGGTCCGAGTCCGAGGGAGGCTGTGCCGCCTGCTCCTTAAGAGCTTTCAGGCTGTCGTCAGCTTCTAACGCTGCCTGAAACCCCTGACTAGATGTGGCCAGAATCGACGAGACTGTCACATCTTCGGTCAGTACCCCGGGACCTGTGTCCTGGCCTCCACCTGACTCGGCTGCCACTGGGTCAGAAGGGGAAGAGCTATCGGACCTCTGGGAGGCCCCTTGGCTTCCAGCACTCCCACTGCGGGTGACAGCGGCCACAGCCGCTGCGACCGTGGGTCGTGCCTGCTCCTCCTCCGTTCCTGACCAAGTCGCCGGTTCAGGCAGACCTACCTGGCTTCCTGACACCCCGGTTGTGGGGGAACCATGCACCGAGATCTTACCTGGGAGCACTTCCGCTCCTGGACCGGCCCCAATCTCACCTGCCTGTTCCCCTCCTGCAGCAACAGAACCCCACTGTGAAATCTCTGGGGACCCCACATTTGCTGTGGTAGCCCCCACCCCACACACTGGTCCTCCCCCTGCAGCACCCTGCTCTCTGCTTATCCCTGCAGAGGGCAACAGATCCCAGCTCACAGGCTGATTACTTGTAGAGGCATTGTCACACCTTTCTCTGACCCCCTCCCCTGTCACAGCTGCAGCTGTGTGTGTGTCTATGGTGTCTATGCAAGCAGAAATATCAGAGTTCACTCCCTCCTCCCTTACATCATTCATAGATAACACATTAACATTGTCCGGAGGCATGTCAGTACTGGCTGAAGGTTCAGCCCTTGGTTGGGGCCCAAACTGGGAGGTTATCTGCCCCAAATCTGTCCCAAGTAGCACGTTTGCGGGGATCCGATCAGTTACCCCCACCTCCCTCACCCCTCGCCCTGCGCCCCAGTCCACATAAATGTCAGCAACAGGCAGCGCCGGGTCAATGCCTCCAATCCCGGAGACAGCGAGGGTTTTTCCAGGGATCAAGTCTTGGGGGGACACCATCTCAGGCCGCACCAGAGTCACCTCCGAGGCGCTGTCTCGCAGTCCCATGGTCACAGACCGGCCGACGGTGACAGGTTGGAAGCTGTCCAGGGACCTACCACCACCCCCACCCACACAATACACCTTGGGCGGCCCTTAGGACGGGGACGGAGCCGGGGCCTTGGGACGCTGAGGGCACATGGCCTTGAAGTGTCCAGGTAGGTTGCACTGGTGGCACCGTCTTGGTTCTGCCACGGGCCTGGAGAGGGGAGTTGAGGGGGACACCCCCTGCAGTCTAGGGGCAGGTGGGGCAGTCGCAGAGTTCATCTTACCCCCTCTCCAGGTGCTGCTGGTGGCTGCTCTCCTGGCCTCAGGAGCCCGATTGTTGGTGTAGTCATCGGCCAGGGCAGCTGTAGCCGTGGACCCCTTTGGCTTCTGGTCTCGGATGAACTGGCGGAGATCCTCAGGGCAGTTCCACAAGAGTTGCTCCGTGATGAACAAGTCCAGGATCTCCGCTCCGGTGGAAAGCTGCAGGCCTTGGGTCCAGTGGTCGGCAGCTCGGGCAAGTGCCCGCCGGTGGTCAGCCCAGGAGTCCTTTGGTCCCTTCTGTAGGCTCCGGAACTTCTTGCGGTAGGACTCTGGAGTGAGGTTGTACTGTTGGATCAGGGCCCGCTTGATGGTGTCGTAGCCCTGATCTGCCTCAGCAGGCAAGTCCCCAAGGATATCCAGGGCCTTACCCCTTAAACGGGGGGTCAGGTATTTGGCCCACTGGTCCTTGTCCAGATGGTGCTGCAAGCAAGTCCGTTCAAAAGCAGTCAGGAAAGAGTCCAAGTCTCCATCCTTCTCCAGCACTGGGAAGTCCTCAACACGGACCTTTGGAAGTTTGGTGTCTTGAAGGTCACGTGTGGCTGATGAGGGCCGGAGCTGAGCTAGCTGCAGCTGGTAGTCACGCTCTGCCTGGCGCTCTTCACGTGCTGCTTGCCGCTCCGCAGCCTCACGCACTGCTTGCCGCTCCGCAGCCTCAGCGTCACGCGCTGCCTGTCGCTCACGCTCGGCCATGAGTATCTCGTAGGTATCCCGGTCTCCAGCCTGGAGAAGGGCCATAGCCATTTGAAGAAGGCTATCCGAGCCTCCCAGGCTCGGTGGAATGGCACGTGGTGATCTGCGGCCCGCTGCGGAGCCTGGTGCTTCACTGTCCATTGCAGAGCGGAGGGCTGGCATCTGGCTCGTTGAGGACCCTTGGGTGAGCTGCTCCTCATCTTGTCCATAATTGCCAGGTTGTGCGCTGTCCTCTGCAGAACGGTTTTCTGGCGTCGAGCTCCTGGAGGGCTCGTGGACAACCTCCTCATCGTCTCTGGCCTGAGCATCGGCCATTCCTTTGGCTTTGCTCCTGGTGCTCTCAGCCATTGTTGCAGACTTTGGTCACTGACACAGAACTGACACCTGATGCCTCCACACACCTTACAGTATCTGCACTCTGACACTCTAGTGTTGGTCTGGTCTGAAGACCCCAGCAGCCACAGCTGCTGCAGGCAGTCTTTAGTGTCTGGGAGTATGGGTCTCACACTCACACACACTATTATCTCGATCCCACCGCTTGCCACCAATATGTCACAAACCACCGGGGGGGTCACTCAGAAATCCCCCGCGCTGGCTACCAGTACGTCACAATCGGGGGGTAACAAGTGGGGGTCACCCCTCCTTTATACCTCCCGACCGACAGACAGAGCACGTGACGCGCTCTCTAGCGCCCCTCTTATAGTCAGGCCAATTATGGAATTGCCCGACAATAAGCAAGGAGGCCGCTATACTACTTATGCCGATTATTGAAGGGTCCCCGGTGAGAGTAGGGTATATATTCCCCCGACCTCCGCGGGCGGAATATATAAAACCTCCCCGAATCTCACTAGCCTCCCCACAATAATCCTTGGCACAACTCGCTGCCACCAACCGATTCACGGTAACTATTAGCCGAACACACAGACGTGGGATTCAAGATCGAGATAACAGAACAGCCCAAGATTAATTATATAATTTAATCAGCCTAAAGCACACTAGAACTACAATATATACAATAGGGAATCTACAGAATATACAGTTATGTCAGAGTACAGTTACAAGCAAAGCATGGGTTACAAACAGGCATACACAGTTCCAGCAGTTACCTTGTGCGTCTGGCCACAGGGGGGCGCTGTAGGCCAGGTTTCTAGGATCCTTCCCACAGATGTTTCCTACACGTGACCCCCAGCGAAAGAACCCTGGAAAATGGCCGAAGTAGGGTTATCAACCTGGGCAAATCCAGGTCCCCTCCTACCTTCGTGACCTCAGAGGGAGCACTGCTCCACCCCTGGCTGGAGTTATGGACAAAATCCACAACATGGAATATGGCCATAACTTTGCCTGGGAGCGTCGTAGGCGGACGCCAATGCTCTCATTGTGACAGTTATGAATTTAGCTACAGAATGAGAGGTTTCATGACTTGTCTACTAGTTCCCCATTGGCTGATATCACGCCTGGGGTATTTCCCAAGCTCCCGCTCCCATAAAAAGGGTGTGCCAGCATCGTCCGCATGCGGAGACACCATTTTTATGGTTGCCATATTTATCGGAAATATGGCTTGCGAGATATGAACCATTTTTTACTGGAGTCGTTCTGTCTGGATACTTCCAAGCTTGCTAATTAGATAGCAGCTCCTACCACAGGGTCACGGCAGGGAGTCATCCTGTGTCCATTGTTCCCACATCATCTCATCTCCATATCACAGGAGATGGCCATGGAGGTGTAACACCTTCACAGATGCTGGACATTGAGAACAAGAAGGGAGGGGGGCACTGCCAGGGAGTGATGAGCGATTATGACGGGAAGTCATAATTCATCTTCATATCCCGGGATTTGCCTCACACTGGCCCTTTGTAATACAGCCGGTTGACACCTCACAATCGGTTAAAAGCAGAGCAAGCACGTCCAGATACATCGGTGACTGGCAGAGCAAGCACGTCCAGATACACCGGTGTCAGGGCAAGCACGTCCAGAACATCGGTGACAGGCAGCACGTCCAGATAAACCGGTGACAGGCAGCAGGTCCAGATACACCGGTGACAGGCAGCATGTCCAGATACACCGGTGACAGGCAGCACGTCCACATATACTGGTGACAGGCAGAGCATGCACGTCCAGATACACCGGTGACAGGCAGAGCAAGCACATCCAGATACACTGGTGACAGGCAGCACGTTCAGATAAACCGGTGACAGGCAGCACGCTCAGATAAACCGGTGACAGGCAGCACGCTCAGATAAACCGGTGACAGGCAGCACATTCAGATAAACCGGTGACAGGCAGCACATCCAGATAAACCGGTGACAGGCAGCGCGTCCAGATATACCGGTGACAGGCAGAGCAAGCACATCCAGATATCGTCCAGATACACCATTGCCAGGTAGACTGTTGGATATTACAGAGCCCGGACGCGAGTCATACATTGTCCTGCTCCCGTCTATTCCTGCCTTAACCCCACTAATGCAGGCTTTACACGAGTCGACCGATCGTGCAATTTCACGCACCCGTCGTTTGTGTGTCACGGGCAAATCGCTGCCCGTGGTGCACAAAGTCGTTAAAGCGCCGTCACACGTACTTACCTGCTGTGCGACCTTGCTGTGGACAGCGACCATCCTCGTCCGGAAGGGGGAGGGACGTTCGGCGTCACAGCGACATCACATGGCAGCCAGCCAATAGAAGTGGAGGGATAGAGATGAGCGGGACGTAAACATCCCGCCCACCTCCTTCCTTCCGCATAGCCAGCGGGTGGCGCAGGTAAGCTGAGTTCATCGTTCCCGGGGTGTCACACGGAGCGATGTGTGCTGCTCCAAGTACGATGAACAACCTGGGCCATTTTAAATAAACAATATTTTGAAACTGAGCGACGAGTACACGACTCACGATTTGTGAGCGATACTGCGTCGCTTGGAGGTGTTACACGAGACGACATCGTGAACGATGCCGGATGTGCGTCACAAAAACCGTGACCCCGACGATGCATCGCACTATAGCTCGTCTCATGTAAAGCCCGCATTAGTGCAGTCCATGTACATACGTCAGGGTGGGACCCAGCTTCACCTACATTTTCTCTGCACCACTTCAAGCCAGAGGCCATCTTCTGCAGGATAAGCTCAGTGTCAATTAACGTAATGTTCAGAGTGTTGCTAACTACAACTACTACTTTTTTTTTTATCAATTGTGGCGAGTGATCGAGGCTGGTAACTGAGAAGACGTCTTTTCCTAAAGGGGGCTTTACACGCTGCGACATCGCTAATGCGGAGTCGTTGGGGTCACGGAATTTGTGACGCACATCCGGCCGCATTAGCGATGTTGCTGCGTGTGACACCGATGAGCGATTTTGCATCGTTGCAAAAACGTGCAAAATCGCTCATCGGTGACATGGGGGTCCATTCTCGATTATCGTTACTGCTGCAGTAACGATGTAGTTCGTCGCTCCTGCGGCAGCACACATCGCTATGTGTGACGCCACAGGAACGAGGAACCTCTCCTTACCTGTCTCCCGGCCGCTATGAGGAAGGAAGGAGGTGGGCGGGATGTTCCGGCCACTCATCTCTGCCCCTCCGATTCTATTGGGCGGCCGCTCAGTGACGTCGCTGTGACGCCGCACGGACCACCCCCTTAGAAAGGAGGCGGTTCGCCGGTCACAGCGTCGTGCCGGGCAGGTAAGTATGTGTGACGCGTCTGCGCGATGTTGTGCGGCACGGGCAGCGTTTTGCCCGTGTCGCACAACAGATGGGGGCGGGTACCCATGCTAGCGATATCGGGACTGATAGTGTGGCGCCCCAGGACCTAGTCGCCACAACAGCATTGCCCCTCCAAAGGGTTAATGCTGAGCCTGGAGGTAATTGGGGGAATCATTGGCCAGTAAGTTTAACATCCAACGCAGTTTCTCCCTCAGGCCAGCAGGGGGAGCTCTGAACCTGGAGTTCCAGGGAGCATTCCTTAAGTCTGACCTGAGGGAGGAGTTAGTGTTCAGTCTGTAGAAAGAAAGCAAAGAGAGCAGACACAGAGTAGTGCTGTCCTGCAGACTGTGGCCTAGAGCTAGAGTAGCTTGGCCCAGTGGAGCAGGAGGAGCAGAGAGGAACAGTAGAGACTCGGACATCGGAGTCTGTGGCCACCAGGGCCTAAAATATTCCCTGGTAGCCGAGTCCGAAGGGCAGGAAAGCTGCAAGCACCTGGCCCATAAACAGCCCGAAGGTACAGCTGCATCACCAGGGCCCGGTGTGGACTCCAGCAGAGAAGCACCAGAGAGGGCCTGCGCAGCCTACCACAGAGGGAGAGAGACGTACCACCTGTCCCAGCAGCAAGAGGGCCATTGCTAATCCAGGGAGCAGGGCCCTATATCAGTAAGGAAAGAAGAGGAGAAGGCCTTATACTCAGCTGGCCAAAAGATACCTCAGTTACTTCCAGGCCGGCCGGAGCCCTCTACCACCTGTAACGGTCTCCCAGGACTGGACTGTTTGCGAAGTAAAAGAGGAGAAGGTAAAGAGTAGAGTTGAGCGCGGTTCGTGGTTCGTGGTTCTCCAGTTCGTGGCTCGAGTGATTTTGGGGGCTGTTCTAGATCGAACTAGAACTCGAGCTTTTTTTGCAAAAGCTCGATAGTTCTAGATACGTTCGAGAACGGTTCTAGCAGCAAAAAAACAGCTAATTCCTAGCTGGCTTTCCGCTGTAATAGTGTAAGTCACTCCGCGACTCACACTATTATGACATTTCAGTGTATAGTGTGCGGGAACAGCGCATTCAGATCACTGCTGTATGGATAATGGCGATCGCCTTTTTTTTTTTTTTCCTTGTCTTCCTTCCCTAAGCGTGCGCGTGTAGTGGGGAGGGCCAGCATGTCAGCCAATCCCAGACACACACACAGCTAAGTGGAATTTTAGCCAGAGAAGCAACGGCATGTGTGATAGGATGTCCATGTCACATGTCCCTGCATTATAAAAACGAGTATCTGCCCGTCCGGACGCCATTATCTCTTCTGCGTCCTTGGTGTCAGACATCACTGGCGCAGCTCCGTCCTGAGTCCTATCGCCGATACTGCTGTATGCGCTCCATACACAGCGCTGGACAGCTTAGGGATAGCACTTTCTATCAGTCCTTTTAAGGACTCATACGGGCAGGGTCAGAGCCATAGGTGACAGGTCCTGAAAAAAGAGTTTAACAGCTACACAAGATGACAGCGTCTGTGTAGCTAAGGTCAGGGATTTCCTTGCTGCATTTCCCCATTAGGAGGGAATAGAAAGGCAGGCTTCCATTCCTCTACCCAGAGACCCACAACCCTGGCACTGTACCCTCCTGTCCTCTGCACACTCCAACTCATTATAACTAAGCCATTATACTAGCAAACACTGAGTGTACCTAGTGTCATCCTAAACGTGGCTATTGGACTTCTGTATAGTCCCAGTAGTGCACAGATATTTGCAGCACGTCTGCCTGCATTGTACACTCCAACTCATTATAACTAAGCCATTATACTAGCAAACACTGAGTGAACTTAGTGTCATCCTAAACGTGGCTATTGGACTTCTGTATAGTCCCAGTAGTGCACAGATATTTGCAGCACGTCTGCCTGCATTGCACACTCAAACTCATTATAACTAAGCCATTATACTAGCAAACACTGAGTGTACCTAGTCTCATCCTAAACGTGGCTATTGGACTTCTGTATAGTCCCAGTAGTGCACAGATATTTGCAGCACGTCTGCCAGCATTGCACACTCAAACTCATTATAACTAAGCCATTATACTAGCAAACACTGAGTGAACTTATTGTCATCCTAAACGTGGCTATTGGACTTCTGTATAGTCCCACTAGTGCAAAGATATTTGCAGCACGTCTGCCTGCATTGCACACTCCAACTCATTATAACTAAGCCATTATACTAGCAAACACTGAGTGTACCTAGTGTCATCCTAAACGTGGCTATTGGACTTCTGTATAGTCCCAGTAGTGCACAGATATTTGCAGCACGTCTGCCTGCATTGCACACTCCAACTCATTATAACTAAGCCATTATACTAGCAAACACTGAGTGAACTTAGTGTCATCCTAAATGTGGCTATTGGACTTCTGTATAGTCCCACTAGTGCAAAGATATTTGCAGCACGTCTGCCTGCATTGCAAACTCCAACTCATTATAACTAAGCCATTATACTAGCAAACACTGAGTGTACCTAGTGTCATCCTAAACGTGGCTATTGGACTTCTGTATAGTCCCAGTAGTGCACAGATATTTGCAGCACGTCTGCCTGCATTGCACACTCCAACTCATTATAACTAAGCCATTATACTAGCAAACACTGAGTGAACTTAGTGTCATCCTAAACGTGGCTATTGGACTTCTGTATAGTCCCACTAGTGCAAAGATATTTGCAGCACGTCTGCCTGCTTTGCACACTTCAACTCATTATAACTAAGCCATTATACTAGCAAACACTGAGTGTACCTAGTGTCATCCTAAACGTGGCTATTGGACTTCTGTATAGTCCCAGTAGTGCACAGATATTTGCAGCACGTCTGCCTGCATTGCACACTCCAACTCTTTATAACTAAGCCATTATACTAGCAAACACTGAGTGAACTTAGTGTCATCCTAAACGTGGCTATTGGACTTCTGTATAGTCCCACTAGTGCAAAGATATTTGCAGCACGTCTGCCTGCATTGCACACTCCAACTCATTCTTACTAAGCCATTATACTAGCAATTTATGCTGCCAGTTTAAGGGCCGTAGTTGCATTGTCAGGGATATTTATTCTTTATTATTCTGCTGTTAATAAAGCTAGACCACCGCTGCAATCTACACCACCTCTCAATTTTTACTACCACATTTTCAGTGCACAATCTTGTCGCAATCAACACGAGTGGCAAAATGACAGATGCTGGTGGAAAGGGGAAGAGGCGTGGTGGAAAAGGAAAAAAAGGGTTTGTCCGTGGGGAAGGTGGCAAAGCTCCATTATCATCTGCTGAAGATAGACCATCTACCAGCAAAAGTAAGATGTCTACTACTTACCGTGGACAATCCGATGTGCTCCCTTTTTTACGGACACGAACAACAGGAACAAAGCTAGATGATGGCCAAAAAAGGAAAATGCTTGAATGGATCTCAAGTGGTCCAACAAGTGCCCTCTCAGCCACTTCAAGTACCGCATCCAAAAAACACCAGTCCAATGAGTTGTCATCCCAATCAAACTTGCTTTCTCCCAGCTCTGAAGTCTCCATCAGCCCTGCACAGTATGGTGGAACTGAGATGGCTGAGTCTGCAGAGCTGTTCAGTCACACTATAGCCTGGGAATCAGAGGTCTGCTCCTAAGCTAAAGTGAGTACAGACCAGGAAATGGTCTGCAGTGATGCCCAGAACCTTTGTGACTCTGATTCAGGCTGTGAGGACCAAGTTTCTGAGCGTAATGTTGACCCTTTGTCACAAACTGTAACACCTGTGGTTATAGACAATGAGGAACATACTGATGACGATGAGACCCAGATACCAGATTGGGATGACAACTTAAATATTCGGTCAGGGCAAGAAGAGGCTCGGTCTGAGGGGGAGGGGAGTGCAAACACAACAATTGATGATGAAGTTCTAGATCCCACCTACTGTCAACCCCCAGTCAGGCACTCGAGGAGGTCAACAGAGGCGGTGGAGGAGGATGCAACCGACGACGAAGTTACCTTGCGCCTTCCTGGACAGAGTCGGAGCACTGGTCGCACGTCTACAACTGCATCATCAGCCACCACTCTGCCTCTGAGCACTAGTCGGGGGGGCTCAGCAGGTCGCATGCCCTCTAAGCCTTGCCTAGCCTGGTCCTTTTTTGACATAGAAAAAGATCGCCCAAATTATGTGATGTGTAAAATTTGTCGTGATTCTGTTAGTAGAGGTCAAAACCTCAGCAGTTTGACAACTTCTTCCATGAATCGTCACATGAATAAATATCACAGGTCCCGGTGGGAAGCTCACCGTGCTGCAATGCGGCCTAGCGGAGCGAACCATCCACGGCCTGCCCCTTCCAGTGCATCCGCGCGCTCTTCATCTTCTAGGACTGTGGGGACAGCTGTCACACCTGGTTTTCCACGCACAACTTCCACCACTGTAACCGCAACAGGCAGTTTGCTTGGTAGGTCGTCAGTTGGTTTGGAAGGGGAAACAAGTGAGTGTGTACAGCTCTCTCAGACATCGATAGCACCAACGTTGGATGAAGGCAACATCATGTCTCTGCCTGCACTTTCCTCACAAACCTGCATTTTTACAGGGACACCCTACTCAACACCGTCTACACACAGCAGCCAGATCTCTGTCCCTCAGATGTGGACAAATAAAAGGCCATTTCCTGCGACCCATGACAAAGCTAAGAGGTTGACTCTATCTCTCTGTAAGCTCTTGGCTACCGAAATGCTGCCTTTCCGCCTAGTGGACACACAGGATTTTAGAGACCTTATGTCTGTCGCTGTGCCCCAGTACCAGATGCCTAGTCGCCACTACTTCTCTAAGAAAGGTGTGCCTGCGCTACACCAGCATGTCGCACACAACATCACCGCTTCCTTGAGAAACTCTGTGTGTGAACGGGTGCATTTCACCACTGATACTTGGACCAGTAAGCATGGACAGGGACGTTACATGTCGCTGACTGGGCACTGGGTAACTATGGTGATAGATGGTGAAGGGTCTGCTGCACAAGTCTTGCCGTCCCCACGACTTGTGTGTCAATCCTCTGTCTGTCCAAGTTCCGCCACTGCTTCTGCCTCCTCCACCTCATCTGGGTCCTCCACCTCCGCCCCAAGCCTGCCTGGTCAGGCCACCAGCGTTCTCACTGCGCAGAAGGAATCACGCACCCCTCACTACTATGCTGGCAGCAGAGCGCAACGACATCAGGCGGTCTTTAGCTTGACATGTCTTGGGAATAGGAGTCACACAGCTGAGGAGTTGTGGTCAGCTCTGCGGTCCGAGTTTAATAAATGGTTGTCTCCACTCAACCTGCAGCCTGGTAAGGCCGTGTGCGACAATGCTGCAAACCTGGGTGCGGCCCTTCGCCTGGGCAAGGTGACACACGTGCCTTGTATGGCTCACGTGTTGAACCTTGTTGTCCAGCAATTCTTAACACACTATCCCGGCCTAGATGGCCTTCTGACCAGGGCACGAAAACTGTCTGCTCACTTCCGCCATTGAACCGCCGCAGCTGAGCGACTTACATCTCTCCAGAGGTCTTTCGGCCTGCCGGTTCATCGCCTGAAATGCGATGTGGCGACACGCTGGAGTTCGACTCTCCACATGTTACAGTGACTGTGGCAGCACCGCCGAGCCCTGGTGCAATACGTCATGATGTATAGCCTGGGCCAACGAGATGCAGAAGTGGGGCAGATCACCCTGATGGAGTGGTCTCAGATCAAGGACCTATGCACCCTTCTGCACAGTTTCGACATGGCGACGAATATGTTTAGTGCTGACAATGCCATTATCAGCATGACAATTCCAGTCATTTACATGCTGGAGCACACGCTAAACACTATTCGGAGTCAGGGGGTGGGACAACAGGAAGGGGAGGAACTACAGGAGGATTCATATGCGCAAGGGACAACAACATCACCAAGGTCCAGACGTTCATCATCACCAACGCAGCAGGCATGGGACCATGGGGGACAGGGATCAACAAGGGCGCATAGTAGCAGGCGAAATGTTGAGGAAGGTGCAGGAGAACATGAAGAAATGGAGGACGAACTGTCCATGGACATGGAAGACTCAGCAGATGAGGGAGACCTTGGTCAAATTTCAGTTGAAAGAGGTTGGGGGGAGATGTCAGAGGATGAAAGAACGGGTAGCACCTCCATGCCACAAACACAGCATGGACTTGGTCCGCATGGCTGCGCAAGACACATGAGTGCCTTCTTGTTGCACTACCTCCAACATGACCCTCGTATTGTCAAAATTAGAAGTGATGATGACTACTGGATTGCTACACTATTAGATCCCCGGTACAAGTCCAAATTTTGTGACATAATTCCAGCCATAGAAAGGAACGCACGTATGCAGGAGTATCAGCAGAAGCTGTTACTCGATCTTAGCTCGGCTTTTCCACCAAACAACCGTGCAGGTGCAGGGAGTGATTCTCCCAGTTGTAACTTGACAAACATGGGACGGTCTCGTCATCTTCAACAGTCTACCCGTACCAGTAGGACTGTATCTGGTGCTGGTAACAGCAATTTTATGGAATCTTTTCATAATTTTTTTAGACCCTCCTTTGCAAGGCCACCAGAGACAACAAGTCTGACACATAGTCAACGGCTGGAGAGGATGATACAGTATCTCCAAATGAACATCGATGCCATGACTTTGCAAATGGAGCCTTGCTCATTTTGGGCTTCAAATCTAGAAAAATGGCCAGAGCTATCCAGTTACGCCTTGGAGATTTTGTCGTGTCCAGCTGCCAGCGTTGTCTCTGAACGTGTCTTCAGTGCTGCTGGGTGTGTGCTGACAGATAAGCGCACGCGTCTGTCCAGTGACAATGTGGACAGACTAACGTTCATCAAAATGAACAAGTCATGGATCCACCAGGAATTTACTACCCCTGTGTCATCCTGGGGATTGTAAATGCTTGTAGATTTGGAATGTGCTTGATGCAAATCTATGCAATCAAATACATCCAGTATGTCATAAACATGTTTCTTACATGTGGATACTCCAGAAGATATGAAAACTCAGAAAAAGCGGAGTCATAATCCAAAATTTATATTAAAAAGGTATACGTTTATTCAATACAAAATTCATACAAATAACATACAATAAAAACTGGGGGAATGAGGTGCAAGGAGCAGCTATACTACCACAGTAAAGGTAATTGGTGAGCATAAAAGGATTCAAATGGCATGTAGTGCGACCCACATCCGGTGCGGTTAACAACAGTACAATAGTGCCGCAATCTGGTTTAATCAAATCCTTCAACACACTATAGTAACAACAGTAACCCTAGGAATCCTCCTCCCACCATATACTATAGGCCTGTAACATTATAATGAGTATAAGTAATATGGTTATGGAGGCAAAGATCCCAGTGGTCACATAGTATTATATCGCAGGTGTGTAATGAAAGACAGGCATCCAGAGCTCAGCACTTACAATAAGGCTGATTACATTGGATGTATAACAGAGCCGCACAACAGCCAGAGTAAGATAAAAGATTTAAGTAAGATTATAAGTGCTCACCCATAATATGAATAGTGGTAGGACTGTCCAGGGGGCCCCGACGCTGCGTTTCGCGTAGGGCTTCCTCGGTGGGCCATGCATTGGTTGTGTGTACCGGGCTTTTTAAAGCCCAGAGTGACTGTGAAATTACCGCCACACTCGGCGCATGCGCAGCGCGAGCGGGCAGCACGGACGCATCACTTCCGGCCTCAGAGTGACGTCGCGGGTCAGGGAAAACCCTGGTGACGTCACAGTGTCCCGCCCACATCACTCGGAGAGACCTTCCAGGATGCGTCTAAGCCGCCGGCTCCCGGCGCGCAAGCGCACCAGCAATTACAAAGGCAAGAGGTAAACAGAGGATCATAAAGCACGTATTATAGGAAGAGAGATCAACCATATAGAGTTTACCCAGAATGTAACACATTTATATAGTACATAGGGCAGAGCAACAATTATTCATAGCAGTGTACACCATAAAGAGTTTGTTGCTCGGGATGATGAAATCATTAGTTGAGAGAGATATGGATCACATCAACCTAAACAGAGAATAGATAAAAGACACAAATAAGAATAAATAAAAGAAAACACACATATAAAAACTAAGGATCCAAAGAGAGGAGCTCAGCATAATTTACAAAAATGGGGCAAAGCTCTGTTGCTCATTAAGACCACCTGGTCTGAGCGTTCCCAGAATATGGATCCAACGACATTCACGTTGTGCCAGGAGACGCTTCATATCGCCCCCTCTCGCACCAATCTTAACCTGCTCAATGCCCCGGACCCGGAAACCAACAGGGTCACAATTATGGTAGGCAAAAAAGTGCCTCGGTATGGGTTTGAGGAGGGACGGCTCCTCAGCGGTGCGTGCTGCCACGATGTCTCTTACGTGTTCACGTGTGCGAACACGCAATTCCCTGGAGGTGAGGCCCACATAAATTAAATTACAGGTGCATGTTGCGTAGTACACCACATAGGTACTATTGCATGATATAAAATCCAATATTTTAAATTCTCTCAATCCGTCCGCCGAAGAGAATACTGTAGATCTCACCATATTGGAGCATGCACGGCAATCACCGCAAGGATAAAAGCCAACCCTTCTCCCACCCACAGCCCAGGGACTGTTCACCTTTGCCACGTAGTGGCTTTTGACCAAATGGTCCTTCAAGTTCATACTTCTCCTTGCTGTCATCAGGGGAGATATAGGTAAAACACCAGCCAACGTTGGCTCAGTGAGCAGAATGGACCAGTGCTTCTGTAAGATTTCACGTATCCGCTCCCAACGGTGGTTATAAGTGGAGATAAAACGTATGGCACCAGGAGATGACTGTCTGGAGGTGGGTGTTAAAAGGTCATTCCTCTTACTAGATTTGGCCCTAAGGTAACCTCTCCTAATGCACCTCCTGCTATAGCCCCTCTCAGTAAACCTGTCTCTTAAATCATTGGCCTGTTCCTCAAAAAGCGTGCCCGTAGAGCAAATTCTTCTAGCTCTGAGGAACTGGCCCGTCGGAATTGCCCTGATGGTAGATGGTGTATGGGCCGAGGAGGCGTGCAGGAGGGCATTAACAGAGGTTTCCTTTCTGTACAAGTCAGTATGCGCAGTGCCATCAGACTGTACCAAGATTTTTATGTCCAGGAAATCAATCTCCCGTTTGTCAGCCTTATAGGTGAGTCTGATGTTGGAGTCGTTGCAGTTCAATCCCTTCATAAATGTATCTAAATCAAAAAGTGAACCCTGCCAGATGAACAGTACATCATCGATGTATCTGTACAATCCTTGTACCTGGGGAGCCACGTCTGCCCCGCCGAAGATGCCCCTCTCCCAAAGTCCCAGGAAGAGGTTGGCATACGACGGGGCACACGCCGCTCCCATGGCTGTACCCTGTTGCTGTAAAAAATACCTATCCTTAAAAATAAAAAAATTGTGTGTAAGTATGAACCGCAACAACTCCAACACCAGACCAACCAAGTCCCCATCAAGATTACTCATGGTCAGAAAAAATTGTGATGCCTCCAAACCATCAACATGTTTGATACTTGTGTAAAGGCTTTCGACATCCGCAACCACCAGGAACATATCTGGCTCCAGGGTCATGCCATCCAGACGTTGGAGGACGTCCATAGTGTCCCTGACATAGGAGGGCAGCGTTTCCACTAAAGGGTGCAAATAATGTTCGATGAATTTACAAATTGGATCGCATAGCCCTCCTATGCCAGAGACAATTGGACGTCCGGGTGGATTCAGGGGGTCTTTATGAATTTTTGGCAACAGATAAAATGTAGGAATGATGGGATTTTTTACCATAAGACCGTCAAAGACTTTTTTGGTGATAATACCCGCATTTAGTGCCCGCTCCAGAATCTTCAATAAAATGGAGGAGAAGCTTCCCATAGGGTTGTGGGTCAGAATGGTATAAACCTCCTTGCTACGGAGCTGCCTAAACACCTCACGCTCGTACTTCTCCACAGGCCAAATAACCACATTCCCCCCCTTGTCCGCAGGTTTAAAAAGTACGTCATCCCAGGATTTTAACTCGTATAGGGCCAATCTTTGATCTGAAGTAAGGTTATCTTTTTTCTTTTTATTATTAATCTGTTTCAGATCATTAGCCACCAACTGTGTAAAAATCTCAACCTGGGGACAGATGGACAATGAGGGGAATGTGGTAGACCTGGGGAGAATAGAGCGGGGAAACTTATCTGGTAAATCCGTAGTGGACTCACTTGCCAATTCCTCCAGGACACGAACCGCCTCCCGTTCAGCTCGACTGTTGAGGCCCAATTCAGAAAGATTGTTCTTGGAACGTACTTTTTTTAAAATAATTTTCCTTGAGAAGAGATGCAAATCCTTTAAGTCTGTAAAATAAACAAAATGATTAGATGGAACAAATGTGAGACCCAGGGACAGAACCTCCCGTTGTTGAGGGGTAATAAAATGAGAGGATAAGTTAATTACCTCCAGAGTTCTATTCCTGGCTCTCTTATCAGTCTGTGTAGGTGGTGTTGTCTTACGTTTAGTCGATTGTGTAGTAGACCTCAAATTTCTGATAAAGCCCATCCGATCATTCCCAGCCTCAGCATCCTCCCTTCGAACTGAATTGTCCTCAACAGACGAGACCGATGAAAAGGAGGCAGAACGATCACGTTGTAACTGTCTAGGATTTCTATATTGTTTCCTCCACCTATAGACTTTGTTACTCTGAAAATCCAAGAGATCCCTTTGATATTTTTTAGTCTTGGTTCCTATAATTTCTTTTTCCCATTTAAGGATTTCAGCATCGAGATCAGCATAAAATTTTGAAGATCTCTCAGGAGAAAGTAATTTCCTAATGTCATCCTGGGTAGTGCCCAGATCAGCATCAAGATCATTTAAGGAATTCTCATTGGATTTTACCAGCAATGTAATGAACCCCCCTGAGCAGTTAGTTGCTAGCTCCTCCCAATCACTTTTAAATGCATCATCCTCCGTGAGGAAAGGAGCAGCTATACTACCACAGTAAAGGTAATTGGTGAGCATAAAAGGATTCAAAAGTTTTCATATCTTCTGGAGTATCCACATGTAAGAAACATGTTTATGACATACTGGATGTATTTGATTGCATATATGTTCTGTGTTTTCACAGCTACATCATCTGGTAAAATGGACTTTAAGGCACGCGAACTAACATGGCGTGCACAACTTGACCAAGTGTTTGGGGGAGAAAGTGGTGCAAGCATTGATTTTAACTCTAAGGATTCTACTGATCTTACTAATAAATATAAAGAGCTCATGCATAAAAGACTATGTTTATGGTGGAATAAAGCTTTCCTGGAGAGGTATCTGACCTGTGGCCTCATCCCCAGAGGGTTACGGGTTCAGGTTTTTCCTGCTTTCCTCACGGAGGATGATGCATTTAAAAGTGATTGGGAGGAGCTAGCAACTAACTGCTCAAGGGGGTTCATTACATTGCTGGTGGGGAGTCCAAAATGGCCGCTGTCAGGGGCAGACGTGGAAACAGGAGCTCCTGATTCATCCACAGGCATCCTGCTCCCCAGTGGGCAATACACCCATCTGACTCTCCCATCCTGGTCCCCAGAACGCAACAAGACAGGAGGGACCCTCATTGTCCGGCTGCAACCATAGGAGCGCATCTTAGGACTCGGCCATAGCTGCGGCCTGGCAGGGCATTGGAGGTGACAGGGCCAGAGAAGCGCGGCCCAAGAAGGCACTCACAGGAGGAGAGACAGAGCCCGACAGAGCCCACCAGGGAGCTCAGAAGGTACCGACCGATACCTGACGGATTGAAGCCCCCCACCTTCTCTCTCTCTGGCCCGGGCTGGTCTAACGTTCCGGGGTGCCGCCGCCGCCATTTTGGATCCCCATACGCCCGACTCTGAGGAGGATGGACGGAGCTGAGACCGCACGGGCTGCTGGAGCAAGCCGGTGGAGGTGAGGAGGCCTGGTACTCACCAGCTGGCCGGTCGGAGGGCCTGTGGCGCAAGATCGGCGAGCCGCGCGGAGCTCCTGGGACGCGGCGCGAGATCTCGCGGCGGCTGGGAGCGGCACTTCGGGAGAGGCCTGCGGCACCTGAGCGAGAACCCGACGGTGAGCGAGACATCCTCCGGCGCCCGGCTGTGCGTCTGCTCCTCCCCCACTCCGAAGCCCCAGATCCGGCCTGTTGTGACGGTCGCGCAGGTCGGGCCCAGCTGCAGGCACCCGGCACCCAGGCGCTCCCTTCATTGCCCCCCCCGTGCGGCTCAGCGGCCGCCATTGTTCCTGAGCGTGGAGTCACAGGGGGATTACCAGTGCTGAGGGGAAGACGCCAGATAAAGCCCCCCCAAACAGGGACCTTGCCAGGTGGAAGGTGAGCGGACTCGGTCCGGGGGGATCCCCTCTCAAGGTACCCAGAAACAGAGGGGGCAGTGGGGAGCAGCTCTGTGCACCTTCATACTATAGGGTGCCCTGTTGGCTCGGGTTTGGGACCCACACCACACTGCATAGCAATCCGGCCAGCGGCAGGAAAACCTTCTCTGGACACAGCTCCATACCTTATCGCAAACACCAAGGCAGCAAAAGCGGCCCAGAGATGGAGAGGATTTAGAGAGAGGCTTTATTGAAATACCTCAAGCATAGAGACATTTTCCTCTTGCCTCCTTACCCCTCTTAGAGGGAGTGTAATGTACTAAGGTCTGTGCGACCTGGAGGGAGCGGAGTGGCCTAACCCCTACCATCCACTCATTTAAGCATAAAACCACGTATGTCTGACGTCAACATGGTCAAAATCGGCAACGCACGTGCCAGTTCTCTGCCCAGGCCAGTTAAGTCCACCACCCAGGCTGATGTGGATAAGTTCCTCAAAAAGCACCTGCATGCAGCTGATGCTAAAACAGACAGCCCCCAAAGCATGTCCACTAACGATATGCAAGATATGGATGACGATGACAGTGACACTGAAGGTGTTGAAAATAGCAAAAGTCTCCCCATTTCAAGATCCTTCATAAACGGATCCTTAAAAATGCGCTGGAACCGGTGGCAAGGGAACTGTCAGATATTAAGCAAGAAATTGGCCAAATTGGACACAGAGTGGAAACACTGGAAGCAGCCCAAGCAACAATAACCTCCACGTCCAACACTGTCATCTCCTGCCTTCGCCAGCAGGAGGACAATATCAATCAAATCCATGCTATTCTGGAAGACCATGAAAACAGAGAAAGGCGAAACAATCTCAGAATAAAGGGACTTCCAGAATCGGTAGCAAATGAAGCTTTGATACCGACCCTACAGGGCATTTTCTCTGACCTGGTGGACTCTGACCCTGCTCCGATAATGGAACTGACACGAGCCCACAGATCTCTGAGACCCCGACCCAAACTAGGGGAACCACCAAGGGATGTCATTTGCCGTTTCATGGACTACAGAATTAAGGAACTTATTCTCAAAAGAGCCAGAGAAGCGGAGTCTATCAGCCATGAAGGCTCAAAAATTTTGATTTTCCAGGACCTTGCTTCCACCACTCTGACCAAACGAAGATTGCTACAACCCTTCACAACAGTGCTACGCCAACGCCAGTTTCCGTACCGCTGGTTATATCCATTTGGCATTGCTATAACTGCTAATGGAAAACACTACCAAGCCAAAACTTCGGCGGAGATAAGGCGGATTTGTGAAGATTTGGGGATCACGCTGGAGAAATACCCGGAGCTGGAAATCCATAGATCGGCTTCCACACTTCAGATGCTTCCGGACCCGGCACCATGGCATAGTCTCACCCCAAAGACTCACAGGTCCAGACGCAAAGCGGCGAAGAAACTCCAAATGAACTTGGAGGGCGAGCCCCCCTGAAGGGGCCTTTGAATGGGCCTGTTGTTGCTCACAACTGATAATGTTGGTTACAACATGAAGTTATTACAGGGGTTTTGCACCTGTTGCTCCCTCTTGATGCACACTCTTACTTGTTGGAATTGCAAATAGTTGAAAATGTTGATATTAATACCCTGTCCTCTTTTGAACTTCTCTCTACCCCTTGCTCTTTCTATTTCTTTCTCCCCTCTTTTGGTCATAGGTCCGGTCCACTCATCCCGGTGGGAAAAGAACAGACTGTCTTCCTGCCTACACTACCATGGCATCACATCATAAGGTATTTACGGCGATAAGCCTTAATGCACATGGGTTAAATTCCCCCATACAGAGGTCACAGACTCTACATAGCCTAAAAAAAAACCACGCAGACGTGCTATTTTTCCAAGAAACGCATTTTTGCGAAGGCAAAATCCCAAGTTTTAACAAAGCATACTATAACACCTGGTTCCATGCCCCGTCCCCACGTAAAGGTTCTAGAGGAGTCTTCATAGCTCTGGCTAAAGATATACCGTTCCTAGCTCAAGATGTCGCTATCGACCCTGAGGGCCGGTTCATTTTCGTCAAGGGTATTTTAGCCGGCTCTATGGTAACCCTAGGGAATGTGTATGCCCCAAACGTCAAACAGATTCGTTGGTTGATATCCACACTCAAAAAATTTCGCATTTTTTCAGAAGGTACTCCAATATTGTGCGGTGACTTTAATGTGGCTTTGGAACCTAAACTGGACTCCACTGCAAAAAAGAGTCACCTCTCTTTAAGGGACCTATCTCGGATTAAATGCTCTCTCATGGCCCTTTCTTTGATTGACGTATGGCGTTACCAACACCCCACAACTAAGGATTTTACGTTCTTCTCTAATCCTCATAAATCATACCACAGACTAGACTACATTTTTCTACCCCGTCATCTACTTCCAAATGTCAAGGACTCAGAGATACAATCATTCCCTTACTCCGATCATGCTTATGTCTCAGTCAGCTTCTCACTCCTGAGGCCGTACTGGCTTCATCGTACGTGGAGATTGAATGAATCAATTCTCTCCTCGGAAGAAAATAAGAAACGCATATCCGATTGTCTCCGTAATTATTTTGCAGAGAACAAGACTCAGGATATGGCGGCCCCAATGTTGTGGGAAGCGCATAAGACGGTCATCAGGGGTGAATTGATCTCAATTTCCTCATATCTCAACAAGAAGAGGAAATCGTTCTTGCAGAATTTGTACACTGAGATTGCCTCACTAGAGCCCCAGCATAAAAAATCTCTCTCCCAACAGACGCTAGAACAACTGACTGCGAAACGTGTGGAACTTAGGGATATGCTTAATAAACAGTCGGCTAAATTTTTTCTCGGTTGGAGGAATCGTATGTTCCTTCATGGGGATAAAGCCTCTAAACTGATGATGTCCTTGATAAAAAAAAGACAGGCCCGCACTTTTATACACGCCATTAAAACCCCACAGGGTCATCGCACACAAGACTATTCCCAAATCTCTGATGAATTCCTGCGTTTTTATAAAAACTTATATCAAATTAGACCAGAAGAGTCGGCTACGGAAAGGGACAGGAGGAAATGTGGTATACAAAACTACCTGGCCAAGTTAAACCTCCCGAAACTTTCTAAAATGCAGCAGGCGTCCTTGGGAAAACCGTTTTCTCGGGCGGAGATTCAGTCCATCCTATCCAGGAGTCCCGTGGGGAAGGCTCCAGGTCCAGATGGCCTTCCCATTATCTATTATAAAAAATTTTTTGACATTCTGGGGGAACATCTCTTAGCATCTTGCAACGCTTTACTACATGGCGATCCCATTCCCAAGCAAGCACTGGAAGCACATATCACATTAATTCACAAAGATGGGAAGGATCCGGAATGTTGTGGAAATTATAGGCCCATCTCACTCCTGAATGTGGACCTAAAGATTTATGCTAGCTTAATTGCTAACCGGGTGGCGGATGTCCTTCCAGAAATCATTTCCCCTGAGCAAACGGGGTTTATCAGGGGTAGAGAGGGGAAGGATAACGCGTTAAGAGTAATAAACTTAATGCAACATGCCAGGACCCATAAGCTGCCTCTAGTGCTTCTGGGAACGGACGCTGAGAAAGCGTTTGATAGGGTGGACTGGACCTTTTTGCAGGGGACACTAGAGGCCTTCAATTTCCCTCCAGATATCCTGCGAGCAATTCTGCAGATGTACACTTCTCCCACGGCCAGGATTAAGATAAATAATACTCTCACCGACCCCCTAGACATTAAAAATGGCACAAGGCAGGGATGCCCCTTATCCCCCCTACTCTTTGTTCTGGCCATGGAGCCATTGCTGGCCTCCATCCAGCAGGATCGAGAGATTGAGGGGTATAGCCTGCAGGGTGTTCACCACAAGTCTGCCGCCTTTGCCGACGATTTGTTGGTGGTAATGTCCAGGCCGGAAAGGGGCTTCCCTGCCTTCATGAAAGTACTGGAGGAATACGGCCACTGGTCTAACTTCAAAATTAACCTATCTAAATCAGAAGCATTAAGCATCAATATCGCCAGTAAACTTATAAAGTCTCTCCAAAACGCGTTTCCTTTTCGATGGCCAACTAGCCACATAACATACCTAGGCGTTAAATTAGGGAAAACCTTCAAGTCCTTGTTTGACCTCAACTACAAACCTCTTCTTCCTAATCTTACCGCACACTTAGCCTCGTGGAAGGCCCCTTTCCTTTCGTGGATGGGCCGGAAAAACTTAATTAAGAGCGTAATACTCCCAAAGTTTACCTACCTCTTTCAAATGTTACCCATACCAATCCCCACAGCTTTTCTTTCTCAATGCCACTCTTTAATCTCCAATTACGTCTGGAATAAACATAAACCAAGAATCAATTTTCAAACATTGAACTTGCCAAAGGACAAGGGGGGCATGGGCTTACCTAATGTGTCGTTATATTACCAAGCCGCAGTCCTCTCCAGAACAGTAGATTGGATCAGACGCCCATCGAGTAAATTATGGATATCATTGGAAGAATACTTAGCCCCCGCCCCGCTACGGGCTATGTTACTCTCCCCTACTAACCAGAAAGATAAAAGAACCATTCCGAATGAGCTAACGAGAACCCTCATGCATAAATGGAAGGAAAATAGAGAGCTACTGGCCCCACCTCTTTCCCCTCTAACCCAAGTTGCAGACATATTAGACGCTGATGTCAATCAACCTGCGTCCACGAAGGCCACATTCTTGACCAAAGTGAAGGTTCCGCTGGCTGATCTTATGGTGGATGGCTCTTTGATATCTAAACAGGAGATGGAGGTGAACCCTCTCCTCGCTAGGCTCACATTCCTACATCATACGAAATTAAAACATGTGATACACCCTCTATTACCCCACGCCCATCTCGATAGACCTTTAACTAAGTTTGAATCTTTCTGCATGCAAACCCGGGCACCCAGGAAAGTTCTTTCTAATCTGTACCATACCCTGCTTACCAAAAAACTGGTGGTGAAGAGAGCATATATACTACGATGGGAAAGGGATCTGAAAACCACATTCACCGATCTTCAGACGAACCAAATTTATAATGCTTCACACGGCCCGTCGTGTTGTGTGAGAGTTCAAGAGAATTCTTTTAAAGTGATTACGAGATGGTACATTGTCCCTACCTCGTCTAGTACGTGGAGCTCTGCCACCTCGGACCAATGCTGGCGATGCGAGAGGGACATGGGAACATATCTACATGTGTGGTGGGAGTGTCCGATTATCCAGACCTTCTGGCGGATGGCATCAAAGTTAATATACGACCTCACAGGCAAAAAAGGGGTCTTGGACCCTAGACAAATGCTTCTGAACTTCCCATTGTGGCCTAAAGACAAAGCCAACTCGAAGCTAGCGCTATTTGTAGGCTCAGCTTGTAAGCTTCTCATTGCCCAAATGTGGCGCACAATGAAAATTCCCACCCTTACGCAGCTATTGCTGAAGTTAGATCAATTATATCACGTAGAAGAACTTTCAGCCCTTTCACGTCAGAATGTGCTCTCTTTCCACCAGGTTTGGAAGGCCTGGCAGACCTATAAGGCAAAGCCCCAATTTTCAGTAGTAACATCTCAGACGACAACATAGAGACATGTGAGTCACCCTACCCACCCTTCTCCCCCCATTGAGATGAAGGACAGAAGTCAGAATTTACCAGCCGCGAGAAGAATGGACCTAGGACCAATTTTTTCCCCTCTCTCCTTTCTTTCCTTTCTCTTTCCTTTCCTTTTCGCCTCTTGAACCTACTACCTCCAATCCCTTAATGGAGTTCCAAGGGATATAACTCTGTTCTGCTAGATTCTTGCTTCCCCCCCCTTATACCGAATTCTTATGATATTTACTGTTAAAAATTATTCCAGGTTAATACAGAATCCAGGCTGACAATCTGGAGCGGTCTTTCCCAAAAGTCGGAAGGCTAATTTTATCATATGGATGAGCTCAGATAATACACAAGGAATCTGAGTGTTAACAATGTGATGGGAAGATTAGAATACAGTTGCATTAATATTGATTAAGACTGTGATTTCTGTTGAATATGTATTTTTATTTTTTGCTTCAATAAACAAAACATTAAAACAAACAAACATTACATTGCTGGTAAAATCCAATGAGAATTCCTTAAATGATCTTGATGCTGATCTGGGCACTACCCAGGATGACATTAGGAAATTACTTTCTCCTGAGAGATCTTCAAAATTTTATGCTGATCTCGATGCTGAAATCCTTAAATGGGAAAAAGAAATTATAGGAACCAAGACTAAAAAATATCAAAGGGATCTCTTGGATTTTCAGAGTAACAAAGTCTATAGGTGGAGGAAACAATATAGAAATCCTAGACAGTTACAACGTGATCGTTCTGCCTCCTTTTCATCGGTCTCGTCTGTTGAGGACAATTCAGTTCGAAGGGAGGATGCTGAGGCTGGGAATGATCGGATGGGCTTTATCAGAAATTTGAGGTCTACTACACAATCGACTAAACAGAGAGTAGTAGAGAATGGGTTTCACAGCCGCGCCAAAAGACTACTGGATTCTTCTCAGATTAATGTTTCTTTTATTTCATAACAGGTCAAGTCTACGCGTTTCAGAAGGACACAGCTCCCTTCTTCAGGACAAACCAGCAAAGAATCATCAAATCTGATCTGATTTGATGATTCTTTGCTGGTTTGTCCTGAAGAAGGGAGCTGTGTCCTTCTGAAACGCGTAGACTTGACCTGTTATGAAATAAAAGAAACATTAATCTGAGAAGAATCCAGTAGTCTTTTGGCGCGGCTGTGAAACCCATTCTCTACTACTCTCTGTTATCTGCCTCTTGGGGACCGCTGCCGGGACTTGGTGTTACATGCTGCTATAGGTGTTGTGACTGTCACAACCCGAATTGGTGAGTAGGATTATTCTTTGCTTCACCCTATATATATTGGGGTAAGACCCTATTGCGCTTTCTTTTTCCACAGTTTTCACAATCGACTAAACGTAAGACAACACCACCTACACAGACTGGTAAGAGAGCCAGGAACAGAACTCTGGAGGTAATTAACTTATCCTCTCATTTTATTACCCCTCAACAACGGGAGGTTCTGTCCCTGGGTCTCACATTTGTTCCATCTAATCATTTTGATTATTTTACAGACTTAAAGGATTTGCATCTCTTCTCAAGGAAAATTATTTTAAAAAAACTACATTCCAAGAACAATCTTTCTGAATTGGGCCTCAACAGTCGAGCTGAACGGGAGGCGGTTCGTGTCCTGGAGGAATTGGCAAGTGAGTCCACTACGGATTTACCAGATAAGTTTCCCCGATCTATTCTCCCCAGGTCTACCACATTCCCCTCATTGTCCATCTGTCCCCAGGTTGAGATTTTTACACAGTTGGTGGCTAATGATCTGAAACAGATTAATAATAAAAAGAAAAAAGATAACCTTACTTCAGATCAAAGATTGGCCCTATACGAGTTAAAATCCTGGGATGACGTACTTTTTAAACCTGCGGACAAGGGGGGGAATGTGGTTATTTGGCCTGTGGAGAAGTACGAGCGTGAGGTGTTTAGGCAGCTCCGTAGCAAGGAGGTTTATACCATTCTGACCCACAACCCTATGGGAAGCTTCTCCTCCATTTTATTGAAGATTCTGGAGCGGGCACTAAATGCGGGTATTATCACCAAAAAAGTCTTTGACGGTCTTATGGTAAAAAATCCCATCATTCCTACATTTTATCTGTTGCCAAAAATTCATAAAGACCCCCTGAATCCACCCGGACGTCCAATTGTCTCTGGCATAGGAGGGCTATGCGATCCAATTTGTAAATTCATCGAACATTATTTGCACCCTTTAGTGGAAACGCTGCCCTCCTATGTCAGGGACACTATGGACGTCCTCCAACGTCTGGATGGCATGACCCTGGAGCCAGATATGTTCCTGGTGGTTGCGGATGTCGAAAGCCTTTACACAAGTATCAAACATGTTGATGGTTTGGAGGCATCACAATTTTTTCTGACCATGAGTAATCTTGATGGGGACTTGGTTGGTCTGGTGTTGGAGTTGTTGCGGTTCATACTTACACACAATTTTTTTATTTTTAAGGATAGGTATTTTTTACAGCAACAGGGTACAGCCATGGGAGCGGCGTGTGCCCCGTCGTATGCCAACCTCTTCCTGGGACTTTGGGAGAGGGGCATCTTCGGCGGGGCAGACGTGGCTCCCCAGGTACAAGGATGGTACAGATACATCGATGATGTACTGTTCATCGGGCAGGGTTCACTTTTTGATTTAGATACATTTATGAAGGGATTGAACTGCAACGACTCCAACATCAGACTCACCTATAAGGCTGACAAACGGGAGATTGATTTCCTGGACATAAAAATCTTGGTACAGTCTGATGGCACTGTGCATACTGACTTGTACAGAAAGGAAACCTCTGTTAATGCCCTCCTGCACACCTCCTCGGCCCATACACCATCTACCATCAGGGCAATTCCGACGGGCCAGTTCCTCAGAGCTAGAAGAATTTGCTCTACGGGCACGCTTTTTGAGGAACAGGCCAATGATTTAAGAGACAGGTTTACTGAGAGGGGCTATAGCAGGAGGTGCATTAGGAGAGGTTACCTTAGGGCCAAATCTAGTAAGAGGAATGACCTTTTAACACCCACCTCCAGACAGTCATCTCCTGGTGCCATACGTTTTATCTCCACTTATAACCACCGTTGGGAGCGGATACGTGAAATCCTACAGAAGCACTGGTCCATTCTGCTCACTGAGCCAACGTTGGCTGGTGTTTTACCTATATCTCCCATGATGACAGCAAGGAGAAGTATGAACTTGAAGGACCATTTGGTCAAAAGCCACTACGTTTCAAAGGTGAACAGTCCCTGGGCTGTGGGTGGGAGAAGGGTTGGCTTTTATCCTTGCGGTGATTGCCGTGCATGCTCCAATATGGTGAGATCTACAGTATTCTCTTCGGCGGACGGATTGAGAGAATTTAAAATATTGGATTTTATATCATGCAATAGTACCTATGTGGTGTACTACGCAACATGCACCTGTAATTTAATTTATGTGGGCCTCACCTCCAGGGAATTGCGTGTTCGCACACGTGAACACGTAAGAGACATCGTGGCAGCACGCACCGCTGAGGAGCCGTCCCTCCTCAAACCCATACCGAGGCACTTTTTTGCCTACCATAATTGTGACCCTGTTGGTTTCCGGGTCCGGGGCATTGAGCAGGTTAAGATTGGTGCGAGAGGGGGCGATATGAAGCGCCTCCTGGCACAACGTGAATGTCGTTGGATCCATATTCTGGGAACGCTCAGACCAGGTGGTCTTAATGAGCAACAGAGCTTTGCCCCATTTTTGTAAATTATGCTGAGCTCCTCTCTTTGGATCCTTAGTTTTTATATGTGTGTTTTCTTTTATTTATTCTTATTTGTGTCTTTTATCTATTCTCTGTTTAGGTTGATGTGATCCATATCTCTCTCAACTAATGATTTCATCATCCCGAGCAACAAACTCTTTATGGTGTACACTGCTATGAATAATTGTTGCTCTGCCCTATGTACTATATAAATGTGTTACATTCTGGGTAAACTCTATATGGTTGATCTCTCTTCCTATAATACGTGCTTTATGATCCTCTGTTTACCTCTTGCCTATGTAATTGCTGGTGCGCATGCGCGCCGGGAGCCGGCGGCTTAGACGCATCCTGGAAGGTCTCTCCGAGTGATGTGGGCGGGACACTGTGACGTCACCAGGGTTTTCCCTGACCCGCGACGTCACTCTGAGGCCGGAAGTGATGCGTCCGTGCTGCCCGCTCGCGCTGCGCATGCGCCGAGTGTGGCGGTAATTTCACAGTCACTCTGGGCTTTAAAAAGCCCAGGACACACAACCAATGCATGGCCCCCCGAGGAAGCCCTACGCGAAACGCAGCGTCGGGGCCCCCTGGACAGTCCTACCACTATTCATATTATGGGTGAGCATTTATAATCTTACTTAAATCTTTTATCTTACTCTGGCTGTTGTGCGGCTCTGTTATACATCCAATGTAATCAGCCTTATTGTAAGTGCTGAGCTCTGGATGCCTGTCTTTCATTACACACCTGCGATATAATACTATGTGACCACTGGGATCTTTGCCTCCATAACCATATTACTTATACTCATTATAATGTTACAGGCCTATAGTATATGGTGGGAGGAGGATTCCTAGGGTTACTGTTGTTACTATAGTGTGTTGAAGGATTTGATTAAACCAGATTGCGGCACTATTGTACTGTTGTTAACCGCACCGGATGTGGGTCGCACTACATGCCATTTGAATCCTTTTATGCTCACCAATTACCTTTACTGTGGTAGTATAGCTGCTCCTTGCACCTCATTCCCCCAGTTTTTATTGTATGTTATTTGTATGAATTTTGTATTGAATAAACATATACCTTTTTAATATAAATTTTGGATTATGACTCTGCTTTTTCTGAGTTTTGATGCAAATCTAGCTGTGAAGTGTACAGCTGGGGCACAACTGCTGCCACTGAAGGGGTGGATGTGTGTGGGGCCCAATTTTTGAAAAAAGGGAGACTCCGCTTGGAGTAACCCTTGCTTACATTGTTTTTAAAAGAAGCCAAGATGAACAGAGCTGGGATCAGGAAAGACTTTGCTACCTACCCCGGTGTCATCCTGGGGACAGTTAAGTATGGCGTATTTTTGAATGTGCTTGATGCAAATCTAGCTGTGAAGTGTACAACTGGGGCACAACTACTGCCACTGAATGGGTGGGTGTGTGTGGGGCCCAATTTTTTGAAAAAAAGGGAGACTCCGCTTGGAGTAACCCTTGATTGCTGTGTTTTTTTAAAATGATCCAAGATGAACAGAGATGGGATCAGGAAAGACTTTGCTACCTACCCCGGTGTCATCCTGGGGACGGTTAAGAATAGTGTATTTTTGAATGTGCTTGATGCAACTCAAAACATCCTGTTTGCAACTAGGGCACAAGTGCTGCCACTGATAAGGTGTCTGTGTGGCCCAATTTTTTTAAAAAAGGGAGACTCCGCTTGGAGTAACCCTTACTTACATTGTTTTTAAAAGGAGCCAAGATGAACAAGTCATGGTTCAGCAAAGACTTTGCTACCTACCCCGGTGTCATCCTGGGGACGGTTAAGTATGGCGTATTTTTGAATGTGCTTGATGCAAATCTAGCTGTGAAGTGTACAACTAGGGCACAAGTGCTGCCACTGAATGGGTGGGTGTGTGTGGGGCCCAATTTTTGGAAAAAAGGGAGACTCCTCTTGGAGTAACCCTTGCTTACATTGTTTTTAAAAGAAGCCAAGATGAACAGAGCTGGGATCAGGAAAGACTTTGCTACCTACCCCGGTGTCATCCTGGGGACGGTTAAGTATGGCGTATTTTTGAAAGTGCTTGATGCAAATCTAGCTGTGAAGTGTACAACTAGGGCACAAGTGCTGCCACTGAATGGGTGGGTGTGAGTGGGGCACAATTTTTGGAAAAAAAGGGAGACTCCGCTTGGAGTAACCCTTGCTTGCTTTGTTTTTTAATAATGATCCAAGATGAACAGAGCTGGGATAAGGAAAGACTTTGCTACCTACCCCGGTGTCATCCTGGGGACGGTTAAGAATAGCGTATTTTTGAATGTGCTTGATGCAAATCAAAACATCCTGTTTGCAACTAGGGCACAACTGCTGCCACTGATAAGGTGTCTGTGTGGCCCAATTTTTTGAAAAAAGGGAGACTCCGCTTGGAGTAACCCCTACTTACATTGTTTTTAAAAGGAGCCAAGATGAACAAGTCATGGTTCAGCAAAGACTTTGCTACCTACCCCGGTGTCATACTGGGGACGGTTAAGTATGGCGTATTTTTGAATGTGCTTGATGCAAATCTAGCTGTGGAGTGTACAACTAGGGCACAAGTGCTGCCACTGAATGGGTGGGTGTGTGTGGGGCACAATTTTTGGAAAAAAAGGGAGACTCTGCTTGGAGTAACCCTTGCTTACATTGTTTTTAAAAGAAGCCAAGATGAACAAGTCATGGTTCAGCAAAGACTTTGCTACCTACCCCAGTGTCATCCTGGGGACGGTTAAGTATGGTGTATTTTTGAATGTGCTTGATGCAAATCTAGCTGTGAAGTGTACAACTAGGGCCCAAGTGCTGCCACTGAATGGGTGGGTGTGTGTGGGGCACAATTTTTGGAAAAAAAAGGGAGACTCCGCTTGGAGTAACCCTTGCTTGCTGTGTTTTTTAAAAATGATCCAAGATGAACAGAGCTGGGATAAGGAAAGACTTTGCTACCTACCCCGGTGTCATCCTGGGGACGGTTAAGTATGGCGTATTTTTGAATGTGCTTGATGCAAATCTAGCTGTGAAGTGTACAACTAGGGCACAAGTGCTGCCACTGAATGGGTGGGTGTGTGGGGCACAATGTTTGGAAAAAAGGGAGACTCCGCTTGGAGTAACCCTTGCTTGCTGTGTTTTTTAAAAATGATCCAAGATGAACAGAGCTGGGATAAGGAAAGACTTTGCTACCTACCCCGGTGTCATCCTGGGGACGGTTAAGTATGGCATATTTTTGAATGTGCTTGATGCAAATCTAGCTGTGAAGTGTACAACTAGGGCACAAGTGCTGCCACTGAATGGGTGGGTGTGTGTGGGGCCCAATTTTTGGAAAAAAGGGAGACTCCTCTTGGAGTAACCCTTGCTTACATTGTTTTTAAAAGAAGCCAAGATGAACAGAGCTGGGATCAGGAAAGACTTTGCTACCTACCCCGGTGTCATCCTGGGGACGGTTAAGTATGGCGTATTTTTGAAAGTGCTTGATGCAAATCTAGCTGTGAAGTGTACAACTAGGGCACAAGTGCTGCCACTGAATGG